>NC_091952.1:153554572-153885572 GCF_031021105.1 Erythrolamprus reginae | reverse complement strand
TAAATCCAATACTAAAACAACTAAAAAAAACTTATTGTAAAACCAAACATCCCTACAAATAAACATAGCATGTATAAATTGTAAAGGCCTAGGGGGAAAGAATATCCCAGTTCCCCCATGCCTGACCACAGAGGTGGGTTTTAAGGAGCTTACGAAAGGCAAGGAGGGTGGGGGTAATTCTAATCTCTGGGGGGAGTTGATTCCAGAGGGCTGGGGCCGCCACAGAGAAGGCTTTTCCCCTGGGCCCCACCAAACAACATTATAGATTTGTTTGTAGATTGCTGCATTTAAACAGCAACATTTAAACTTCAGATGTGCAGAATGCAGCTGCGAGAGCAATCATGGGCTTCCCTAGGTATGCCCATGTTACACCAACACTCCGCAGTTGCCGATCAGTTTCCAGTCACAATTCAAAGTGTTGGTTATGACCTATAAAGCCCTTCATGGCATTGGACAAGGATATCTCCGGGACCGTCTGCTGCCGCACGAATCCCAGCGACTGATTAGGTCCCACAGAGTTGGCCTTCTCCAGGTCCCGTTGATGAAACAATGCCGTCTGGCGGGACCCAGGGGAAGAGCCTTCTCTGTGGCGGCCCTGGCCCTCTGGAATCAGCTCCCCCCGGAGATTAGGACTGCCCCCACCCTCCTTGCTTTTCAGAAACTTTTGAAAACTCATCAATGTCGCCAGGCATGGAGGAATTGATATATCCTCAGCTGCCTTGACTTTATGTATGGTATGTTTGGGTTGTATGACTGCTTTTAATAGGGGTCTTTTAAAACTGTTTTTAACATTGGATTTGTATAGGATGTTTTATTGTTGTGAGCCGCTCCGAGTCCTCGGACAGGGGCCGCATACAAATCTAAATAATAATAATAATAATAATAATAATAATAATAATAATAATAATAATAATAATAATAATACTGTGGTTATAACCAGGGGCCAACTCCCAATTTAGCTGCTAGCAGTGCATTCTGCGTGCAGATTCACTTCTGTTGCAGGGGCACATGCACATCCCAGCCAGATTTTGCTTCTCTGCATGCGCAGAAGCAAAATAATTGCTGAAATTTCACACACGCGTGCATCCCCTTGCAAGATTTTGCTTCCTGCACATGCACAGAAGCAAAATCTGGCTGGGATGTGCATGCGAAAACAAAGCTATGCGCGCAGCTCAATTTTCGCTACCGGTATGCTGTTCTCATCTGTAGCAACCCAATACCCTACACTGGTTATAACTATAACCTGTAAAGTATAGCATCAGGCTTTATATCTTTTTGATTATGCTTATTTTGATCCAAGATTGCAACAAAACCTTTATATATCATGTTTTCATGGCAGCAACATGGACGTTTTCCACTACTTCTTCCAAGATATTTTTTTAAAACTTCCCAACAGCTCTGGAATTCCAGTGGTCCCTCAAGTATTAATCACTTCCAATTCTACTTAACTTCCATCTCTAGGTAGGCTTAACCGGCTGCTGCCATATGGCTTAATATCAGTAATATATGTTGGGTTTTATATACAGAAGTAATTTAGAACAAAAAACTCAGTTCTTCTAGCTATTTTATACTTTTCTAGAGCTACTGTACATCTTGGTATAAGTTCCAAGGTTCTCTGGAAAGGATCACTTAAGATCTTGACAATAAGATCTTTTGCCAACAACCTAATCATCAGATGAACAATCTCAGGAAATCCTGAGAAAGTGATCCAACAACAGGTCCTATCACTTCACTTGCCTTTTCTAATGCCCTCAGTGCTTTCATTCCTCATTCCCTCCACCCTGTATTTGATTTTTAATAATACATGATGCTGAAACAAAGGTCCTCAGGTTTATATGGCCCAATGCCATATGTTGGCATTATTGTGATGGCATTCATGAAAGTGAGAGACTGCTTCTTAGATAGATAGCTACTAGCACAGTAAGTCAAAAAGTATTAATGACTATTCTGCCCTCTTTCACTGTTTTTTTCTGGTGGAAAAAAAATGAGGTAGAAAAACCCAGAATCAAAACACTGGAACAAATATGTAATTAATTAGCTAGGGTTCTTAATTCATATGCATTGGACACCTTGATGGTTAGTAAGATATCCAATCAGCTCCTATAAGAAAAGCCATTAATGTTCAAAGTATTATCACTTGTATGAAATCATCAAACATCAATTAACCTCGGAGAACAGTCTGCATCCATTTATATTTCTACAGATCTAATAATGAATGAACACTGGCTTAAAGCCATCGGTGCTGTTATCTTCTTTAGCAGAATATGTGACTTTAATAATGTTGGTGACTGTAAACCTTGACATGTTCTTGAAAGAAAGTTAATGCTTTCTGAATTCAATCCACAAAGGAAAGGATAGGAGTTTGTTTGTGTATTGCTTTGGTAACATGCTAATTTTTACTGTTTTTTAAATAGTGCCCACAGAATGAATACATTTTCTGAGCAAGGATTGAGGAGAGGTTCCTTAATTCTCCAGATTCCTATGCTCCCATATATACAGTTAATATATACAATCGTAAGTAAAACATATCTGTGTAAAAGGAATTCCAAAGAACGTAAGTGACTAGTTTCTAGGTAGGGTGAGTGGTTAAATTTTCATAAAGTTGGAATGGAATGGGCTTTCCTTATTTCCCAGAAAGATGGGAGGTTGAACAACTGGCCTTGTGGTGCAACTGGAACAATCTGGAACTGAACACACTCAAAACTGTAGAAATGGTGGTAGACTTTAGGAGAAGCCCTCCCATTCTACCTCTTCTTAAAATACTAGACAATACAATATCAACAGTAAAGACCTTCAAATTTCTAGGTTCTATCATATCTCAAGACCTAAAATGGACAGCTAACATCAAAAACATCATCAAAAAAGCACAATGAAGAATGTTCTTTCTGCGCCAACTTAGAAAGCTCAAACTGCCCAAGGAGCTGTTGATACAGTCTACAGAGGAATTATTGAGTCTGTAAGTTGCACCTCAACCCAACAAGACAGACACAGACTTCAGAGAATAATTAGAACTGCAGGGTGGAAAAAGCATAATTACTAGCAACCTGCCTTCCATTGAGGACCTGTATACCTCATTAGTCAAAAAGAGGACTGTGAAAATATCCACAGATCCTTCGACATCCTGGACATAAATTGTTTCAACTCCTACTGTCAAAGTGATGCTATGGAGCACTGCACACCAGAACAACTAGACACAAGTTTTTCCCTCCAAGCACCATCACTCTGCTAAACAAATAATTCCCTCTATATTGTCAAACTATTCACTGTCTGTATTATTATTACTATTAATCATCATTCCTGTCACTCATCTCCTCCCACTTATGACTGCATGACTCTAACTTTGTTGCTTGCATCCTGATAATTTATATTGTTTCCCAGTATGATTTTGATTGCTTATTTGTACCCTAGTATGATCATTAAGTGTTGTACCTTATGATTCTTGACAAATGTATCTTGTCTTTTTATGTACACCAAGAGCATATGCACCAAAGACAAATTCCATATATGTTCAGTCACACTTGGTCAATAAAGAATTCTATTCTATTCTATTCTATTTTTGTGCTAATAAGGCTACAGTATGTGGGGGAAACCAAGGACACAATGAATTGCAGAAGTAGATTCTTCACTGCTATTTGCCCATAGATAAGAATCTTGCCAGATTAAAGCACACTCTGAACTACTGTCAAATAAATGCTGTGAAGATTGAGGGAGGATCTTTTCTGGCCTTCTTCCTGCATAGTGATTTAGTGTTGATTTGTCTCTTTACTTCTCCCTCCTATAACTCCCCCAGTTTCTACTACATAGGAGGAGGATAAAACAAAGGTATTTTAGTTTAATAAATTATTATGTACAGTATTAGTAATCTACAGTTAGATTCACAGTCTGATACTGGTGGAAATTTATATTTTAAATGCTAACCAAGGTCATAAGAATCACTAAAGTAATGTCTAAGAATATAGGCAGTTGCAAGCTGTTTATGTAAAATATTTGTGCAAGTATTAAGAGTATTAGAGCGTCCAGGTCTGACAAATTCAATATTTGGAGAAATGGAAAAGTTCCTGTACCTATCCAACCTGAAGGCTCCAATCATAACTGATACAACAGATTTCTTTTTCCTTAAGCATCCAATTTCTATCTCCTAGTATTTCATTCCCCACTCCCACCTCAATTGTGTTTCCTCAATCCTAAACTCATCCAGAATATCAACACCAATGAACCACTTTCTTATTTTCAATGTTGTATCATGCATGTTGTGAACACAATGCCTTTCTGGTACATAATCCTTATCTGATCATTTTCCAAAATCATCTCAACTTGATGGTTACAATGGGTTTTACTACATTCAAATCCAAAACCCTGGCAAAGTTTCCAATGAATTATTGTAGCAACATGGTCATGAAAGTGCTTGTAGCCGGTTGATGTCAAATTTTATTTTATCTTTATTGAATTCTTTTGTGTGCTTAAGTAAGGGATCTAGCTGTTGTTTATTGTTATTTGCCTAAAATTGGAAAAATTCTAGTGAAGGTGTTCTGTTCTTTCCCCATCAATTTTGCATACAATTTATGCATGTGCTGTGAGATGTAAGAAACAACTTTTGCCTGTAGAAAATTTCATATTCCATTTCTAAACATTATCAGATTTGTAAGCTTTTTGTGTAAAAGCAGAAGAGCAGTTGTTAGACAGTGTGTTGCTACCTTAACCTGATAATGCCTCAAAGTGTTGGACTAATTTATCATTAACTTTGCCCACATCTAAGGGAGCCACGTGCACAGTAGCTGCTCTAATCCAAAACATTTGACTTCCTAGATTGAGAAAAGCTGTTCTAGAGTTCATTGGATGCCCTTGATAAAAGGTAGCTCCTATGCATTTGGACTGATGACTATTGCGAGGTATTAACACCATTGTCCAAGTATGTCTTTGCACTACAGCAGAATCCTCAGCTGGCACTAAAACTAGAAATAATGCTTCTGCCATTTAAATTTAACACAGGGCTCTCATATCTGTCAACATTAGTAGATCCTGCCTCATTATGATAATTAGTGTCAAGGAAAATGTAAAAACAAGGGAAGAGTTGGTTATAGAAGGATATAGATGTCAGCCAAGGTGGCGCAGCAGGAAGAGTGCAGTACTGCAGGCCACTAAAGCTGACTGTAGATCTGTAGGTCAGCGGTTCAAATCTCATCACCGGCTCAAGGTTGATTCAGCCTTCCGTCCTTCTGAGGTGGCTAAAATGAGGACCCAGATTGTGGGGACAATATGCTGGCTCTGTTAAAAACTGCTATTGCTAACATTGTGTAAGCTTCCCTGTCTTAGGAGAAGGGCGGCATTAAAAAAATCGAATGAATGAATGAATGAACGAACGAACGAGCTAACAAACGAACTAACTAACTAACTAACGAATTAATTATAGGGCTGCAACTGGTACACCAGGTGAACCTGGGCAAACACCCCCCTTGCCACAGCCGAAAGATGATGGTCCAAAGTTAGCTGTGGATTGAGGAGGATGCCCAAGTTGTGTATCCTCTCTGTCCCACATCTTCGCATTCCACTGTTCTAGGAAAGTGCATAACATTCTCAGAGACTCATCTCATCATAGAACAATTAAAGCTCGGACCACACGTTTCCTGAATAGTTTTTATCCCAGAGCTATACTTTCACTTAACAATGAACTAAAGGGTCACCATCAGTGAGCTATTGAACAGTATTACTTGGTCTGCTGTATAGATTTTTAGGTGGTCCAGGATGGGGAATCTGTGGTGGGTGGGGCATATTTGTTTCTTTGTTTTGGATTGTTATGTATGTTTGGACTGGTCTCTGGGCATCATGTGACTTTCAGTACACGTGTATTCTGTGTATACACATATAATGACAATAAAACATTTATTTATTATTTATTATTTGTTGAACAGGAGTCATGAGTTCAGGAGAATCCCAAAATTGCACACTAGGAAATGCTACCCATCCAGAACTAAAGATCCAGAAACTGAAGTTCCACACACCCTAAGCCCCTCAGTCTTACCAGTGTTCAACTGAAATCTGTTGTCCCTCATCCAGGCTCCCAAAGCCTCCAAGTATGGTGAGAGGGTACCAACAATAATTGGAATTTTTTATTGACTTGTTGATTTGTTTAAAAGAGGGAAAAAATTGTGAAATTTATATCTTTATAAATATGAAACAATTTTTTAAACATCAGTATGTGTAAATTATTATTATGACATTATAAATCATACATAACATCATAATAAAGCTGTTAAAAAGTTTTGATGATTAAAAAATAGATTACAGAAAAAGTGTAAGCAATGTTGTAACCATAGCATAAGAGGTTAATCGACGTTTATACTTATAACTGTTGTAAAAGAAAATCAAGTCATTTCTTTATATTTCTCTTTCTTCTTTTAATTTTTTCTAGTTTCAACTTTTTTCATATTCCCTTTTTCTGTTCATTCTTAATATTAATTCTTGTTAGATTTTATCTTAAAGTTTTAATAAAATTATATAAAAATATATGTTGACTAGCAGCTGAATGAGTAATTGGATTTCAAAGAATAGCATTGTACAAAATGATTTGAATGTACTACACATATGCATGCTACCTAATTAAGTAATGTTCCTTCAGCTTTACAATGGGATTGTAATGATAGCAACGTCAAGTATCAAGAGCAGATCTCACCTTTTACTGATATGTTCACAACCTTTCCAAGTATTAAAATCGCTGCTCTTAAAAAAAACAACCTGATTATAGATAATAGTAACTAGGTAACTCCTGGTAATTAGGTAAACATAGCTATGTACTTTCCTTGACAACAGTATAGAAGTGGTTTGCCACTGCCTGCTTCTGGAATATTTTTATTTTACTTCCAGTCTAATCTTCAAGCCAGAGATTTCTCATCTGACTCTACTTAGCTTTTGGGAATCACTCAGATCAACCCATAGCTGCCATCTTCTGTGACAAATGCTACTTAATTTTAGCCCTTTCCAATGGTATTGAGCAAAAATGTGTCAGCATAAGAGGGCTTAACATTATAGGCATTTACATTACAGGGATACTTCACAAGTGTCTGAGGTTTAAACCCTCTTAGTTTATAGCAGGTTTTAGAAATAACAAGTACCCTTTTGTAATAGTTAATATTTCTTTTTTTAAAAAGATAATTTTTATTTTAGACCTCTTTTTACTCTTCAGGTTAAAAACCATATGAATCACTCTTTACAAGAGTGTTATGAAATAATGTACAATATGAATAGCACAATAGGTACAATAAAACTTGAATTATCAAAATCTGTCAACCTTGAGCCTTCAACCACACTGGACATTCAATCAACCTTGAGCCTTTCAACCACACTGGACATTCAATCAACCTTGAGCCTTGAGGATATTTCTTTTTGCCTGAGCTCTGATTTAGGTTGAGGATCTGTGTTCTCCTGAAACTTCAGCATATCAATGCATGTCTGTTTTTCCAGACTTAATTTTAAAATGGATTCCATGTATTTTTAAAATCTGTATATAATCCAGAATCATTGAGAGTTGGGCAGTCTTATAGTCTTCAACCCACAAACACAGCTGAGCCCAAAATTTATGTTGTTAAGTGAGAAATTTGTTAATTGAGATGTACCCCATTTTAAAACTTTTTTTGCCCTATTTGTTAATCGCTGCAGTTGTTAAACTAGCAACACAGTTAGGTAAACCTGGTTTCCCCATTGACTTTGTCAGAAGGTCGCAAAGGGGGATCACATGACACTGGGCATTGCAGTCATCATAAATGTGAGTCAGTTGTCAAGCATCCAAATATAAATCACATGACGAAGGGGATGCTACAGTGATCAAATGTGTGAAAAATGGTCTTAAGTCCTTTTTTTCAGTGCCGCTGTAACTTTAAATGGTCACTAAATGAACTGTTTTACGTCAAGGACCACATGTATGTGGAAACTTTATGTATATATTATGTACCAACAATCAGTTGGCCCATATGCCATGCTGATATGCCAATCACAGTATTTTATTAATGTTTTCAGTTACTATATTTATAAAGGTCATAAGTCAAAATAATGTGTTGGAATCTAACTAACAATTGATTGACACATTTAACCCAATGTAGATACTAGTCTATGGAACCTGACTTTTTAAATATAATGTCTATCTATGTATAATTATTTTTAAGAATAGAATAGAATTCTTTATTGGCCAAGTGTGATTGGACACACAAGGAATTTGTCTTTGGTGCATATGCTCTCAGTGTACATAAAAGAAAAGATACATTTCTCAAGAATCATGAGGTACAACATTTAATGATTGGCATAGGGTTCAAATAAGAAATCAGGAAACAATATTAATATAAAAGTAAGGCTACAAGCAACAAGTTATAGTCATACAGTCATAAGTGGGAGGAGATGAGTGATAGGAACATGAGAAAAAGTAATGGTAATAGTAATGCAGCCTTAGTGAATAGTTTGACAGTGTTGAATATTATTTATTTAGCAGAGTGAGATGTCGTTTGGGAAAAAACCTGTTCTTGTGTCTAATTGTCTTGGTTTGCAGTGCTCTATAACGACATTTTGAGGATAGGAGGGAAACAATTTATGTCCAGGAAGCAAGGGGTTGGTAAATATTTTCACAGCCCTCTTTTTGACTTGTGCAGTATACAGGTCCTCAATAGAAAGCAGGTTGGCAGTAATTGCTTTTTCTGCAATTCTGATTATCCTCTGAAGTCTGTGTCTGTCTTGCTGGGTTGCAGAACCAAACCAGACCGTTATAGAGGTGCAGATGACAGACTCAATAGTTCCTATTTTTGTCTTCGATTTAGTCAACAAACAAAACTGCACAATATGCTGCTATTATCCGCTCACTTAGCATAACCCAGGGGTAGGCAAAGTTGGCTCTTCTATGACATGTGGACTTCAACTCCCAGAATTCCTCAGCCAATCATACTAGCCCAGGAATTCTGGGAGTTTAAGTCCATTTGTCATAAAAGAGCCAACTTTGCTCATCCCTGGCAGAACCAAATGGAAAGTAACACCAATGGAAAGTAAACTAATCAAACGGAAAGAAAGAAAACACTTTTGTCCGTGTCGTGGACGCGCGTTTTGTTAAGAAAGATCCGCGACCTCTCAAGAAGCGGTTTATCAGGTCAGTTACTGCCCAATATCTTAAAGCGGATCGAGTTTAATCTTAACTTTGGTTTTGACGGCTTTTGTAATGCTGCCACTCCAAAGCCGATTTGGGATTTGGGGTACTGAAGAGCGTGCGGGCGCTGGCAATAAATAAATAAATAAATAATAATAATAATAGTAAAAAAAAAAAAAAGCAGACGCGCAGACGGGAGGAGGCTGAATGTTGATAACAGTTCCAGCACCGTGTAATTTTCCCGCCCCGTGAGTCACGCCCGAGGGATCGGCGAGATCCCACCGATCCGCCCAGGGTGGACCCGCGTCCCGTTTGCAGCTGGAGGGAAGGGCGCGGGCAGAAGGCGGGAAGACGGAGGAGGAGGAGGTGGAGACCGGGCGGAGCTCAGTCAAGCAAGAGAGCCTCGGCTTCGCCTCCCGCCTCCTCCTCCTCTCCCCGGCAGGTCCCGTGCGGGCGGGAGAGTCGGGAAAGAGCGAGCTGTGCAGCGCCGGAGCAATGGCCGCGTTCCCCGGTGGTAGCGGCAGCTGCGGACTCGCGTGGCCGCGCTCGCCGCCCGCTTCGGCTCTCGGTTGGGAACCGATGCTGGGGCTCCAGATCCGTTCGCGCTCGGTGGAGCAGACCCTGGTCCCGCTCGTGGCGCAGGTAATGGGCGACTGAAAGCCGAACCGGCGGCTCGGCTCGGCTCCCGCGCGGTTATCTCAACCCCGGTCGGTCGGTCGCTCCGTCCTTCTCTTTCTCCCTCCCTTTAGGTTACCCGCGCGCCCTCCGCCTCCCAACCCCCCCTTTTTGGAGAAGTCCTCATTTTCATTTCGGGTGCGTGTGGTATCCGGACTCGCTCCGGATAGGGGCCTTAACAGACGGCTTTCCCAAGGAAAGTATCTTCGCGTTACATTTTCGGCGGCGCTGCACCACTCGCCTCCTCCGGGGCTCCGGGAGAAAGCATACCGGAGTTGGGGAAGACCGATGCGGTGCGTGTACGTGTGTATATGAGGGCGTCTATATATAAAAAGCATTTTAAAGTAGCCCGGAGCAAGAATCCCCTTTTTCTCCCCCTCCCTCACCCCGCCTGCGCGCGCGCTTTCGCTCCCTCCGGAAAGAACTTAGAAGAAGCGTCTCCCCTCAAACCGCGATTCGGGAACGCGGTGTTGGGCCTGAGCCCAAGTTGGTGAAAGGGAAAAAAAACAAAACCCCGCTTAAAACAACTTGGCTTTCAGACTGCAAACGGGTGTTGGTTAACGGGTCTCCTGAAAGAAACATCTTGATATTTCAGCCCGGCCTTTTGTGCTTTGTTTTGGCTTTCTCTCGGGCCCAAAAAGTCGTGCATAACTTTTTCTCTTTTTTTGGCTTGTTTTTGTTTTAATGCTCACCCTCACGAACTGTAATCCTTGAAAGAATGTTGACTGGCTTCCGGAGGATTAGCGCATCCCGCGTAGCCTTCGCTCGCAATCTTTGTAGGGGGAGGGAGGGGGGGGAATATACATTACATGAATGTTACCTTAATCGAGGTCGAAGCGCGCCTTGTAATCTTATAAGGCGGCGCATCTCCGGGCTCTGAAAATCCAGCAGACTCAATAGGAGCAGTTCATCTGAGGCTCTCAAAACAGTCATTCTTCAAGTCGTCCCATAGACTTTATAAAGTTAGAATAGAGACGTTCTGAGAAAATGTACTAGAAATAGGATTGAGGATTATTAAATCTGTGCGGCTTGTGCCGCACGAATCCCACAGAGTTGGCCTTCTCCGGGTCCTGTAGACGAATCAATGTCCTCTGGTGGGACCCAGGGGAAGAGCCTTCTCTGTGGCGGCCCCGACCCTCTGGAATCAACTGCCCCCCCCCACACACGGAAATTAGGACTGCCCCCACCCACCTTGCCTTTCACAAACTCCTCAAAACCCACCTCTGTGGTCAGGCATGGGGAAATTGATTCCCCTGGGCCGTTCCACTTTAGGTATGGTCTGTATGAGATGTATGATTGTTTTTTATATTAAGGGTTTTAAATTGTTTTAATGTATTGGATTTGTACTGTTTTTTGTTGTGAGCCGCTCCGAGTCTCTGGAGAAGGGCGGCATACAAATCTAATAAACAAACAAACAAACAAATAAATAAAGCTCCCACACGCCCAACAACAACAATAATAAAATGTATTTCCCAGGAAATGTGTGTAAGTTTGAAATTTGTGAGCGCACAAATCAAGGTTTGCCATTAAGGCAAGGGTTGAACTAGATGAAGTAGTATCTGCACCCAGGACAGTGCATACATCATAAATATGAGTCTGTTTACAAGCATCTGAGTTTTGATCATGTAACTGAGTTGAAAAATGGTCCTAAGTCACTTCCAATGCCTTTGTAACTTTGAACAATCGCTAAATGAACCGTTGTAAATCGAGTACAACCTGTACTACATTACAAGAGCAAGAATAACTAATACAGATTATTTGCCCAGAGTTTAAATTTATATTAAATTGAGCTATTCCCCTGACTGATATAAACCTATGCTATTCTTGTTATCATGCAACTGGTAAAACAGGGGTGATCCTTCATGCTTCATAATCTACGGTACTTTATTGGATTTTGATGAGAGACTTTGTATGAACTTCCACAGTGAATAGCCATTCTAATATTACTGCATATACTCCTAAAGCCAGTGCTTGTCTTAATAACCTGTTGACTGAATTATCACAGCAGCCTTCCTGCCACTTTTATCTGATGTTTGATCTTTTAAAAATTATTACTGTTGTCAAGTCATTTCCTTTTCTGCTGCAGTTATTTGCAGCTGTTTCTTGTCTTGACTCTGCTGGCCATTCATCCACGCGCCCCAAAATAATAAAACCTCTCTGAAAATAAGGCCAAGTGCTTATTTTGGGGTTCAAAAATATATAAGGCAGGGTCTTATTTTCGGGGGAACACGGTATGTCTATAAAGACCTTGAGCTTTCAGGGCCATCATTGTGTTCATGAAGTATTAATTTTCAGGCAAGAAAAATATTGAAATGATTCCAGATTTATTTATAAAAGCATATTCTTATACTTTTTAACACATAGATAAGTATCAAGTCTATGGCTTGTCTATTGAGTATTCATTCAAACCAATATCTCAGTAATAGCTTTTAAAAATAAATTTATATCAATTGTTTTGATATAATTGTACATGGCTGCACATTGGACGATTGTAATTGGAAGATTGTACATGATTCATTGTAAATAACTATCCTGTTTCCTCCAAAATGAGACATCCCCTGATAATGTCCAATCGGGCTTTTGAATGCATGGCAAACAAGGCGAGTGTTTTTCAGGATTCAAAGAAAATATAAGACAAGGTCTTATTTTCTGGGAAACATGGTACCCAGAGGGCAGTTATTATACAATGAATACTGGATGAGGCAAGATTATATCTGAAATGATATTATCATAACTGCAAGAGTTAAAGTAGAAAAGTCTATTCTTTTTGATTCAAAATCAAGATACATAACTCAGCATCGAGATATAAAACAATATGAAGTAGTACAAGTCTGTGCAGATATTACTTGTACTACAGTACTTTTATTTCTTCCAAGTGTGATACATTTCAATGGGCAATTTCTTGCATTATTGTAATCTGAACCATTGAGTTGAGATATCTTTCCTTGGAAATGGGTCTCGTTAAATAAAAGAACCTATTTTTACTGGTATTTATCTTTGTTGTGAATCAGCCTTAAGTGCCTATATTTATTGCTGTTACAAAGTATTGAAAATAAATAGTCGGTAAAATTGACTGGGAGATTGTTAAAAAGTATGGAGTGTATTGTGAGTTGAGAGGGAGGGGGGAGAGGGGGAGAAGGAGGAGATTTAGAAGTGGGGGTGGCAGGAGAAAAAAATAATACAGTATATATTTTCTCCAAAAAACAATATTTTCTCAATCTTCAATATAAACTGCCTTTGAAACTGTAGGAAGGGGTATGGAGTTAAAAAAGGATGTTTTGAAATCTCAAATTATTGATATGGGGATATGATTAGTGTGAACCAGTCTTTTGGACCTTTTGAATTCAAGCTGTATTCTACCTGTATCACATTTGGGAGCATGTCGCATTGAATTTGAGTTGACACGCAGAAAATAGATCTGTCAGTCAGTCACATAAGGTGAATTAAGTTACCTGTAAAAAAACACCTTAGATAATCTGCCTGTGGAGAACAAGGGGTACCTAACAAGTGGACCAAAATCAACAATTTATAACATGTCTGTGTTCTTAAAAATGCAATTTTGTCATGGAAAGCCTTGGCAACAATGACTCATGCCCTCTTCACCACAAGATTAGATTAGATGTGGTGCTCTTTCCATGAGGGCTCCCTTTAAACCAGTGGTCACTGGTGGTGGTCCGTAGGAAAATTATTTGCATTTTTTAGATTACACTAAATGTTATTTATCTTTGTTTAAAAAAAAATCATATTAGTGGTCCACATAATTTAAAATTATGAATTTAGTGGTCCCTTAGGTCTGAAAGATTGGTGACCCCATCATTTCATAACTGCAGTTGGAGCAGGGCAGTTGCCTGTATACTGTACTAGGAAGAGGCATCCTTTAGCTTGCTACAGCCATATTTCAGCATCTGTAGTGGGCATCGTGCTGACTTTCAGTAGGCGATTCAAAGTTCCAGTTTTAACATTTAAAGCTCTGTTTGGCTTGGCTCTCCGTCATCCTCAGAACTGCTGCTTTCCCATAGTTATATGTATATGTATATATACAGTGTTCCCTCGATTTTCGCGGGTTCGAACTTCGCGAAAAGTCTATACCACGGTTTTTCAAAAATATTAATTAAAAAATACTTTGCGGTTTTTTCTCCTATACTATGGTTTTTCCTGCCCGATGATATCATATATCATCACCAAACTTTCGTCCACATTTAATAAATATTTTTTTTAATAAACTTTAATAAAGAAACATGGTGAGTAATAATCTAAAAGGTTGCTAAGGGAATGGGAAATTGCAATTTAGGGGTTTAAAGTGTTAAGGGAAGGCTTGTGATACTGTTCATAGCCAAAAATATTGTATTTACTTCCGCATCTCTACTTTGCGGAAATTCAACTTTCGCGGGCGGTTTCGGAACGCATCCCCCGCGAAAATCGAGGGAACACTGTATATAGAAATGAGAGAAGGGGAAAGGTCCTGGAAGTAGTGATTTCCAGTGACAGCCCCATTTGGTAGAATAGTCTCAACAATGGTCTTTTAGTATTTCCTCTTTTATATACATTTTTAAAATATTTATTCATTTCTTTACAGATTGTCCTCAGTTAACTGTAATTGGAAGTGGGGACTTTGTTGTTTGTTGTTAAGAGACACGGCCGTAAGGTGAAAAATTATGTGCTGTAAGATTAGCATGGACCGGTCATAGATCTCCTCATTCAGTACTATCGTCATTTTGAACACATATGAAAAAGTGTTGCTGAGGATTATCTATATTTAGATTTTTAAAATTTATTTTAATGTTTGTGAAGATGTTTCTAGAAGGTCTTTGAAATCCAATTGTTGCTGTATTAAGCTGTGAGATGTCAGGATTGTATTTTGTGATTTATTTTAAATTAGTAATTGTTCTACTCATTTCTACTTTATTATGTGCTTGCTTTTAATGGATTTGTAAAATGCTGAGAATTATATTGTTAGATCAATCTATAAATACAACAGATGAACAAACAAATCAGTTTAGTACAGCGGTAGTATAGTATCTTCTCAAGAGGTACATTCCATTGTGCATGTGTACTATTTGAATTATATTTTGTACTGTCTGCAGTTATAGCTAATTGATGTGCTTATTCTTGGGGAAAGGAATGTTGGCAATCTGTGGTGTAAAATATCTTAAAAAATGGTCTGCCAATTTCTAGTCATCTTGGTTTTTAAAAACTGGAGCTGTGCGGCCTTTCAGCTAAGCTTTTTATAGTGTATAGTAAAGTAACTTGTAAACTCTAAGCTGAATCCTTTTTAAGAGATTTGGTCTTAGCCTCTGAAAGCAAGATCTTTTTTCCATTTTACTCCCTAAAGAGTAAGAGAATGGTAGGAAGAAAGTAGAGAGAAGATATATAGAGAAGGGAAGAAAAACAAGCAATATATGTGTTCATGCAGTTTCTCTGAATGTATGCATTGTGAAAGCACACAGAACAGAAAATGTAGAATACAGTACTGTATAGGGAATATAGATAGCATGTTTGTGAGTATTAAATATGACAGTTAAGTGTCTTGACGTAGATGTCATTCATTTATCTTTTGTTTAGTTTTTTTGCTGTGCTCCTAAACCATGTATTCTAAGGTAGGAGTTTGTAAAGTTTTTTGGACTACAGAATGTGTTAGTTTAAAAATATACATCGTGGAATAAGAGGCAAAATTCTAGTAATAAGAAAATTAGTCTCTGTATCATTTAGTGATTTTTTTGTTTTGTTTTTGCCCTTAGACTCTCACAGAACATAGTTTGAAAACCTCTGCTTTGTGATTAAAAGACATAAGAATGCTGAAAAGTATTTCTCATCTCAAATTGAATCAAGTCACTCAATTCCAGGCCTGTAGATATGGTACAAGCTCTGTGGTCACATTTGTAAAGGATATCTTGATTTAACTTTTAATGATGCATCTGCATGAAGAATGCAAATACGTTTATTTGGAAACACTTTAGAATTGAAGCAGTGTGGCCTCAATATTCTTCTAGCAAAATAATCAGGGCTGATTCAGGTGATGGCACCTTTCTCAATGAAAGTAGGCATTGGTTTAAGACATGCATAATAATGTCCACAAACATCAGTCCAGATTCCCACAAATCCTACTGAATTTTATTTTATGTATTATTTTATTATTTCCTTTTCCTATTAAAGGAATTTTACGGCAAAGCACAGGAAAGAGAAAAACAGAGTCAAATTCCTTGCTTTCTCCCCATTCCTTCATAGGTTAGGAGTGGGCAATCTGAGTGGGCATGTACCCCCTTTTTTTGTATTTCTCCAAATCTCTGATGTCCATAGTTGCCAAAAACTGGTAACTTCTTTCCTATTCATTTTGCAATGGAAGATACGTGCAGACAAAAACAATAAGCTTTGAAATGGTTTAACTTTGAACCAAAGGGGATCCTCGTCTTTCTCCTCTCTAAATTCAGAAAATCTTGGTTCAGCTCTATAACATCATCTCACCTTGGCCATTATTCAAGATTGATTTAAATCCAGACTAGCTTCAGGTTAACTCAGCCTTCCATCCTTCTGAGTTTGTAAAATGAGGACCTAAATTGTTGGGAGCAATATGCTAATTCTGTAAATTGCTTAGAGGGGGGTTGTAAAGTACTATGAAGTGGTATATAAGTTTAAGTGCTATTATTATTGCTCTTCTTAGATACAGTCCCCTGCAATCAGTGGGCTGTGGGCATTCCCTCCTAAGGACTTTTCGATCTGTCCGTCCATTGTTCTGGGGGGAGGAGATATTGTCCCCCTCAGATAGGGTCCGCAACTTGGGTGTCCTCCTGGACCAACAGCTGAGTTTTGACCATCACATTTCAGCTGTAGCCAGGGGGACCTTTGCCCAGGTTCGCCTGGTACATCAGTTGTGGCCCTACTTGGAACCAGGAGGCTCTCCGCACAGTCACTCAGGCCCTCATCATCTCCCGTCTTGATTATTGCTATGCGCTCTACACGGGGCTACCCCTGAAAAGTGTTCGGAGACTTCAAATAGTCCAGAATGCAGCCGCGAGAGCTGTTATGGGTGTATCTCGGTATACCCTTATAACACCTTTGCTCCGCAAGCTGCACTGGTTTCCTATTAGTTTCCGGGCACAATTAAAGGTGTTGGTTATTACCTACATGGCTCAGGGCCAGACTATTTATGGGACTGTCTCCTGCCGCATACCTCCCAGAGACCAATAAGAGCTCACAGAGTTGGCCTCCTCTGTGTCCCATTGACTAAGCAATGCACGTTGGCGGGACCGGGGGGGAGGGCTTTCTCTGTGGCAGCCCCGGCTCTATGGAACCAACTTCCCCCCGATATCTGTACTGCTCCCACCCTGCTGACCTTTCGCAAAGCTATGAAGACCTGGCTTTGCCAACAGGCCTGGGGGCCATAAATTCACAGCTTGATGGCCAACTGTCAGTGTGATTTTCTTTTTATAATAACTTTTAAATGTTTTTTTAGTTTGTTATGTTTTAACTTTACCTAACTTTGACTTCTTTTACTGTTATTTATTTTTATTGTACTTATATCGTTGTTGTAAGCCGCCCTTAGTCCTTTGGGATTGGGCGGCATAGAAGTTGAATCAATCAATCAATCCATCAGAAATTTGCATATCCAAACAATAATCTTTTCCTTGATATCCGTTTTTGTGTATCTGATTTCTGCCACTCAGTTGCTGGATCAAAAAGAAGGGGGTTTCAAATAATAGAGGTTATTGTTGTTTTGTTTGGACATTTAAAACCTTAGCATTAAGATGGCTCAGTTTATTGTGCATTACTTTGCTCAGTTGCTGAGGAATTTTTTTTTCTTGCAGAGGTAATTGCCCTGAACTCAAAAGATGTTAGATGTGGTACTCAGTGAATCTCCCCTTTCCCCCACAAACTTTGTTTTTCTCTAGACATTAACTGCTCCATTAGCCTTTGCAAAGTTGAGGTTTTTTTTTACACATTCATACATACACCACTCACCATGTTTAGAAAAGAGACTGCCATTGCAACTTACAGCATTAGTAGAAAGCTGTTTCTATGTTCAGACTTGCAAATATATAACTCACAGTATTAAGAAAGCATGAGAACAGAGAGAGGAAAACAAGCGTGAAATTTTGTTTCATTCTTGAAAGATGATGCTTTTGAAAGTTCTGTGGTCAGATCCCATGTTCAAGAATTATGTAGCTCAGGGGTCGACAAAGTTGTTCAGAATCTAGGAGCCAGCCAAAAAATTTAGGAGCCAGAATTTTTTTTAAGCAAACTTGGTTTTTTGCCGAGTCTCCACCTGACATCGCTTTCACCCCCTCCCCCCCGGCGCAGGCCTGGCTCCGCCGAGCCGGCTCTGCTGTACTCCCGTCGGGATCCGAGGGGAGACCGTTAGTCAGAAACCGAAACAGAGAAGAAGGAAAGGGAGACCGGGCCGGGGACGCGGGTGAGGGGGGGAGGGGGGAGGAGGGGTTACTGGTCGGAAGTCACCGCGCACGCGGCCGGAGGAGGAATGAACAAAACCTCACGCCGGGAGGGGAGGGGCTTCCGCTTCTCTCCGAAGGCGGGTGAGCGGCCAAGATCGGAGCGTCTGTGTGCGGTGGGGGGGAGTGAAGGGGTTCGAGTAGGAGGCGGAATGGAGGCAAGGGGGGGAGGGAGAGACGCACGCAAGCGCAGGGGACGCTGGGAAAGCAGCTCGCTCCGAGGTTGATGGGCGGAGCTACGGAAGCCAAGATGTACCATTCCTGGGCGTAAACACAAGGCGGGAAAAATATACTGTATACCAGTGATTTTCAACCTTTTTTGAGCCGCGGCACACTTTTTATATTTACAAAATCCTGGGGCACACCACCAACCAAAATGACACAAATCTAATAAATAAATAAATAAATAAATAAATAAATAATAAATAAATAAATAAATACATACATACATACATACATACATACATACATACATACATACATACATACATACATAACCCCCTCATATATACAATCCCATGTAACATCCCCTTATAAATACAGTCAATCATCAATCATCCCTCCTGAAATTTATACCACTGTCTCATTTATGGGTACTTCTCCTGTCTTTCCCCCTTTTCTCTCTCATGTTTCTCATTTCTCTCTCTTCCTCCCTTTTTCCCTCATTCCTTCTCCCTCTCACTTCTCCTCTTTTTCCATCCCTGTCTCTCTCCCCCCCCCCTTATGTGTGTGTATGTATACACACTCCAACCATTTCCAAAACCAGTTGAGGGCTGGGTTTTTTTTCTCTTTTATCCTTTTCAAAAACAGGTGTGGGCTGGGGGGGGGGTTTCTTATTATTTGGATGCTTTTTACCATATGCTTCAAGAATCACCTCTCTCTCTCTCTCTTTTGTTTCTCTCTCCTCTCATTCTCTGCCTCAATCATTTTATCATTTCTCCTTTTTTCTCCCCTTTTTGTTCTCATTTCTCTCACTCTCCTTTCCTCTCCCTATCTGTCTTGCTTTCTCTCTCTCTTGCTATCTTTTTCTCTCTCTTGTTCTCTTATTTTCTCTCTCTCTCTCTTGTTCTTTCTCTCTCTCATGCTTTCTCTCTCTTGTTCTTTCTCTCTCTGTTGCTCTCTCTCTTATTTTCTCTCTCTCTCTCTCTTTCCTTTCTCTCATTCCCTCTTTCTCTCTATCCTTTCTATCTCTCACTCTTTCCTTCTCTCCCTCCCTTTCTCTCTCTTTCCATTCCCTCTTTCTCTCTATCCTTTCTATCTCTCACTCTTTCCTTCTCCCCCTCTCTTTCTCTCTCTTTCCTTTCTCTCATTCCCTTTCTCTCTATCCTTTCTATCTCTCACTTTTTCTTTCTCTCCCTCCCTTTCTCTCTCTTTCCTTTCTCTCATTCCATCTTTGTCTCCTGGGGCTGACTGCGCCTGCCCTGCACCCCCCACCACGGAGGGAAAGCATTTGGCATCGGCACCGCCAAACCCCCCCCCTCCACAAGCAGCAAAAGCCTCTGCGACTGAGCCGGAAGGCAAACGGTGCACCCCGCCGCTTAGGCTTTTGCTGCTCCTGGGGGGGGAGGAT
The DNA here is from genome assembly GCF_031021105.1 of Erythrolamprus reginae. Classification (NCBI taxonomy): domain Eukaryota; kingdom Metazoa; phylum Chordata; class Lepidosauria; order Squamata; family Dipsadidae; genus Erythrolamprus; species Erythrolamprus reginae. Next base: position 153,865,765 of record NC_091952.1, on the reverse strand, counting down.
TTTCTCCTCCCCGCCCCCCCGGCAGCCAAACGTCGCTGGTGCAGGAAAGCAGCGTGTTAAAAGGCGCGCTGCTTTCACGGAAAACAAACCCGGCTTTCCTGGCAACGGAGGATGACAAGCAGGAAGAAGCGGGGTGGAGCAACGCCAGGCTCAAGCAGGCAGCTTCCGCGCATTTCTTTCAGCGGAAGAGGAGGAGAGGGAGCGGATCGGGTGGGCGGGGGCAGCGCCTTCTACTGCCGGCGCCTCCCCGCCCCCGCCCCCGCCCCCCCCCAGGCAGGCAGGGGAATGGGAACTGCGCGCCCATGGAAAAGGGCACGCAGGGGGGTATTTTGGGGTGTGCGGGTAGCGGCGGCGGGCAATAGCCGGGGGGCGGCTTCTGCAAGTGGGAGCTCCAGGGCTGAAGCCTCAGCCCTGGAGCTCCCACTTGCAGGAGCCACCTCGCGGCACACCTGGCCATGTCTCGCGGCACACCGGTTGAAAAACACTGCTGTATACACATACAGTACAGCAGGCAACATTTTCTAGGCGCCAGACAACATTTTCTAGGCGCCACTGGCGACCAGGCGCCTGGGTTTGTCGAACCTTGATGTAGCTAACATAATAGTTAAGATAATTGACTGTAAAAAGTATCTGAAGCCCTACAAAAACATTGCTAATTACTAATAAGACATCAATTTGAAGTAAGTGAAACATTGTTCCTCTATTTATTTAGATGTTGTGGAATTACTGTGTTTTCCCGAAAATACGACACGTCCTGAAAATAAGGCTAAGCCTGATTTTTGGGGTGGGGTAAATATATGCCTTCCTCAGTAATGGGCAGCCAAAATTTTTACTGCAACACTGTGGGTGTGGCTTATTTTGTGGGTGTGGCTTAATGGTCATGTGACTGGGTAGGAGTGGCTTGCCAGCCATGTCATCAGGTGGGAGTGTCTTGAACGATCATCATCGTTCAAGTGAATTGTTAAGTCCTCGGCTTACAACCTTACCAGTGTTGCTCGCTGGGGTGACAATTTGCTTCGCGTTTCCTGCGCTCTCCTTCCTGGGTCACCCTCCTGCCTCAGGCTGGGTAGCTAGGCGAACCGGTGCTGCTAGAAGCATAAATGCTGCTAGCACTGCTTCCACCCACGCCTTCTGCTTCCACCTCAGGTGGGAGGTGGCTGCATGAGGTTGGAGAGGAGCAAGGCAGGAGAGAGGAAAGCTTGTCCAAGGCCAGGAATGAAGAAAGAGGAGAAAAGCAAGGAGCGCAGACGCAGCAGCAGCAGCAGGATAAAAAAGGAGAGCTGAGCTGAGACCAGTAATCCTGGAAATGACAGCTGCCGATCAGCTGGAACTGTGATGCATATTCATTTCCGCCAGTGGAACTGTGTTCCACCTCGTCCTGCCTGCTGCCCACCCCTGGCCTTCCTCCAAAAATAAGCCCTAGTGAAGGGGTGCCATGCCCAGCATACAAGGCAGGACTTCCCTTCCCTGGTCACTTCAAGGCTGTTGGGCCCCTTAATCATGGCCTGCTGATTGAGCAAGGGCTGGGAATTCTGTCTCTTCGGGTGCCTAGAGATACAGTAGTACCTCTACTTAAGAGCTTAATTTGTTCCGTGACCAGGTTCTTAAGTAGAAACGTTCTTAAGTAGAAGCATTTTTTCCCATAGGAATCAATGTAAAAGCAAATAATGCATGCAAACCCATTAGGAAAGAAATAAAAGTTTGGAATTTGGGTGGTAGGAGGAGGAAGAAGAGGAGGAAGACAATCGCTGCTGAAGAAGGTGAGGTGAGCGTCCCCTTTTGCCTTTCCATGCCCAGACGCTCCGGGAGGCAACCGAGTAGCGAGGGAGTCACCACAGCGAAGTGGTTTATTCCCTCTCCAAGCTCCCAGAGAAAGGAAAATGCTCCATTTGCTCTGGGCTGCCAAAACCTCCTTAAGCACCACCGAAAGGCTCCTCTGGCAGCCCAAGATGGCCGGGATTAAAGTGGGAATGGCAGGAAACTGGCTGGGCCTTTGTGCTGCTCTCAAATTTCCTGGGAAATTTTTTCAGGCTCGGGTTCTTAAGTAGAAGATGGTTCTTAAGTAGAGGCAAAAAAAATCTTGAGCACCCGGTTCTTATCTAGAAAAGTTCTAGAATAGCGGGGACACAATAAGGGCAGACTAGATGGACCAGGAGGTCTTTTTCTGCCGTCAGACTTCTATGTTTCTATGTTAAGTAGAGGCGTTCTTAAGTAGAGGTACCACTGTAGTTCCAGTGCACTCTTGCTAGCCCCAGCTCTGCCCATAGTGCTAGGCAACCTTGCAGCCAAGGCCCCCTCTGTTCTGCAGCTCACCTTGTGGCTATGGAGCAAGTGGCGACCACAGATTTCACTCCACGGGTGTTGCTTAGGCTCAGGGGTGGGCTACTACCTGGATGGGGGGATAATGCAGTGGGGTAGCAAAAATGGAGCTCCACCCCAGAGCACCCAATTTTACTGAAAGACGTTGAAAGAAAATGCAGGGAGTCTTCAGAGAGGGGCCGCATACAAATCAAAATAATAATAATAATAATCATCATCATCATCCTCATCATCCATGCCCACAGTATGGTAGTAAACATTTTGGTAGCCCTTCACTTCACTTCGCCCACATCAACTTAGCGAGGCCTGGGAGGTGCCTGAGTGGGGAGGGGGTTAGGTGCTTGGGCGGCTTGGCATCTTCAGGCTGCTTGTGTTCACACAAACACATCCTGAACATCTTGACTTCTGCTTCTGACTCAGGACTGGGTAGCACCTCCAGCTTCTCTGGAGACAAAGAAAAGGCAAAAGAAGAAGTCCAGCCTGATCCCCATCCATTGGCTGGAAAATGGGCAGCTGAAGTGAGCTTGATTTTCCCATCCCTCTCTAGAAAGTGCACTTTTTCCCCCCTGCCAAGTTTGGAAAGAGGTGAATCGCTTTCCCCATGTGACCGCATCCAGCCAGAGAATAGTTTCTGGATATGTTAAGCCTTGGGAATCAAGTGATTGAAATGATCTAATAAAGAAACCATGTAGATAATGCAATGTCACAGACTTTATATTCCTACTTCCACTGAGCCAAACTGTTGAAATTAAGATAGATTAGTGTAAATATGAGTAACAAAAAGTTATATGTGGTACTATTCACTGTCCAAATTTTCAATGTCTTCAGAGGAATGCAGGTAGCCTGTGTGTCAGGGTTCCAAACAGCATCCAAAATTAAATCAGAGTCCAAGGCAAAGTATTCCTCAAAGTTCCAATTTATTAACAGAGCCATGTTGGCACATCTGGGTGAAACCTGAATCTGAAGTCCCCCTCCCGGGTTTCACCACCCAGTTGAAAGTTCAAATCCTTGCTTCCACACTCACAAATCCATCACGTTGTCTAATCTTCTATTGCCATGCTAGCAGAGTCCACCCATCTCCTTCCGTGCAGGTGCAGAGACAAAGGATGACCTTGGCCTCCTAGAAAGAATTTGTTATGGCTACATACTAACAACCACATACAATCTCCCTTCCCATTTTCCCACAATAGAAAATGCATAGTAGAATAGTATAAAGTGTGGCAGGCCTAAGATCCCAAATAAAATGGCTTTGGCCTGACACTATGTTCAGATTTACAGGTTTTGAATATTATGTAAATACTTTCCCACATAACATTTTTAGCATAAAGATTTATGGCATTCCATATTAAACATTCCCCATATCCATACTATCCATATTAACATGTATAGTAGCAGAGTGCTAAATGACTGAAATTGTTTTGTTTCTGTTCTCTTTTGATGTGCTCAGATTAACTAAACACTTCCTTGACTTTTAACATAGACTTAATATTTCAGGTATGCTACTGAGCAGCAGGTTTAACTCTTGGGAATATTAATATCCCTTGAAGAACTTGTAAAGACTATTTGAGGAATAAGTTCCTGATGCTTAAATGCCAAGGGTGAAGTATAATGAGATGTAGTTAAAATTAAATTATCCATTTGCACATATTGCATTGCAGGCTTTCTGTCTTTCTAAGGGAAAAGTAGACCCTAAATATCTAAATATTGTGGATTAATAAAATAGCTTTTTACGAGCTATAAATAAAAGTATACAAGGATCATTTCTAAACTGTTTTTATAGAGAAAATAAAGAATTAACAGACAAATTCCAAAGATTCCTAGGTGTATGTGATCACACAATTCCTAAATGGATTCTAAGCCATGATTTAGTTTCCTTGAACAAGTGTTATCTGCTTGTATGAAATATTGAGCTCAAGGGCTCTGCTGTCTCTCTTGTTTTGAGCATTCCTCCCCCTCTTTTATTCTGCCAAAAGGAATTTATTTCAACAAACTAAAGCAGATTTCATTTCAGTTCTGCAGATTCTTGGCTTGTGATTTTGGGTAAACCAATATTGGAAAGTGAAACTATAAAGTCTTTAGTTAGATAAATCATAAAAAAGATTTCCATGGATGATTTATTGAGCAAAGGATATTATTTTAAAATTGTAATTTCCAATCTGCATTTAAGCAAACCAGGAATCTGCAAATAAATTAATCAGTTCTAGTTTGTCCATTTCCCAATTTCATGGGAGGAAAGGAAAGGTGGGTAGAATAGAGTGCGAAGTATGTGTTTCTTCCTGTTTAGGCATATAATGCTGTATTGTGTGTTAGCGATGTGAGGACCAGCCTACATAAGCCATGGAATGCCAAGTATCATACAATTCTGAGGAGCTTTTCTACAGGAAACTATCATTAAATATAGTCTGATTTTATACTGTACTTGAGAACATTTTTAAAACGTATTTGCTTAGAAGAGTAGTAGTCTTTTCTATGTCTTGGTAGCTTTTTGAATGATATTTTCTATACTCTTATTAATGATTCAATATACAACCTAAAAGTACAATGCTAAATATAATATCTTTCCCAAATTTGAATGTATATTTGACATTTATGCATACTTGTTTACAGATTCAAAAGAATAAAACACACTGAATATGACAGGCACAAAAATTTGGATACCCTTCCGGTCAGTGCTTTGTAACACCTTTTTTTGGCAAAAATAACAGCTTCCAAATATTTCAGCTTGCCAAGTAAGAGCTTATTTTTGATTTTTGATTCTCCCCTTTTCTTTGCAAAGCACATCTGTAGTTCATATATAAAAATGGTGGCATTTTAAAAAATGCTGGTTTATGTACTATGCGGTTCAGATCCATTTATAATGGAGTGGCATAGAAATATAAGTAATAAAGAAAAGAAATAAATAATATTCTTAGATCTCTACATGCACAGTGTATCTGGAATCTCCTTAAAGATTTTCAATTATATTCAAGACTGGGAACTACATAGGCCAGGGATGGCGAACCTTTTTTGCTTTGCGTGCCAAAAGGAGGGGTGTGAGGTATCATGCACATGCATGCCCACGGCCATAATTCTCCGTACTGAAGGAGTGGGTCCAGCAGTCACATGGGTTGCTCCTGTCCAATCCGTTGGAACTGAGCCTAGTATTAAAAAAGAGTGCTGGATCCGCCCCTTCCCCAGAATTCGCTCAGTTCGCATATCCTGCGGTTGTATTGTGATAGCTCGTTCAACATTCTAACACCTTCCCTTCGATCTTTTCCTTCAAAAAGTAGTAAGATTTATTGTCTTTAATTATTTACTTGCACTAATTGCGCCAGCCGTTTAAAAGAAAAAAAGAAAAAAAGCGGCTAGGCTTTTTTCCTTGGGAGAAGTTGCGGTTTCGTTTTCCCCCGGCGGTTTTGCCGGTTACGATTCCTGCGGCCGCTTGTGGATTCTTCTAATCCTTTGGCCTGGAGGTCCTGGTGCAAGTATTTACCTATTGAATCTTTCAATGTGCCTTCTCTGTCTCATCCCTCTCCACGCTCCTCCCGTCCCGTGAGTTCTTCTCCTTCCTACAGAGCCCCAGCCATGGAGGTCTCTGACTCCTCTCAGGAAGAGGATGAGGACGTGGATGCAGAAGAGGATGATGACCCATTTCAGCGTCTGTCGGAAGATGAGGAATCTCAGATTAAGATTCCAGCCCCAGCTGCTATCTTTCCTTCGCAGCTTTTCAAATCTCTCCTGCTTAAAGCTAGAGTATCCACGGGGCTAGCCGGGCAAGAAAAACAGGCTACTTCTTCCTCAGATCCTCCGGAGGATAATCTTCCTTTTTTTCATGAAAGAACAGGAAGACAATGAGGTAATTCCTATGCCCAAGTTGTTTAAGGATGCCTTGCTTAAACAGTGGGACCACCCAACTGCTGGCTTTACTCCCACTCCCAAGGACTAGAAGCTCTACAAGCTCTCCTCCGTCTATGAGGAACTCCTAACATGTCCCAAGCCAGATGAACCAGTGAAGACTCTCCACTCGACTGCCGCCATGCCTGGCGAAGCAGAGGAGGTCCTCCGGCCAGAGGACAAACGACTTGAGCAATGCTCAAAAGGAGTCTTCTTGCAGACTCATGGGCCTTTAAGAGTGCTGCAGCGGCATCCTTCTTTTCCAGAGCTATGCTCTTGTGGCTTCGTCAGCTCCAACCACACCTGCCTCCAGATGACTTACGGGGCCAACAGGATTTCAACAAAATCTTCGCAGCTGCCCAATATGTAGCAGATGCTACCCTCCAATCTTCCAGATTTGCAGCCAGGTCAGTAGCAGCCTCCACAACGGCCAGAAGACTTCTATGGCTCCGCCCTTGGCAGGCGGGAGTAAGACAGAAGTGGCAGTTAGCCATGGGTCCGCTGAAACGTGACCTCCTCTTCGGAGACCTTCTGGACCCTCTCCTTACAGAGACCACAGACAAGAAAAAAGTCTTGGGACCTACCACCAAGAAGGCCCCTAAACCGTAGCCCTTTCGGCGCACAGGGCGTCTACAGGATCAGGGCTTCGCATTTCAAAGGAGTCCAGGTCAGTTTTCCCCTCGGTTTCGATCCCAATCTAGAACCACCAGGGGCAGAGGTTCCCGTTATCAGAGAGGATCCTCTTCTACCAGGGCTTCCAAAAGAGCCAGATGGTAAGTTTTCCTCCTTTCCCATAGGCGGTCGCCTAGCCTGGTTCTCTTCCGCCTGGCACCGTTCTTGTAAGGACCCCTGGGTCATTGACACTGTGGAAAGGAGCCTAAGGTTAGAGTTCATTTCACCTCCCCCTAACCGTTTTATTTCTTGTCCTTCTCCCAGTTCCCCTCCATCTCGTATCCGAATGGAGGAGGCTATTTCTCATTTGTTGACTATTAGAGCTTTTCAACCGGTCCCCTCTCTCCAGAGAGGTTTAGGCTTTCTCCCATCCTCTTCATGGTCCCTAAGACCTCTGGAGGCTGGAGAGCCATCTTAGATCTAAAAAAATTGAACCGGTTCATAAAATATAGGATTTCAAAATTCATTCCTTATCTTCCATTTTTAGCAGCTCTACATCGGGGAGACTTTATGGTGTCTCTGGATCTCACGGAGGCCTTCCTCCATATCCCCATTGTCAAGGTCCATAGGAAATTTCTGCGCTTTGCCTTTCAAGGCAGGCATTTTCAGTGTAGGGCCATGCCATTTGGGCTCTACTCAGCTCCCAGAGTCTTCACTAAACTCTTGGGATCCTTGGCGGCTCATATCCGGGCTTCTCCCATTCATATTTTATGTTATTTAGATGACATTTTAATTCATGGAAATTCCAGAACTGGGTGGCGGCAGACCTCTCTTTTACCATGTCGGTTCTACAGAATCATGGTTTCTCCATAAATCTTAAAAGGAGCCACCTTGATCCATCCACTTCCATTCTGCATCTGGGAACTATCATTAATTCTGAGTTATCCCAGGTTTTCCTCTCCACTGAGAGAAAACGCAGCCTTTTGGATCTCATTGCTCGCATCCTGCCCCAGCAATCTACCTCCATTGCCACCCTATCTTCCCTTTGGGTAAAATGGTGTCATCTATTGGTATTGTCCCCTGGGCCTGTCTTCACGCCAGGGAACTACAGTGGCTTCTATTACCTCCCAGAGATCGGGCCACAGCAACTCGAATCGTCGCCATTCCACCGACGGTTCGCAGATCCCTCAAGTGGTGGACTTCTCCAGCCCTAGACAAGGGATCTCCCTTCCAGTGCCCCGACCAGTTGTAGTCACCACAGATGCCAGCCTCTCGGGCTGGGGAGCCCACGCCCAGGGTCTTTTAGCTCAGGGCACATGGGCACTGGAGGAGGCTTCCAGGCCCTTCAATTGATTAGAATTAAGAGCCGTGTCTCTAGCTCTAAAACAATTCCAATCTCACATCTCCAACCAGCATGTGCTGATTTTCACCGACAATATAGCCACCAAAAGCCATATTTGCAGACAGGGAGGCACAAGAGCCTAGGCCCTCAGGAGGGAGGCCCTGAAGTTAGGCCTTTGGGCAGAGAAGAATCTCCAGTCGCTTCTAGCCGACCACATCTCGGGGAGCCTCAACGTCCAAGCGGACTGGCTCTCGCGAGCGACCATAGATCCAGGCGAGTGGAATCTCCATCAGTCACTGTTCCACCAAGTCTGCCTCAGGTTCGGCCATCCAGTGTTGGATCTATTGGCGACCAAAGCCAATGCCCAGCTCCCTCACTTCATCTCCAGGTTCCCGTCTCCGGGAGCAGAGGCAATCACTGCCCTCAGGAGTCCTTGGCCTCCAGGTCTATTGTATGCCTTTCCTCCAATTCCAATTCTGCCAGACGTGATCAACAAAATCCTCCTGGAGAAGGCCCGAGTAATTCTGATTGCCCCTCACTGGCCTCGCAGGCCCTGGTTCGCGGACCTCCAACAATGTCCGTCCAGGACCCCTGGCGACTCCCCGTTTTCGGAGGATATGTTGCGACAGGGGGCCTCCTTCCATCCAGACCCAGAGTGGTTCCACCTCACCGCCTGGTTATTATCCGGAGGGACTTAGACCTGCGAGGGTATGACCCGGACACAGTGGAAATCATCCTGAAGTCTAGAAGAGGGTCTACCAACCGGATCTACGACCATACTTGGTCCAAATTCCATCAGTGGTGCTTGCAGAAGGGCTTATCTCCCCTGTGTCTTCCCACCCACAGGATAATCACCTTCCTCATGAAAGGCTCCCACCAAGGCCTCTCTACCAGCACCATCCGCCGACACCTGGCCGCCATCTCTTCCGTCTTGGCGGGGCCTCGCAGGCAGCCCCTCCGCTCCCTTCCAGAAATCCAAGAATTTCTAAGAGGAGTGGCCAACTTCAGGCCTTCTAAGATCCACAGATATCTCACCTGGGACTTGCCACGGGTTCTCCACTCTCTTACTCAGGCACCTTACGAACCCCTGAACTCTGCGTCCCTCAGGTACCTATCCTTCAAGGTAGCATTCCTGGTGGCGATTACATCCGCCCGACGCATATCTGAGTTGGCAGCCCTTTCTATCAGACAGGACCTTTGTCAGTTTCACCAGGACAAGGTGGTTCTGCGACTGGACCCCACCTTTCTACCAAAGGTCAGTTCCATGTCCCACAGATCTCAGGATATCATATTACCTTCCTTCTGCCTCCAACGAGAGCATCCCCTGGCAACTAGATGGCACACTCTGGATCTCACTAGAGCGCTAAAGGTTTATATCCAACGCACAAGATCCATCCGGAGGTCTGAAGCACTCTTCATAGCCTACCATCCCAGATCCTTGGGATCCAGAGTGTCTTCTACAGTAATAGGTCGGTGGATCAGAGGGACCATCTCTAAGGCCTACGAGACAGCTTCCCTTTCCATTCCAAGGAATATTACAGCGCATTCCACCAGAAGTGCTGCCACATCTGCCGCTTGGGCGACTCAGGCTCCGTTGGAAGAAGTCTGCAAAGCAGCCACTTGGGCCTCGCCAAATTCCTTCATCAACGATTCGTACGCATCAGCGGACGCTGCCTTCGGCAGAAGAGTACTCCAATCCGTTATCTCTCACGATAGCTATGTACTCCCACCCTAGGGACCTATCTCTTGGGTATGTCCCATGTGACTGCTGGACCCACTCCTTCAGTACGGAGAATAGGCGTTGATTGCTTACCTGAACGCCTCTTCTCGTACGGTGAGTGGGTACAGCAGTCACTTCCCTCCCTTTGTGTGGTCTTCTTTACCTTCTATTCTATTTTCTTATAACACATGAGAGTTGAACATTAAAGAGCTTCACTACTGAGCCTAGTCTATGGATTCGCGAATTCTGGGGAAGGGGCGGATCCAGCACTCTTTTTTAATACTAGGCTCAGTTCCAACGGATTGGACAGGAGCAACCCATGTGACTGCTGTACCCACTCACCGTACGAGAAGAGGCGTTCAGGTAAGCAATCAACGCCTATTCCATGTGGGTGGCCGCACGCACGCGCATGTGAATACCCCCTCTCGGCACGCAATGGACCTCCGGGAGTGGAGAAGGCCGTTTTCACTCTCCCCAGGCTCCTAGAAAGGCTCTGGAGCTTGGAGAGAGCAAAAAACAGGCCTTCCCCACCCACTCCGGAGGCTGAAAGCAGGCTGTTTCCCGACTTCCAGTGGGCCCAGAATGCCCGAAAATAAGCTGGCTGGCACATACATGCACGCCGGACCTGAGCTTGCATGTTTACTGATATGCCATAGATTCGCCATCACGGGTGTAGGTTATTCCTGTAGTTACTTCATGGTTCATCTTGAGCTATGTTTTGAATAATTGTCTTACTGAAATGTCTAATCTCTATTCATCTTCAATCTCTTGACTGTGAGACATAGCTTAAGGATCAAATCCCTGTTGGAACAATCCTGACTGGTTAGTTCTGCAAAATAGAACCTGCAGATCATTGCAAATAATTTAACACTTAAAACACTTGCTGAAAAAATGTAACACTTGAATAGTTATCCGCAGGTTGTCAGTTCAGTGCTGTTTCAACAGTGGTCCCCGTGGGAGCCACTAGAACCAAAATTATATTGAAAATTCTCATTACAATAATAAAAGCACATACAAGCTAAAGTTGACAAAAGACAGGAGAGAGGGGAGGAGGGAGGCAGGCAGACTCTTTTTTATGCAAATCCCAAAACAAAGCCAAAGATTAACTCCTGCAATAGAAAAAAAAAGTTCTCGGCTCCTACCTTCTTTATGTTGCAGGTTCTGGACATTCAGCTTCAGCCATTAAAACATTGCAGTTTCCCGCACTTCCTCACCTTGCAATTTCACTTTCGAACATACTCAGTAGTGGGATTCAGCCGAAATACAGCTGGGGGCTCTTTTTCAAGCTGCAGAAGAGGAGAAGCCATCCAAACACAGAAAAATCCCCCCCAAATTCCCCCCCAAAAGATGGTGGTGCCAATGGATCAGGTTCCCAAATATTTGAGAAACACTGCACTAGAAGGAAGAGATTCAACTGAACTGAGGAGGAAAATAAGGAAAAAAATCTGCCTCTACCAGCATCCATCTGTATTCATGTGACTAGTGTTCTGTCAGTGTGTGAGAGAGTTAACGGGTATTTGGAAACTCAAATAGTATTTGTTGTGTGAGCAAGTAGACAAGAAGGGGCCTGGAGGTGGCTTAGCTAAATTTTTCTGTAGTAAAAGTGCTTACTGCTGTGAAAGGAAAAGCGAAACTGAAACTCCTCTGCTTGTGTTTTGCATTGGATCAGATTTCTTTTCAGATGGGGAGGGGGAGTAGAACTCCTTAGCATCAGAGAGTGTTAATAATAATATAGGAAATACTAATGCTCCAATGGTCATTTTGAAAACTCCTTTCTTAATGAGCACTTAGGAAGCAAGAGGAACATACGTGGCAAATTTCAAGTTTGTAGGCTTTATGGTTCTGGAGATTTTGTGATTAATATACGAGTGGTTTTCATTTTTATACATAGAGATTCTATGTTCAGCTACCCTTTTTTAGATAAGAGGGTATTAAAAAGAACAACGGTGATTAATTCTAACTTACAATACAGACCTCAGTTGATGACATGAGAAGTTATCTTCCAAAATCTAATATTATAATTTGGAGAGTATTGAAATATTCCAAGGCTGTAATTGTAAATTGAGTAGAAGTGTCTGTCGTAATAAATAGCAGTGCATTAGCTTGTGATGATGTTTTGGATATACAGTGATCCCCCGAGTTTCGCGATCCCGATCATTGCGAATCGCTATATCGCGATTTTTCCAGCCGATGACGTCACTCCCTTCCTTTCTCATCTTTCTTTCTCTCTCTCTTTCTCTATCTTGCTTCTTCCTCTCTCACACTCTCTTCCTCCCTCTCTCATCTCTTTCTTTCCTTCTCTCTCTTTCTCTATCTCTCCCCCTCTTGCTCTCCAGCGATGGGGAAACCCCATCTTCGGCTCCTCGCTGCTGCGGCGCTGCAAGCGAGGAGCCGGGCGGGCGAACGGGCAAGCGGCAAACGATCTTGGGGTTTCCCCTTTGCCTGGGCAACGGGGAAACCCCAAGATCGCTTGCCGCTTGCCCGCCCGCCCGGCTGCTCGCTTGCAGCGCCGCAGCAGCGAGGAGCCGGGCGAACGGGCAAGCGGCAAGCGATCTTGGGGTTTCCCCTTTGCCTGGGCAACTCCTCGCTGCTCCTCGCTGCTCCTCGCTGCTGCGGCGCTGCAAGCGAGCAGCCGGGCGGGCGGGCGAACGGGCAAGCGGCAAGCGATCTTGGGGTTTCCCCTTTGCCCGGGCAACGGGGAAACCCCAAGATCGCTTGCCGCTTGCCCGTTCGCCCGCCCGCCCGGCTCCTCGCTGCTGCTGCGCTGCAAGCGAGCAGCCGGGCGGGCGGGCGAACGGGCAAGCGGCAAGCGATCTTGGGGTTTCCCCTTTGCCCGGGCAACGGGGAAACCCCAAGATCGCTTGCCCGTTCGCCCGCCCGCCCGGCTCCTCGCTGCTGCGGCGCTGCAAGTGAGCATCCGGGCGGGCGGGCGAACGGGCAAGCGGCAGGCAAAGGGGAAACCCCAAGATCGCTTGCCCGTTCGCCCGCCCGCCCGGCTGCTCGCTTGCAGCGCCGCAGCAGCGAGGAGCCGGGCGGGCGAACGGGCAAGCGGCAAGCGATCTTGGGGTTTCCCCGTTGCCCAGGCAAAGGGGAAACCCCAAGATCGCTTGCCGCTTGCCCGTTCGCCCGCCCGCCCGGCTGCCCTCCCCACCCCCCTGGAGGCTCTCTGGAAGCCAACAGCGCCCTCCCAGAGCTCTTGTGCGAACCAAAATTCAGCTGGGCAGCATACACATGCACATTGGAGCTGAGCTGTGGCACCTGTGCCATAAGTTTGCCATCACTGCCCTGAACCTTTGGGAGAGACATTATTTTGGATTTCTTTTAGGATGAAAGTATTTGCCTTTCTGTAAGCTGGATTTGTATCATGGGAATAAATAAGATGATCATGGGGATAGAAAAGGTTACCGGTACAGTATTTGGTTCTCATCATTTTCTCTTATCTCCTGAATTTCATTTTGCTGTTCTCTTTTCCTATTAGCAGCTCAACGCCCCAAAACTAGCAAATACCGTAGTTTAAAGTGAGTTAGTTAGATTGTTTCCTGTGGTTTTGCTGCCTTAGTGGTTCTTAATTGTCTGTGCATCAATAGAACAGCTGAAGAGTGTAGGGCTGGTACAGTGATGTTCTTATTAAGTAGCAATGATAAGAAAGAATATTGATTTGCACATATCATTCTTCTTAGAAATAATTGGGAAAATTTCTAAGTTAGATTATAGGTGATAAATATAAAAGGATACATAAACTAAGCTTTTGCTCATGTCAACATAAAATCATTGCTGCAGCCTAAGAGAAATTGATAAACATTTCAACAAACTTAATTGCCATACAACAGTTTTTAGTAGTCTGTCTATTTGCATGATCTCTTAAGAATAAGGTGATAACAGTTTACTGCATAAACCTCTATAAAATTCTCCTTTTCAAAAAAATTGTTTTCATAATTTTCTTTGTTTTAAAGTTTTATTTTATAGTAAACAATCCTGTCATAACAAGCTGAAATTTTTTGCACAAGGACTGATTGTAATGAAGACATATTGTAATGAACTTTTTTTTTTGCCGGTTAGCTTTATGTCATTCTATTAGTATACCAATGATAGCTAGAATTGCACAATTTCTGCTGTGCTGGAGAGTAGGAATAGTGCTGCTTATTTGAAACCACCCTCCTATGTTTATATTCTGAATCCCTAATATTTACTATTGTCCATATTCTTCCCCTTTTTTAATTTTTATCTCTTTGAGATCCGTGATCAGATTATGATTTTGTGATTCTTTACTGCAGGCTTCTTTATATAGGCAGTACCAGTGAAATACTTTCTATTGGGTGCTACTCCAAGTTAAGCTTGTATTTACAAGTGAGGGGAACCTGGTATAATTTGACTTAGTGCCATTCACATGTGGTTTATTCTGGAATGAAACAGGTTCAATCAAGTGCTTACAGTTAATAATTCAGGGCTTTTGTTTTAACCCTGCTGTTCTGTTCGGGTCGTATGCGACCTGAAGCCAAGTTTGAGTCCCTGTAAAAAATTTTCCCTGCATATCTGAAACTTGAAATTTCATGACTTTTCATCATTTCAGGGGTTCGCTCTATGAGAATTTTTTTTGGGGTGGGGTGGGGGGGCTTAGTTTTTGCTGGGCAAAAAAAGTCACACTTCTTCTGTTCCCGGGTCACCCTGACCTGGACCGAAAACTCTTCATTTGCAGTGCTTATGTTTGGTCTTTTTGAAAGCTTTTTTCACTTGGAAAGTAGTCTGAACATTTCTGCACACAATGATATGAAAATTGAAATGAAAAAAGTAAATCTTATTGGTTTATTTTGCTGATATAATGCATGCCCCCCCCCCGTTTTTGTGAATTCTTTTTCAATTTATGGATAGTTTTGCTTGCAAAATGCATTCTATTTTACTGAAGTTGGTGTGGGATTGGTAGCTTGAACATTTCTGAATATAAGAAAAATATAAAGGAACTGAAAAAAATGATTCTTACTGGTTTTTTAACATCAGAAATAAGGCCTCCCCCCCCCCTCGGCTGCTTGCAACCATTTTCACTTTATATTTACGCAGGCTTCAAATCCAAAATATTTTTAATATCTTATGCATTCATTTACTCATTTTAACATGGCTGATCATCATAAAAATATTTGTGGGGGTGGGGGAAAAATTTTTCTGGGCAAAAAAAAAAATCACGTTGACTGTTTCGGGTCATATAGACCCGGACCAAAATGATTTTTTTAGGTACTTGAATTTAGTCTTTTTGAAAACTTTTTCCACTGGAAAATTAGTTTGAATATTTATGAACATAATGATATGAAAATTGAACTGAAAAAATTGAGGCTTATATTTTTATTTTGATCAAAAAGCCCCTCCCCCCATGCTTTCTGAATTTTTTGTCAATTTATATTTCTTTAGGCTACAAATCTCTAAGGAATATTCCCCCAAAATTTTTGATATACTAAATTGAACAATCCTACACATAAGAAAAATAGAAATGAACTGAAAAAAATGATTCTTATTGGTTTATTTTTGAATATAAGACCATATTGTTTTATACTCGAGTATAAGCCTACTCGAGTATAAGCCTATTTGAGTATAAGCATGGGGGCCCATTTATGAGCAAAATAAACCAATAAGGATCTTTTTTTTTTCAGTTCAATTTTCATATCATTATGTTCAGAAAGGTTCAAGCTACCAATCCCACACCATCTTTAGTAAAATAGAATGCATTTTGCAGGCAAAATTATCAATAAACCTTTAAAAAATTCACAAAAACGGGGGGGGGGAGGCACATTTATGTGCAAAATAAACCAATAAGGATTAATTTTTTCAGTTCAATTTTCGTTCCATTGTGTGCAGAAATGTTCAAACTTGTTTCCAGGTGAAAAAAGCTTTCAAAAAGACCAAATATAAGTACAGTGGTACCTCAAGATACGAACCCCTCGTCTTACGAACAACTCGTGATACGAACCCGGGGTTCAGAAAATTTTTGCCTCTTACGAACTTTTTTCGAGTTACGAACCGGCGTTCGGAGACTGCTGGGAAGCCGCGCAGCTGTTTTAAAGGGTGACAGCCGGGCGGCGGGGCTTCCCAGAAGCCTCCCGAACGCCGGTTCGTAACTCAAAAAACGTTCGTAAGAAGAGGCAAAATTTTTCTGAAACCCGGGTTCGGTTCGGGAGGTTGCTGGGAAGCCCCCCAAGCCGGCTGTGACCTTTTAAAACAGCCGCGCGGCTTCCCAGCTGTCTCCCGAAGCCAAACGCGGAAGTTCGGCTTTGGCGTTCAGCTTCGGGAGACAGCTGGGAAGCGGCGCGGCTGTTTTAAAAGGTCACAGCCGGCCTGGGGGGCTTCCCAGCACCCCCCGAACCCGGACGTTCGGCAAAAGTTCGGGGTTCGTGGGGGTGCTGGGAAGCCCCCCAGGCCGGCTGTGACCTTTTAAAACAGCCGCGCGGCTTCCCAGCTGTCTCCCGAAGCCGAACGCCAAAGCCGAACTTCCGGGTTCGGGGTTCGGGGGGGTGCTGGGAAGCCCCCCAGGCCGGCTGTGACCTTTTAAAACAGCCGCGCCGCTTCCCAGCTGTCTCCCGAAGCCGAACGCGGAAGTTCGGCTTTGGCGTTCGGCTTCGGGAGACAGCTGGGAAGCGGCGCGGCTGTTTTAAAAGGTGACAGCCGGCCTGGGGGGCTTCCCAGCACCCCCCCGAACCCTGAACCTTTGCCGAACTTCCGGGTTCGGGGTTCGGGTGGTTGCTGGGAAGCCCCCCAGGCCGGCTGTCACCTTTTAAAACAGCCGCACGGCTTCCCAGCAGTCGCCGAACACCGTTTTTTTGCGGGGGGGGGTTTTGGTTGCACGGATTAATTGACTTTACATTGTTTCCTATGGGAAACAATGTTTCGTCTTACGAACCTTTCGACTTACGAACCTCCTCCTTGCACCAATTAAGTTCGTATCATGAGGTATTACTGTACCTAAAATGATCAATTTGCAGTCCGGATCAAATAGACCCAGGAACATAAGATTAGGGAGTTTTTTCGAACAGAACAGCAGGGTTAAAAGAACTTGAACTTTGTTATCTTTCATTGGTTATATTGATAACATATTGGAATTAGTTTTCCAGTTGTGCTGGTTGCCAGCTGATCTCTGTTGGTATTCTGTAATTTGTCTCTTTAGTTTTAGGCTGTTTTAATAGTTAGGAATCTCTTAGCTTCCTGAATAGAATGATTGGTTTTAAATGGGTTTACAGGTGGTACACAACTTCTGACTTGTTACTTAACAACCATTCAGACTTGCACTGTACGCAGAAAGAGTGCTTTACAGCTCATATGGTAGTTCCATTTGATCACATTTCTACCATTTAGCAACTAACATTTCCAACTTGTTGCAGCATCCCATGGTCACATGACTGAGATTTGCAACGTTTTGACTGATTTCTGGCAAAAAAGAGGATGCTTTCATGGTTACAATTGCATGATTTGCTTTGCCCTGCTGTAAAAATGTTCATAAAATTGGGTCTAATTAAGCGGGTACTTCCATTTACAACTATAATGACTTATAACCAATATTTGGATCCCAATTTGGGTTATAAGTAGAAGATTATTACAGTACAAATATTTCTTCTAGAGATCTGAAATAGTTTTTGTTGATTTGAAGTAGTTCCTTGTTAGATACAAGGGAGGACTTTCAAGTTTAGTGTCTTATTTTTCAAGTTCTTCCTCAAAAATAATAATCGTAACAGGTTTCCACTAATCAGATCAGACTTCCTGATTTACTTGCAATCTATTAGTCCAGTGTTTCCCAACCTTGGCAACTGGAAGATATTTGGACTTCAACTCCCAGAATTCCCCAGCCAGTGAATGCTGGCTGGGGGATTCTGGGAGTTGAAGTCCAGATATCTTCAAGTTGCCAAGGTTGGGAAACACTGTATTAGTCTGATAGAATTTTCTCCTGTCAGCCCAAACCCATGGGGGAGAATTTGCTTAGAGCCTAGAAGATACAAAATTTGTTTGTAAAATTGAGGAGAATACAAGGGATAATTTGACAATAATGAAGCCAAGAAAGGAAAGGTTTTCTGTGTGATAAATGAACTTTTAAAATGAGAGAGCCAAGTGTCAAAGAATAAAAAAGCAGTTTGTTAGATAAACAGGCTAAAGGAAGAAAAAACAATTAAAACTAAAACTCACATACAACTCCAAACTGAAAAACAATTAAAATGCATTTTATCTAATTAGATAGGACTTTTGATTTTGAGCCACAGTGTTACTTATTAAAAAGATGGTCTGGGCATATTTGTTAGGTGTTGCCAGAAAATAACAAGTGACACCTGTATTTTTATGGAAACTTGAAACTTTAAAAGAGATGGATGGTTTTCCATTCAGTTATGTATGAAAGTCCATTTCTAAGGTCACCAAGCAGAAGAAAGACAGCTACTACCATTCTACTACCAGTACTAATAAGACTATGGATGATTTGTAGTAGGTAGCAATAAGTTTTGATTTTCTTGTAATAATAACAGGACAGCTAATAGTAGCAAAAATCAATCAACCAATTGGATAAGATATATGTGTGGAAAATTATAAAGTGAATACTTCATTCTCCAATGCGCTGCTTAGGAGAGTCCAACATGGGTTATACTCTAGTCTTATTGGTAGGGACTGAGTTTAAAATTTAAATATTTAATTGGCTACACCCCCCAACCGACCCCTAGGGTCCAGTTTTTTAAACTCAGTCGTAGAGTAGGGACGTTATTAATTTCTCTCCGACGGGTTTTTTTGATTTCTTCTACTCATGTTGGACTCTCCATATTCAAGGGAATTCAAAACATCATTAAGGTAAGTGCTAAATAAACCTTTCTGGCTGGTTAACCGGTCCGCCGGCAAGAACCGCCCAAGGATTCTACTAATGGGTCCCTTTCCCCAGTGGATACCACCCAGGACGCCGCTGTTCCTTCTGTCTCTGAGCGAAGCCTAACCCTCCGTGGGCAAAGCTTCAGGAACTAAGGGGCGTCCCTCTCCAGGCCCCTGCCCTCTGCGGGCATCGCCTGAGCTGCCAAATTACTAACCGCTGAAGCTGCGAGGGTCCGTCTCTCCGCTGTAATCCTCGAAGCTCAGGGAGCTGGATTAAGCCAAAACGCTCCAGACATCCCAGCTCCGGTGAAAAGCTCTCGTCGGCGTGCGCCATTGTAAGAGCTGGGAACGCACGCACGCACGTGCAAAAAGCCGACAACCAGGAAGTCGAAACTTCCCGAGCTCTATTGGCGCGAAAACCGAGTGCCTGGCCTCAAGAGCGCAGGCGCGAGCAATCAATTTAAAAGGCAGCCTCCCAGCGTCTTTGCACTATTGCTACTGAACGCAGGGGAATTTCAAAGCGGTTGAAGACGCCAGCTGGTTGTTTGTTTTTTTCGGCATTTCTAAGGCTAGCCTGCCTACTTGCCTGCCGTTTGCTGCATTTGAGGATGGCTGAGAGCAAGGACTACCAGCAGGGGGCAGAGGAACCTTCAGTTGCCCCAGCTGTGGTGAGACCCAAGGACAAGGCTTCCTCTTCTAAGCCTAAATCCAAGTCAAAGGCTTCAAGCTCCCTAAAGGAAGCAGAAAAGAGGATTAAAGCTCTAGAGAAAATGATGGAGCAGGCACAAAAGCAAACCTGGACTCCATCCTGTAGCCAATCCCAACAGCCTTGGGGTTCTCCACCACCTCAACTACCTATGCCAGCTGAGCCAATGGCCTCCACTTCAGCCATGCCGGACCTTTCCGGGGCCACCACCAATAAGGACTGGTCTCCAGAACGGGGTGAGTTGGGGCCCATTCCCGGCCCTTCGGTCCCCACAGCTATCCCAGAAAGGGGCGGTGGTCTTCAGTCTTCACCTCAGACACAAAGGCCAGGAACATCAGCTTCCTTCAAGCCCACAGCAGCAGGTCTGCGGTCTGGCCCAGACACGTGGCACCACCTGCCCCCATCGGTGCAGGACTTGATTGCCAACGCCTATTCACAAGGCATTGCCACTGGCATCCAACAACGCCCTCCCACGCCAACTGGGAACCAACCCCCAGAGACTTGGCCCACAGCCAACATCCACTACCCTTATCAGGATTCTCTGGGGGCTCAGGCCCCATCGCATGAGGAAGGTAGTGAGCTGTAGGATGAATTTTCAGAGGATGAAGAGACATCCACAGACCATCCAGTGTTCACAGGCCTATTCAAACCGGCCATGTTCAAAACACTTTTGCACAAGGCTAAGATGACAGTCAAACTGGGATCCACCACAAAACCTGCAGAGACTTCAGTGGGCTTGGATCCAACAGCTGGTCTGTTTTCGGAACCAGAAAGGGAATCGGACTTCATTCCCTCGTCTTCCATTTTTATAGACAATATCAAGCGCCCGTGGGAACACCCGACGGCTGCCCCAGGCCCTTCCTCTACCGAGAAGAAGTTCTATGGCTTCGGGCCTGATATTGAGGAACTACTACTGTTTCCACCTGTTGACCAGCCGGTCGCCAGCCTAGTGTCCAATGCCATAGTCCCAGCAGATATGGAGGGACTTAAGCCTGATGACCGCAAAGCGGAGGGTCTCATCCGCAAATCACACCAGTCAGCTGCCTGGGCCTTGCGGGCTGCGCATGCGGCTTCCTTCTTTAACCGCACATCAATCATCTGGCTCAAGGAGATGCAATCCAGGTTGGGCCCAGAGGATGCCAGACTTCGGCAAGATCTAACAAAACTTCTTGCCGCAGCCGAATTTTCGGCAGACGCAACCCTAAACTCTGCTAAATTTGCGTCTCGATCAATGGCAGCCACTATGGCATCACGCCGTCTTCTCTGGCTCAAAAGCTGGCAAGCAGACTCCCGTTCTAAGTGGCGCCTGGCAGCAGCCCCTTTCAGTGGGTCAAAGTTGTTTGGCGATTCCTTGGATGCAGTGTTGGTCGAAGACAAGGATAAGCGAAAGGTCTTACCAAGGACTTATAGGCGAGCCGACAGAAGGTCGGCCCCTTATTTTCGTAGACAAACCTTTCGCCAGGACTCTGCCGCAGTATCTACCTTCCCACAAACCCAGAGACCCTACGGCCAGGGATCCTACCAACAGGACAGACAGCCCTTTGCTGACAGAAGCACGGGAGGGTACCGCCAGTATACCCAGCCAAAACGCCCCTTTCGAGGCCAGTCATACAGGAACTTCAGGAAGTCCAAGTGACTACCCAGCAGACATCCCCGTCGGAGGCAGACTACAACGTTTTCTCACACAATGGGAGTTAACATCCTCCGACCGCTGGGCCCTAAATACCATTCATTCAGGACTAAGTCTAGAATTTACTGCCTCGCCACCAAACCGGTTCTTCAGATGCCCGACTCCCACCAACAAAACGGAACAAAACCTTCTGAGACAAGAAGTGCAGCATCTGTTGGACATTGCAGCCATCGAACCGGTGCCCCTAGACCAGGAAGGTCAAGGATTTTATTCGCTTATCTTCCTAGTTCCCAAGGCTTCAGGGGGTCACAGGCTAATACTGAACCTCAAACAGCTAAATGTGTACATAAGATACCGCAGGTTCAAGATGCAGTCGCTCAAGTCCATCCTAGCCTGCATCCGGCAATACGATCTCCTGACCTCCATAGATCTACAGGAGGCCTACCTCCATGTACCCATACATCCAGCTCACAGGAGGTACCTACGTTTTTACCTGGAGGGGGGGCATTACCAATATCGAGCCATGCCCTTCGAACTATCGTCCGCACCAAGGGCCTTCACCAAACTGTTAGATGTCGTAATGGCAGATTTACGCCTCCAGTCAATAAGATTACAGGCATACCTAGACGACATTATTATCCTCTCCAGGTCCCCCAGCCAAGCAGAGGTAGACCTCAGGCACACCATTCAGTCCCTGCAGGCACATGGGTTTTCAATAAATGTTCCCAAGAGCCATCTAATACCCACAAGATCCCTCCAACACTTGGGCACCATCATAGATACAACCAGCTGCCAGGTCTTCCTGTCTCCGGACCGCCAGTCCTCTCTGCTGGAGACGGTGGAATCAATACGACACAACCACAAGGTACAGCTATCCCTACTATCCCGACTCCTGGGGATATTTGTGTCCTGTATCGATGTAGTACCATGGGCAAGACTCCACGCCCGTCAGCTGCAGTGGTTCCTTCTGCCCTTTCAGAAGGGAAGAACCAGTCACACCAACAGACTGGTATTACTTCCCTCCAAGGTTCATCGATCCCTTCGGTGGTGGACAACATCAGCCATACAACAGGGCACCTGTTTCAAGGAGCAGATGGGCATCACAGTAACAACCGATGCGAGCCTCTCCGGCTGGGGCGCACACACAGCTCAACAAATAGCCCAGGGCTGCTGGACATCAGAGGACCTCAGCAACAACAGCATCAATTTCCTAGAGCTGAGGGCGGTTTCACTGGCGCTCCAACAATTCCTTCCCCGAATTGCGGGCCGTCCGGTCCTCATCCTCACGGACAATGTGGCCACACGAGCGCACATAAACCATCAGGGAGGCACCAAATCCAGTTGCCTCATGAAGGAAGCAGAATCACTGATATCCTGGGCGGAAAGACACCTGCAGTCTTTGAGGGCGGAACACATAGCAGGAACCTCGAATACACAGGCGGATTGGCTGAGCCGGGCAACACTGGACCCGGCAGAATGGCGTTTGGATCCGAGCATTTTCCTCGACATCTGTCTCCGGTTCGGAACACCACAGGTCGACCTCTTTGCCACCAGAGACAATACACAGCTCCCTCGATTCTTTTCACGCTTCCCGTCCACGGACGCAGAGGGAATCAACGCCCTGAGATCCCCCTGGCCGAGGGGCCTTCTCTATGCCTTCCCACCAACCCCTCTCATTCCAAAAGTTGTCTCCAAGCTCCTGGAGGAGAGAGCGGAGTTAATACTAATAGCACCACACTGGCCGCGGCGCCCCTGGTTCTCCGACCTGCAGAATCTGTCGGTCTCCAGACCATGGAGGATCCCGGACAATCGGATAGCACTCTCCCAAGGGTCGGTCCACCACCCAGATCCTCAGTGGTGGCATCTCACCGCTTGGCGCTTGAGGGGTGTCGACTAAGATCTCTCTCGCTACCTGAAGATGTAATCTCGACAATACAGGCAGCCCGTCGAGCCTCAACCACCAGAATTTACGGTGCAACATGGACAACATATTTCAATTTCTGTAAATCAAAGAACTTGGATCCGCTTAAGGAATCGTTGGAACAGATTTTATCCTTTCTTCAGGCAGGACTGGATAAAGGACTTGCACCTAATACCCTCCGTCGGCACGTAGCGGCCCTCTCCACGGTAATCCACTTGGACAAGTGGAGATCTCTGTACCACCACCCTTGCATCCGGGACTTCCTCCGTGGTGCAGGGAACCTGAGACCTCAAGTAGTACACAGATACCCTACCTGGGACCTCACGCTAGTGCTACAGGCACTAACAGGCCCTCCATTCGAGCCAATAAAATCAGTTCCACTGCGCTACCTTTCAATAAAGACAGCCTTCTTGATCACAGTGACGTCAGCCAGAAGGGTATCGGAATTGTCGGCCCTATCGGTGAGACAGGACCTATGTGTGTTCCACCAAAACAGGGTGGTGTTGCGATTAGATCCAGCATTTTTACCAAAGATGAACACACCTTTTCACCGTGCTCAGGAAGTCATTCTACCTGATTTCTATGCGGAAGCCACTGACCCCAACGAGCGCCGTTGGCACAAATTAGACGTCAGGCGAGCCCTCGAAATATACATTCACAGGACCCAACATCTTAGGAAATCCGAGGCGATGTTTATCTCCTTCCTGCCGGCTTACTTGGGTCAGAAGGTCTCTTCCCAAACCATCGGACGTTGGATACGCTCCTGCATAACTGAAGCATATAAGTCCCAATCCCTGCAAGTTCCACAGGGGATTACAGCCCACTCCACAAGGAGCGCGGCTACTTCCGCCGCTTGGAACACTCAAGCGTCGGTCGAGGACATCTGCAGAGCAGCTACGTGGGCATCCCCAACAACGTTTATTAGACACTACCGGCTGGACCTCTTTGCAGCGGCAGAAGCAGACTTTGGCAGGCGGGTCCTCCAGAGTGTTGACACCTCCACTGCTCCCCTGGCCGGGCCTGTTCCCTCCCTGTCTCAGTAGCTTGGGTATATCCCATGTTGGACTCTCCTAAGCAGCGCATTGGAGAAGAGCCGTTGTACTCACCTGAACGGTCTTCTCAATGCGCTGCGTGGAGAGTCCAAACCCACCCGGCCTATCGGCTCAGGGTCGCAGTTATTGTTTTATGTCAATAAAGTTTTATATATATATTTATACTACACCTGTCTACGCCTTCGTTTAAAAACTGGACCCTAGGGGTCGGTTGGGGGGTGTAGCCAATTAAATATTTAAATTTTAAACTCAGTCCCTACCAATAAGACTAGAGTATAACCCATGTTGGACTCTCCACGCAGCGCATTGAGAAGACCGTTCAGGTGAGTACAACGGCTCTTTTATGTTCTTCTACCTTCTACCAAACTGTCATTCTGTACTTGGACTTCTGGGTTCTTCAGTGAATACTGTACTGTACATTTTAAAATAACCCAGGGAACTTAAAGAAATATGTCTGACCCATTCTTCAGTCAATCAGTATGTTAATTAAGAACTAAATTCACTGCCTTAGTAATTCCAAATTTGTATTTCCAAAGAACTGCAAAGTTCCCAATTCAATGCAGCATTTTGAGGGAAAATAGGTTTTTATGTATCCAAATAGCAGTATAGAATAGGATTGGATTAACTGCAAGCTTAAGGGGAGAAAGAACATTTAAATTTACTGATATAGATTTACTCTGAAATGCTGGATAATTTTCAAAGAGAGTAGCAACAAAAAAACCCTGTGATTAAAACTGTAATGTGAAATGAATGAGGCTAGGAAGCATAGCCATTGGTTTTTAAATAGGAGCTCTGTTCAGTTTTGATACATGAAATAATTTGGTACTTGCCAGTTCTTTATATATCTAAAGAATTAGCATTTTAGAAAAAAAGAAAATGTAAATTTTGAGAAGATAATATTCTCCATCCTGTGGTGGAACCAGCCTTCCCCAGGGGAGTTCCGTGTCCAAACATCTTGAGGATTAAGTCAGTCAATTTGAATACTTGTTAGGATCTGCCTTAAGACCCCGGATCTGACTCGATCCTTCAAGAGGATAGACGTGGCTGAACTCCTTCCTGGGATTTCAGATATTTAGACCTTGATTTGACTTTCTGCTTCAATTTCCAGTCTGTCTTAACATCTTCTTTGACTCCCAATCAGTATAATCCTTCCAAATTTCTAAATTAATTTAAATTAGTTTGCAACTTTTCTTAGTACAACAGCCTTTATCAGGGCTAACTTTACCAACTCTCTTAGGAGCTGGGGACTCTTCTCCGGAGGGAGAAGAACTCAGCGGACTCAACCACTTATCAGGCAAGCACCCAGCTACGGGAATCCCACCCCAGCACCAACTAGCCACTTAAAGCCATTTAAAGTGCTGCGGCCGCTGCTAGGGTCAGTTCGCAGCACCCAATTATTGTTTAACCCACGCGGCTCTACCCAGCGCAGCGGACACAAGGCTGGCAGGAAGAAGCTAGCCCTTCCAAGTAAGAACCCCCTCGGATCCTTATGAATCACTGTGGGAGACCTCTTTGAGACACCTATCCAGCAAATGTACAAACTTGGCTATAGTCCTCTGAAATAGGAAAATGAATGCAAGCTTCAGCCATGCACTATTGCTCATTTCTCACTGGAGCTGTTTAGAAAAGATGAAAGAAGTATTTAAGAGGTTAGTGAAACTGAACTCCCACATCCAAAATATTTTCAAGGACAATATACAGTAGTAGCCTCGGGATAACTGGAATGCATGATCACAGGAGAGAAGAGAGAATAGAGTGTGTTTCCAATTCGAAGGCAATGGCCATTGTCATTAGATGAAATGGAATGTTCCGGTGCTAGGGGCAAGCATGCCCACTTTTAGTGCAGTTCAAATAATGTACCCTGATTGCTTTTGTTACTCATTGTTCCAGAAAAAGATCTTAAATATAAATATGTGCCCCAGAGGTGCCAGCGACTAGCCAACCTTGCCTGATTTCAGTTGATCGGCCCATGTTAGTACTATTTGAATGAAGGACTGCTTCAATTTCCGAGAGTTGTAAGGGAGACTGAGTATTTGTTGGGGGGGGTGGGGGGTATCGAAAAAAAATCCAAAATATAACAGCAAAGCATTTTCATATTGTTGTCAGCAAAATTGGATTGTCTTGAGAGTGTCTTTATAATTTGAAACAAAATAATCCAATTCTATACTTGTCTAAACAAGATTTACAGATGCGTTTCTTTTAAAAATAATTAACCCTGTTAATGTAAGGGTTATTGTAATTATGGCCCTGAGTAGAAGGTGAGTTTTAAATTGAATGGACAACCTTTTGGAGACAAGGGCAGCCGTTACATTTTTTTGCGGGGCTGAATGCACAGAACAATTATATCTGCTTCCCAAAAGGGAACTGCTATACATTTTTGCAATCACATTAGAAGGCGTCCCAGGGAACATATAAAAAACCTACGCCTTAGGCCTGCAGGTTTCTCCTCCCTGTGGCATATAATACCTTTTAAATATTACTTTAGAGAAATAATCTACCACACCTTTCAATGAATTTGCAAAGCTTTCTGCAGTTAGAAACAGCCCGAGGCAGCAAAATATTAATAAATGCTATGGCAGATAACATTCCTAAAGGATAGTCTTTGTTTCAAATAAGAAGAAGGTATAATTAAAAATCTCATTGGTAAAACCCACCTTCCAAGGGTTCTCCAATAAATAGGCTGCCACCAACACTGAATCTCCTGCCATGAACTAGTCCAGTATGTCCCCTTGGGGAATTTATAGCCTTCCCATTAAGGATTTGTCCCTTCAACCATGCTTGCTTTTTTGGGTGGGTGAGTGGGCAATTGCTTGAAGAAGTCCCTGTAGTTTTCTTGGCAAGATCTCAGAGGTGGTTTGCCATTGCAGCCTTCCTAGACTGAGATAGCGCGACTGGCCCAAGGTCACCCAACTGGCTTCATGCCTAAAGTAGGACTAGAACTCGTAGTCTCCCAATTTCTAAACTCTTACCCCAATCACTACACCAAACTGGCTCAACCAGCCTCGCTGTAGGACTATAGAAAGCAAAGGTCTTTCAGTCTTCTTGTTCCAAATCCCAAAGTATTTATTTTTATTATTTATTTATTTATTTGTCAAACAAGTACAGTAGAACCCCGACTTACGAGACTAATTGGTTCCGGAAGGAGGCTCGTAAGTCGGAACGCTCGTATGACGAAACATTGTTTCCCATAGGAAACAATGTAAAGTCAATTAATCCGTGCAACAACAAAAAAAACCGCTGCCGCCGAACGCGGAAGTTAGCGTTCGGCTTCAGGAGACAGCTGCGAAGCGGCGCGCGTGTTTTAAAATGTGGCAGCCGGCCTGGGGGGCTCGGGGGCTTCCCCCCGAGCCCCCCAGGCCGGCTGCAACCTTTTAAAACACGCGGGATACGAGCGCCAAGGAGCTGTCTCCTGAAGCCGAACGCGGAAGTTAGCGTTCGGCTTCAGGAGACAGCTCCTTGGCGCTCGTATCCCGAATGTGAGCTCGGGAGGCGAACAAAAATGTCGCTCCCCTCCCAGCTCTTATCTCGAGTAGCTCGTAAGTAGAGCTGCTCGTATGTCGAGGTTCCACTGTATAGTATTATAGTACATGTTAACATAACATAACATAACATAAGTAGAGCATAGTAATAAAAAGGATAATAAGACAGTAGGACAGGGACATTAGGCACATAAGTGCACTTATGCACGCCCTTTACAGACCTCTTAGAAAAGGGGAGAGGTCAATTGTAGATAATGTAAAGTTGAAGATTTTGGGATTAACAAATGTGGTGGCAAATAGTATACCGTATATCTTTGTGATTTTACCCAGATTTGTTGCTGCTGTAGAATGTTTCTCTAGGCCAAATTCTGTGCTAAAAATTCATGCAATATTTGTCAATAACTGAATTTGAATTTTTGGTTTTCCATAAACTTTTAGATCATCCACATAAATCATATGTGAGGTTTTATTTGTATTTTTTGCTGTTTGATAGCCAACATTTGTTTTTTTGCTGTTTGATAGCCAACATTTGTTTTTTTTCAAAATCACTGAAAGTGGGATCATAGCAATGACACATAATCAGGGTTGATAATGAGTCATCCTGGAATATGCCTCTCCTAACGTCAGTATGTTTTTTTCATTTCCAACCACCAAGCCTGTCTTCCACTCCTTCATTATTTTTTCTATAAACATTTCAATGACAGTTATTTCCAAACATTTGATAATTTGTGGGAGAAGGACTAGCATAGCCAGGGGAGTAGTAAAAAGAGGGATCAGCTTAAGAGTCATTACATACCCACAAGCTATGTATTAATTACTTTATCCCTCCAGTATTTATATTCGTTTTTGGCTGAGATTTCTACCAAGCTTTCCAAAATTAGATTGTTTCCTATTTTGTTTTCCATTTTCAGGGTTTTGGGGAAGTTTTATCTGTGAGTCCTGGCTGTGTCTCACTCAGAAGATTCGCAAAGGCAGTGATCACTTTGGACAACCTTGTGTTTTTCTGGATGCCACATACAGTACAGTATTTGAAACACAGTAATTTGTCTCATTGAGTCTGACATTCTTATACTCTTTTGCTTCCCCAAATTGATATTTCTTATAGCAAAATGTGTTAATGGAATTGAATAGTGTAATTTCATGTTACGGGAAAAGTGAGGAATGACATTATTAAATATTCTTATATATATTTAAAACAGAAGAGAAGTTTCATAGTGGTGAAGACCTGTCTTTTCTAATAGCCCTGGGGCCACTGATGTTATGGTGGTAACCAGGAGATCCGGCCATGAACAGTATGCAGGGTCTAACTGTTTTTAGAGGTTTTTGTATTATTATTATTATTATTATTATTATTATTATTATTATTATTATTATGTTTTATATTTCTGTTGTAAGCCGCCTAGATTCCCCAGGGAGTTGGGCGGCATAGAAATTGAAGAAATAAATTGAAGAAAATAGACGTAGACAGTAGCATAGCAGAACAATTGTGCAGCATAAAACAGAGATAAAAGTGGAGAAGAAATACGTAGCATGTAATCGAAACAATAAAAATGTCTCAATTTGGGGAAAAGAAGAATATGACAAATGCTCAGAATAAACCCCACCTTTGATCCATATTGTTGTGGCTGGCTCTGGCACAGCTCCTGCCCCAGGGAATGGGGAGGTGGATGCAGGGGAAAATTCAACATGTCACAGGCCTGTGTTATTGCCGACAGAATCAGATCAGAGTTTAGTTTCCTCGGACGAAGAAGAAGGTGGAGTGACTCGGCAGAGGAGGGCTTGGCACAAAGCCAAGGCAGTCAATCTTCCTTATATACTATAGCTTCAGATGATGACATTTTGGACCCACGCAAGCGCAGAATTATGCGTAGAAGAGACCAAGTAAGAACATATTACAGGAAATAAGGGAGGCCACCTGTGTTTGGGAGAGGGTCCAGTAATTAGGGCTGCTGCTATAAATAGCAGCATGTGGGTTTGGCCATTGTGGAAGAATGTATCCTCAGGAATCTTGTGTGCTGGACTTTGTTGCTTTTTCATTCCTTTGAAACCAAAGCAGAGCAGCGTGTGTGTGTGTGTCTCCCTTGGAAGAAGAAGCGGTGTGAAGTTTCTCCACAGCTGCTGGCTAAGTACTTAATGACTGCTTAAGGGAAATTGTACAGACTACCGGATTGTATTCGGAAGAGTGCTCTTTGCAATACAAAAAGAGTGATAAAGAACATTGTTTTGAATTTTCAAACGTGTGTGTGTCTGAAATTTGTATCCTTGAATTTTCGGGAGGCTCCTATCAAAGAGCCCGGCAGAACACATATGGTATAAGAATATTTTCCTTTCAAGACTGCCATGGAGCGTGCCTTGCAATGAGTTAAGAATAAGGCTCTCCTGAATTTTGAAACAGTGATCTTGTTTGGGTCACTGGCTGATTTGTAATAAATAGGGTGTTAATGTAGTAAACATACAATGGGGATAAGCTGCATAATCCAGTTGACTGTCTGTATTTACATTTTTTTTTGTTTCAGAATTGAATTGGCTTGTTCTAATTCCATTGGTAAAAAAGGTATCCCCCAAAAGATGTAGAAATATAATTATGGTACCTGGAAATGTTTTTTTTTTTACTAGATGCTGTCAAAAATGATTAAAGGGACAATCCAACTGGATCATGTAATCATTTCAGCCAACAGTTGAAATTATAATCCAAAAGCCAGATTCTAGTGACTTCTGCTTTTTTTCTAGAGCACCGTATTTGGGAAACAGTGAGAGACCTGGAAAATCTGTCTCGAAAATTAAGATTAGACTTTCTCTTTTATTGGTATCTTGCTGTATGGACCCATTTTAACTCACTACAATAATTGGTGCAAGCCTTAACTTGTATTTAACAACAGTTAAAGTACTTAACAACAGTTGGAATGAATTGTTTATCTTAAGTAAATTAAAAGGCTTATATAGCTGAGTCCAATTTCTGCCGTTTAGGATATGTAGAAAGAGCATTTTAGGTTCCAGAAGTTTGGAAAACTTAAGTATTTAAAAGTTCTGATTTGTTTCATGGTGTGCCCTCTTATTTGCTGGTTCTGTACCTTGGGAAGTTTGGAAAATACAAATATTTTAGATTGGAATGCTTTATCACGAGATTCTCATTATTAGAACAAAGCCACCACATCATTACCATAGAATGGTAATTTCATACACCATTAGCCCAGTGTACAATGATGAAAGTCTAGGCAGTTTTAACTAGCCACAAGCGAATTAATGTATACATTAAACTCTGCTGGAGGTACCACACAATCCTGTTTTACTCCTGTGCTCATTGGTATTTCTTCGATTTTATGTTCTTAGTTGCTGCACCTGACTTTCATTCTTGCATCTTTAAACATTCTAGATATTAGTAGAAGCAGACTTTTATCAATTGTGCTAGTTTTAAGTTTGTGCCGCGGTCTAATCCTGAAAATCAAGTGGAATGTACCCTTAAAATCAGCACAAATGCAGGTGTTGCAGTACAGTGATCCCTCGATTTTCGCGATCTCGATCTTCGCGAAACGCTACACCACGATTTTTCAGAAAATATTAATTAAAAAATACTCCACCTTTTTTTTGCTATACCACGGTTTTTCCCACCCGATGATGTCATACGTCATCACCAAGAGTCACTTCTCTGTCTCTTTCTCTTTCTTTCCTGTCATTCTCTGCTTCAATCATTTTCTCATTTCTCTTTTTTCTCCCCTTTTTTCTATCATTTCTCTCTCTCTTTCTTCCTCTCTCACACTCTCTTCCTCCCTCTCTCATCTCTTTCTTTCCTTCTCTCTCTTTCCTTCTCTCTCCCCCCCTCCACTTGCCCACGAGAAGAAAAAAAGCAACCTCTGCCGGGCAGCTCCCCTTGTGCCCCCGCTTTGTGCCTGCCTCTTTTGGGGATTTTTTTTTCTTTTCTTTTTTCGCCTTTGGTCTCCCATTAAGCCTGCCGCTTGGCCGCCGCCGAGGAGAAGCGCGGGGAGGGCGAGAGAGGGAGATCGTGGCATGCGAGGTCCCTGCAGAGCAGAGGGGGTGGCTGAGGCGGCAGAGGCGTAGCGGCGGTGGCGGCAGGCGAGCTTGGAGCCTTGCTTCGCCTCCTTCGCTGCAATACAAACGAAGGGGTCAGACGCAGCCTCGGCGAGCCGAAGGTTTCCGCGGCTCTGACCCAGAGCAGGAAGGGCTGGTGGGGGCGGCGAATCCACCTCCCCAGCCACCGGCTCCACCATCTGCGCATGCACGGCCATTGAAAAAAGGGTGCGCATGCGCAGATGGTGTTTTTACTTCCGCACCACTATATCGCGAAAAATCGATTATCGCGAGAGGTCTTGGAACGTAACCCTCGCAATACTCAAGGGGTATTGTCCCTAATGTAAATGTGCCTTCTCTAAACTGCCTGTTTATCACTCAAAATAGATTAAGACTGAGGCCAGTTTGTGGAAGTTCATCTGCAAGTATATTTTACCAATCATTTTAGACCTGGGAGTAAGGGGACAGAGGTGAAATTAAGGCGTGAATACAGAAACACCCTTTTACAAGTACTCCCCAGCACATTTTATAAACGTCTTTTTCATTAGCAATTACTTTTATTTCGGTTTATTTTGTTTTATATTGCTTTCTGCTCTGCTTAACAGACTTGGAATTTTAATTGAATGTTGATTTATTTATTTATTTGGTCCACTGGGTTCTGCCTGAACTCTCTGTACTTCCTCACACAAGGAAAGGCATTAGGGTGGAGAGGGAATGAATTCTGATGTATAAACATTGCATACATTATTGAAATAACAAAAATTAAAAGATCTCAAAGGAACTACAAAAAAAGGTAAAAAGGAACATTTAAGTAAATTTTTAAAAAAAATCACCCTAGCAGTGGTGAAACACAGGCAAGGGAGAGAAAACAAGTTTCCTGATCTATTATTCAGGTGTTATTTCGAATGGAACTTCTTGGGAATAAAGATGACTCAGCCTTCCATCCTTCCAAGGTGGGTAAAATGAGGACCCGGATTGTGGGGGCAATAGGCTGGCTCTGTTAAAAAGTGCTATTGCTAACATGTTGTAAGCTGCCCTGAGTCTAAGGAGAAGGGCGGCATAAAAATTGAATGAATAAATGAATAAATAAATAAATAAATACCAAAACAATATTTAATACATGGTTTTGGCTGTCATCTGTTTCTGTTTTTAGATAACAACTCTGATTAACCATAAGGATAAACCAAAGAAGTCGGATAAGACATTGAAAGCAGTCCAACAGGTGGGCCAAGCGGTTAACCTAGCTGTTGGAAAATTTGTCAGGGTGGGTGAAGCTATAGCCAATGAAAACCAAGAGCTGAAAGAAGAAATGAAGACAGCCTGCATTGAAGCAAAGCAAGCAGGTAGGTGAAGGTTTGCAGAGCATCATTTGCTATAAAAAATACCTGCTGCCTTCTATTCTCCTGGATTTAGTAAATCCTTCTCATCTTGAATTTACCTGCAACAGAGACTTGCACTTTAATCTCTCAAATGTTTGGAAAAATACCGCAGGAGATTATTTTAGATCAGATATCTCCAGTCTTGTTGAAATTGTATTAACTCCTGCTGTTGATCTGTGGCATTCAGCAGGGAAGCATTAACACACAAAAAAGGTGGAATAGTCACGGTTCTCAAAAAGTATCTGCCGTGATTTAAAACAGTAAATGTAATTATAAATTTGTTGTTCTTTGGAGCATGAATTTCAGTTCCCAATTTCTCAGAATATTGAGTGATGTGACATAGGCGGTATTCTAGATGCTTCATGCTTAAAATGGGACCAAATTATTGAGTCTGTCATCTGCACCTCTGTAACTGTAATAAAATATAAATCCAATAAATAAATAATAAACTGTCTGATTTGGTTCTGCAACCCAACAAGATAGATCCAGAGGATAATTGGAACTGCAGAAAAAACAATTACTGCCCAAGCTGCCTTCCATTGAGGAACTGTATACTGTACTGCATGAGTGAAAAAATGACCTTTGATATAAATGGTTTCAACTCCCACCCTCAAAACAATGGATTCATTGGCAGCACTCCCTCCAGCTTGTAGGTCCTTCGGGGGTGGCCATCATCCTGTGCCCATTGGTGGTGCATAGATTTCTTGGGATCTGTCCAAGATATTCAACTCACTGACTAGGGAACCCTTCGAGTCTTTGATCTTTGCCTCCCTCTGCCACCTGACCTATAGGGTGGCTTTCCTCGTCGCAGTAACTTCAACTCCACCTTCACACCAAAGGTGAACACATATTCTCACTATGCTATGGAGCACTGCACACCAAGCCAACTAGATACAAGAACAGTTTCTCCCAAACGCCACCATTCTGTTAAACAAATAATTCCCTCACAACTGTCAAACTATTCACTAAGACTGCATTACTATTACTATTAGTCTTCTCATCCTTCCTATCACCCATCTACTCCCACTTATGACTGTATGACTGTAATTTGTTGCTTGTATCCTTATGATTTATATTAATATTGATTGCTTCCTGATTGCTTATTTGTACCCTATGACAATCACTAGGTGGTGTACCCCATGATTCTTGACAAATGTATCTTTTCTTTTATGTACACTGAGAGCATATGCACCAATGACAAATTTCTTGTGTGTCCAATCATATTTGGGCAATAAAGAATTCTATTCTATACTAAATTATTTTCCATGAGGAGCATTTGGTGATTGTAACAGCCCCTTTTCTCAAAATATTCATGTTTACAGAAGATGAACTATTTGATAGGGTGATTTAAAAAGATACACCACTGTTCTCCATATTTGTAAGCATAATAATGAGTAACTAAGACATATAGGTAGTCCTTGACTTACAAAAATTCATTTAATGACCTTTGAAGTTACAGTGACACTGAAAAAAGTGTCTTATGAGAGTTTTTCCCACTTAAAACCATTGCAGCATCCTCTTGGTCACATGATCAAAATTCGAATGCTTGGCAACTGGCTCATATTTATTATGGTTGCAGTGTCCTGGAGTCACATGGTCATCTTTTCAACCTTCTGATAAAGTCAATGTAGAAGCCAGATTCATTTAACAACTATCACTAACTTAACAGTTGCAGTGAATCACTTAACAATTATGGCAAGACAGGATATAAAATGGGACAAAACTCATTCTTAACAACTGTCTCATAGGGCAACAGAAATTTTGGGCTCAATTATGGTTATAAGTCAAGGACTACCTACCGGTATGTATATTAAACAGATCGATATGCCTATATATTCTACTCAGTAAATTTCTGTACTTCATGACGCTGTAACGTTAATGAGTTTCCTTGGTCCCCAAATCATAGTCAGTGAAAAAGATTATGAAAACTAAAGCAGTGTCATTACATAATATGTTTTAGATAGTTATTATGTCAAAGAATAGCTAGGAATCTAATCCTCAGAAAATGTGGTTTCAGTCTCAAGGATGAGCAAATGGCTTTTAAGGAAAGCAAGCACTATGACAATATAGAAGCTTTGTTTTTATTTACTAAACTTATTGTTCTTAGCCATTCCAGACCAAAAGAAGGAAGCACAAGTTAAAAATGTTTTAAACTAAAAATAAAGAAGCTTACTTCCTTGTAGAACATAAACAGTGTCTTGCTATATCAAATAGTAGCCCTTTAAGTCCAGCAGTCTGTTTTCAGAGTGGTCATCCACTGTGCAAGGAAGGCAGCAGGTGGCCTTCAGAGGCGGTTACACTGTCATCAAAGCCAATCACTATTGATCCCATAATTTCCCTAATTTGGCCCAAAACATTTTTGAAGGTAGTAAAGCTGGTAGCCAGCACCACATCTTGTGGTAACCTTCACCACCATCACATGGTAAAGATAATGCATAGAATTTAAAGTTTATTGTATTTATTTATTTATTTATTAGATTTGTATGCAGACTCGGGGCGGCTAACAACAATAGTGAAACAACATATAACAAATCTAATATTTAAAATAATTTAAAAAAACCCTAATTTAAAAAACCAAACATACACACAAACATACCATGTATAAATTGTATAGGCCGAGGGGGAAGGGCATATCTCAGTTCCCCCATGCTTGACGACAGAGGTGGGTTTTAAGGAGCTTGCGAAAGGCGAGGAGGGTGGGGGCAATTCTGATCTCTGAGGGGGAGTTGGTTCCAGAGGGTCGGGGCCACCACAGAGGAGGCTCTTCCCCTGGGTCCCGCCAAATGACATTGTTTAGTCGACAGACCTGGAGAAGGTCAACTCTGTGGGACCTAACTGGTTGCTGGGATTCGTGCGGCAGAAGGCGGTCCCGGAGATATTCTGGTCTGATGCCATGAAGGGCATGAATTGTGACCGGAAACTGATCGGCAACCAATGCAGACTGCGGAGTGTTGGTGTAACATGGGCATACCTGGGGAAGCCCATGATTGCTCTCGCAGCTGCATTCTGCACGATCTGAAGTTTCCGAACACTTTTCAGAGGTAGCCCCATGTAGAGAGCGTTACAGTAGTCGAGCCTCGAGGTGATGAGGGCATGAATGACTGTGAGCAGTGAGTCCTGGTCCAGATAGGGCTGCAACTGGTGCACTAGGCAAACCTGGGCAAACGCCCTCCTCGCCACAGCTGAAAGATGTTTCTCTAATGTGAGCTGTGGGTCAAGGAGGACGCCCAAGTTGCGGACCCTCTCTGAGGGGGTCAGTGATTCCCCCCCCAGGGTAATGGACGGACAGATGGAATTGTCCCTGGGAGGCAGAACCCACAGCCACTCCATCTTATCAGGGTTGAGTTTGAGTCTTTTGACACCCAAATTCTCTTGCTGTACCACTGATGTTGCCCTATATTCTCTTTTGTAAAATACGTTTTTTACCATTTGATTTTGTATTTGGAGCAAGGCTAAAGTAACTACTTTTCGCTTATAGGTGAGACCATTGCACACCTCACAGATATTGCAACCTTGGATCGTCCAGAATCTGATGGCCAGATAACAATTTTTACAGACAAAACAGGAGTAATAAAGGCTGCAAGGCTCTTGCTTTCCTCTGTTACAAAAGTATTGGTTCTGGCTGACATAATAGTTATTAAGCAAATTATAGCCTCTAGAAACAAGGTAATTATGCATTTGTGAACACCGATTGTGCATGTTACATACATTTTTATATCATATATTATGGAAGTGATAATTTAGTATTTTTAACTGGCATTGAGTTCAGTCCAGGGTCATTATGTGTGTGTGTTTTTCTGTGTGTACATACATATATTTTCTTATTAATAGGAAACCTAAATGCTAAACTTTAGCCAGATAATACATTATAGATATGTATGACCATTACGGGAGTAATAAATAAGTCTTTCATCCAGTAATACATAAAGTTAAACTGCATTGTGTATTGAAAGAGTACATAAATAATCTTGACTCTATGGACGTGCAGAATTGGTTGCATTTTAAAATAGAAAACAAGAACTGATTTTGAGAAGTTTTAAATTTATCCTGTCAGTGATCTATCATTCATGGTTTCTTTTCAACATATTCGGCAGGTCCTTATGACAATGGAACAGTTAGAGAAAGTGAGCAGTTTTCAGGAATTTGTGCAAATATTCAGTCAATTTGGAAACGAAATGGTGGAATTTGCCCATTTAACTGGGGAGCGACAAAATGTAAGTGCTAGATAAAAGTCTATCCTTTCAATGCTTTGTAGAAAACATTAGCAAAAATTACTTCATTCTCAATTCTGCCTTCTTACTGAAAAAATAGTGGCTAAAAACTTACAATTGTTGTTTATAATGTATGCATCCAACCTGCAATTTATCAAGTATTGTAAGACATAAAAGTACCTCTGAACAGTGAGATCCCATCTGAGCTGTCACAGTTAATAACCATAAAAGGCAGAATACCACTGACTTTAGTAATATTAGGGACTTTTAGCATACGTCCTAATTGAGTCACAGCATCAGTGTTTCCTCCCAACTGTGAAGTACTGGCAGTCTTGGATGACCCAATATTTGCAAAGGTTCAACAGAAAAAAATAAAGTAAAAATATACTGGCAAATTGCTATCGCTAAATAAAAAACAAATAATTGCCTGAGTGGTATAGAACGCTGACTGACCATCAGTAGCAAAAAGTTCATAAATAGATTGCTGGGTCACCATAAATTCTTCTTCAGCATGTAGACCATGGTGAGAAGTCTGCAAGTAACTTCCCACTTGGACACCTAAGACTGCCTGCCAGAATGTGCCAGCAAACTACTATACCGAAGAAAAGCACCTTGTTTTTTGTGCAAAACAGATGTTTCCAACAGGCATAAGACACTACTGTTACTTAAACAAAGAGAAAGCCCCACATCTAGTTCCAAA
Source organism: Erythrolamprus reginae (assembly GCF_031021105.1). Classification (NCBI taxonomy): domain Eukaryota; kingdom Metazoa; phylum Chordata; class Lepidosauria; order Squamata; family Dipsadidae; genus Erythrolamprus; species Erythrolamprus reginae. Next base: position 153,827,975 of record NC_091952.1, on the reverse strand, counting down.
AAGGAACAAAAAATGGTTTTCCAGATCTTTTGGACATCATATTGTTGCCCTGCGTTCTGCTACTATTTACCTTGAAGAAAGTGGTAAAAAAGTATGGTTACTTTTTCTGCTTCTGGTCTAGACTAGTAAACAATTCCTTTAATTGTTCTTCATTAGCAGATATCTCCTTTAATTCTATTGAAACCAAATCTATCTTACACCTTATTGTTAAATCTTTTGGATTCCTTCTCCATAACTTCTATATTATAAAAGAAAATGGCTGTGTTATATCTGGAAGATTTTATATTGTTAAATCAGAGATATGAGACATATCTCCTTTACTGATTGAAGCTATTTCAGCTGTCATTTTCACCCTATTTGGGATTCTAAGAATTAGGCCAAATTAACATCTTCATCAATCACTAATAATAAACAGTGATGCCCATGTTTCCCTGAAAATAAAACCAGGTCTATATTTTTGGGGGATCAAAAGACCCATTACGTCTTATTTTCGGGAGATGTCTTCTTTTGCAGCTGGCCACCCATTCCCTATCACCATCTACTTGCCCACAGCCACAACAACTTACAAGGCTTCTCAGGACAGATGTGCTTTTCATCCAGACAAAGAAATGATGGGGACTTGAAGCTTCTTCTCTTTGCAAATGGGACTCTTTGAAATGAAACTGAGCTCATTGGGATCGCCTCCCTCTCCCCCCTCCCTCCTCCCTGCCTCTGCCGTGCACTTTTTGCCGAGAGGGAGACGAAGCTTTGTCTGCTTGCAAATGGGATCTCCGAGTCTCCATCATTTCTCTATCCAGGCAAAAAGTGTTTAGATGCCTATGGGTCGCTTGGGAACGGAGCATGAAACCACCTGAATCTAATAGTTCAGAAGCAACAGAAAAGCTGCCCAAATTTCACCAGAAGAGCCCTTCACTCCTCCACTCGAAACAGAATATCCTACGAAAATAGACTAACAATCCTGGGCCTAGAAAGCCTAGAACTACGGCGCCTAAAACACGATTTGAGTATTGCCCACAAGTTCATATGCTGCAACGTCCTATCGGTCAATGACTACTTCAGCTTCAACCGCAACAACACAAGAGCACGCAACAGATTCAAACTTAATACGAACCGCTCCAAACTTGACTGTAAAAAATATGATTTCAACAATCGAGTTATCGAAGTGTGGAACTCATTGCCGGACTCAATTGTGTCAACCCCTAACCCCCAACATTTCTCCCTTAGACTCTCCACGATTGACCTCTCCAGGTTCCTAAGAGGCCAATAAGGGGCGTACATAAGTGCACTGGTGTGCCTTTCGTCCCCTATCCAATGGTCTTTCCTTTCTCTCACTTATCATATATATTTTCTTCCTTTCATATATCCTCTCCTCTAAGTTCACTTTACCCTTATATATATTACTACATGTCTATTTTTCTTCCTATGTATTTGTGTATTGGACAAATGAATAAATAAATAAAATTTCTCTCTGTATCCCATTATCAGTGTCTGTCCTTTTTTTAAAATAATTAAAAGCTATGACATGCTTTGTTTTTTAGTAGATGTCCCGTACCTCCCTTTGTCAAGAATTATTGTTATCCATTAGGAACTTCTGCTTTTCTTTCTTTAGGATCTGAAAGATGAAAAGAAGAAAGCTAAAATGGCAGCTGCTAGATCTATTCTTGAGAAATGTACCATGATGCTTCTCACTGCTTCCAAGGTAACTAGTTTTTTCCCTGTTTGTTATCAGCAAAGCAAAAGACTTGAGAGCTGCTCTCAGGAAAACATAGGGACAGCATTGACTAAAGCCACATCAGTCAACATGTCTAGAGACTGGAAAGCTTTCCGAGGGACAACAGGATAAATGTTGACAAATGCAGTGGCTGATTCACTGATGGAACTGATAAGCAGCCCTGGCTCATTTGCCCAAGGCTGGGTGACATTAATAGGATTCACCTTGGCAAATAGCACAGAAAGATCCAAATAGTGTTAATGTATCTTTATTTACCTGCTTATTTCCCCCCCTCAAATTATTGATATTTTTTTTTAGACTTGTTTAAGGCATCCCGATTGTGAATCTGCCCGGGTTAACAAAGGAGCGGTGTTCCACAGAATGAGACTAGCTTTGGAACAAGTTATAGAGATTGTAGCAGACACTCGGCCCAATGGAGAAAATGAATCGGGCCCAATGAGCATTTATACTGGCATCAAGGAATTCAAGGTATGAATCAGATGAGTCTTTTGGGGAGACTATTTCTAAACGCAAGAGGAAAAACATTTCATTGGTTTAGATTAGAACTTTCCAGTGATTTTCAAATACTTCAGAATGTTCAGGATCTTTCAGTGCATTTTGTTCATAATCTGTCCAGAATTTTATGAACTAAAAATTGCACGTATATGTCTGGTTGAAATACGACACTTCCCAGATGAGAATGTGTCTGTGTCTTGGTGGAGGAGGTTCACTCAGAAGGTAGATAATGTTGGATACAACTCACACTACTAGACTAGAAAGTTGACCATATTTGCTGAAACAGAAAAGTACTTGTAACTCCAACCCAATATGTTTCTAATTTGTATTAAAAATGGCAAAACTATATATAGGAAGTCCTTGACACGTTCATAATTGAGCCTAAAACCTCTAGTTAGTTGAGCTATTTGTTAAGTGGGTTTTGCACCATCTAATGATCTTCCTTATCACAGTTGTTAAGCAAATCCCTGCAGTTAATAAGCTAGGAGCACAGTTGTTCAGTGAGTCTGGCTCCCCCCATTGATTTTGCTTGTGAAAAGGGGCACAGCAACGTTCATAAGTATGAGCCAATTGCCATGCATCTGAATTTTGATTACCTGATCAGGGGGGCTGCTACAAAGGTTGTAAGTGTGAAAAGTGGTCATAAGTCACTGTTTTCAGTGCCGTTGTTATTTTGAATAGTCACTAAATGAGCTGTTAATAAGTTGAGGATGACTTGTAATAAATATTGCTATGAAACTATTATTATTATTATTTTTTTTTTAAATATTTTTTATTATTTTCAAAGTAAAACGAACAGACACATACAACATTAAACATTTAAGGAGCTACTGTTGCTCCGCTTATCATAGAAGTCTAACTAATACAAAATATAAAAAGCTCTAACTGTTACAAGATCTAAGCAGAAAAGCCACACTTGAAGATTACATTATCATTAAATTTAATTATAGATTTTTATTTTTATTTTTTTAAAGATTAAGATTATTAATTGAGTTTCTTTATATATATATATTTTTGAACAAAAAATAATAATAATATACTTATATGTATATATATATATCAAAAAGCAATAAACAAATTATTAGTAATACAAAAAGGAAATAATATAAACACTTCTGGGTTAGTTATAATATGAACTATATAAACTATATAATTCTATCTTATAATTTTTAAGTAATCATTTATTCTTATATGTTTAATTTTTAATACTATTTTTAACATTCCACCAATCATATACTTTATCCCAAATTTTATAAAATTCTGTTTCAGTTTGATTGTTCAACCTTTTAGTCATCATATCTAGTTCTGCACACTCTATGATTTTTTTAAACACCTCAGAGTCTTTCGGTATCGTCTTTTCTTTCCATTTCTGTGCGAATGTTATCCGTGCCGCGGTCAATATATGTATTATTAAATAGTAAATTTCTTTTTTATACTTTATATTTGAAATACCCAATAGGAAAAATTCTGGAGATTTTTTAATCTTCTCCTTTGTTATTTCATTTATCCAATTCTCTACTTTATTCCAAAATATTTTTGTCTCTGGACAGGTCCACCATGCGTGGTAATATGTACCAACTTCTTTTTTGCATTTCCAACAAATGGGCGATACCGAAGGAAACATTTTAGAGATTCTATATGGTGGAAGGTGCCATCTATAAAACATCTTAATTTGATTTTCTTTGAAAGAGATTGATTTTGTTATTTTCCAATTATAGGTCCATATCTTTTCCCAAGTATCTAAATCAATCTCTTTGCCAAAATTTTTGCACCAACTGATCATATTATCTTTCAATATCCATTATTATTATTATTATTATTATTATTATTATTATTATTATTATTATTATTATTTAGATTTGTATGCCGCCCCTCTCCGTGGCTTTTCTATAATACACCCTTAATCTTGTATCTCATGGCAGTATTACTCTCTTGCAATTTTGCCTCTTTCATCACAACTTTTGAGGGGAGACAGGTATATGAAAACTTGACCAATCACCTGGGAAGCTGCTTTGCACAAATGTCATCTGGTACAATTCCCCATTTATATCAGGCATTCTATATAGACGGTTGTATGGATTATTGCCATGTAGGAATTGAAATTATCTCACTAAAGTCCGTCATCCTTTCCATAAGAACAGTGTATTCTGAAAAGAATGCAACAGGATATGAGTGTTCTCTCACCCGTGTGTAGGACATGGGTGAGAGAACCCGATTCTTTACAGTCCTAGCCAGCAACTAGCCCAAACATTGGCAAGACACCAAATTAACTGTCTCTGATATATGAATCATGGGTAGTGCATAGTCGGCATAAAGACACTGAGATGCCATCTTTAATTCAATAAAAAGATTTTAAACAATAGCTTATAGCAGTGTTTCCCGACCTTGGCAACTTGAAGCGATCTGGACTTCAACTCCCAGAATTCCCCAGCCAGCAAATGCTGGCTGGGGAATTCTGGGAGTTGAAGTCCAGATCGCTTCAAGTTGCCAAGGTTGGGAAACACTGGCTTATAGGATGGGATACATGTTAGACAGTAATGGATTCTACTAACTGCTACTACTTTCCACAGAGCTCTGTGACTCTGGTGTGCACCCATGTGTGTCTGAGTGAGATTTTGCTTCTGCGCATGCGCAGGAAGAAATTTTGTGAGGGGACATGCACGCATGTGAGGTTTTGGCAATTTTTTTGCTCCCGTGTGTTATGCCGGGCTTCTTGTTAACAGCCCCCAGTGAGAGAGGAATGCAAAGTAAAACACACACACGCCGGCTCAGAGGAAATAACAGTAGTTTATCTGAAACAGTGTTAAAAGCACACACGTTTATGCAGAGTCAAATTTCTTTCACCCAGATAACAGTCCTGGAATGCAGTCAAAAGCAGGAACAAAAGAGAGCAATTAAGGCAGCTATGATACTGCACAGCTCCCCCTTCTTTGAGTTCACAAGAGTTAACTGTGAATTGTCCAAATAATCAAGAGAAGTCCTGGAATAGTCCAAACCTTGGCAATGATCCTTCTCCAAATGAATAAACACCCACATGCGCACCCCCCAATGCCCGTAATTTATCATCAACCCCATTAACCCAATTGCCTCAGCAACAGGTGTTCTCCCTTATCTCCGACGATACCTGTGCAGTTGGTCCCTTCTAGCCATGAGCCTGCGCATACAGGCATCTATCCCCGGTGCATGCACAGAAACAAAATCTTGCTTGGACGCATGTGTGCATGCACTGGGGATGCGGAGCTGCACGCGCAGCTCCATTTTCCCTACCAGAGCTACAATGTAGCCCATACCGGTAGGAACCCAATATTGATATTAGATCTAAAAAAACTAAAAGAATGAATTGAATAAATTTACCTTGTTACAGGTGGGAGGCTGAGAATGTGTAGTTTGTTTTAGGTCATGTGAGGGAATGGAGATTTGATTCTAAACATTTCTCCTAACTGGCATGCTGTAACTACACTGATATTTCAGTCTTTTTTTTTTTTGTATATCATGCATCCCTTCCCCCTCTTCTTAGAATAAGGTTGAAGGTCTACGAGAAAATCTTTATCTTCTGCCAAGAGAGAACCTTAGAGCATTGCTGCGTCTTGTCCTTGAACTCACAGAAGATTTTACTGATTCTGCTTATACAAGCCATGAAACACGGGGACGCATCTTGGAGCTTTCCAAGCAAGCAAAGATGGAATTGGAGCAGTTGGTGTCAGCCTGGATCAATGCTGTAAGAAAGACCTTTTTCCTAGTACAGCTGTTGGTTTGAGAACTAATACCGGTACTAAATCAGTTTATACAGTCTATATGATAACTTGTATCATCACATTATTGCAATTTCCATGGAGTAATCTATCCCAGCCATTTAAAACCAGATTTTACAAATGTTTACCTAAATCAGAACAAAACCCCAATATAATTTCTTTTATAAATACAACTTTTTCTCCTATTATTAGTAACTAGACAAATTCAGAAAAAGATATATGTAGTATGTATTTATCCTCTGTTATGCTACTATTGTTTACTTGTAATTTATCCAGTTCTCTGTACTGAAGGAGCGGGTCCAGCAGTCACATGGGTTGCTCACTGTCCAATCCGCATAGGACCGAGCCTTGTCTTTAAAAAGATTGCTGGATCTGCCCCTTCCCCAGAATTCGCTCGGTCCTCCTACCCGCAGGATGCGTGGTGGCTCAGCTCCTCTCAAAACATCTTCCCTCTTTGTTCTTTCTCTTTCTGCAATACAACAAGATAAGTAAATTAGTTTATTATCATTTTCCTTGAAGCCTTAGACTTTACGCGAACTCTACTGGGCTCAGCACCAAAAGGGAGCAGCCTCTACTGAGAAGAAGGTCAGCATCAAGGAGTTTATCTCTCAAGTTAGATCTCAAAGAAAAACCACCATCGCTACCCTGTCTTCCCTACTGGGAAATATGGTGTCTTGTATTGGTATTATTCCATGGGCTCATCTCCACGCCAGGGAGCTCCAATGGCTTCTGTTGCCGTTCCAGAGATCAGGAAACAGCAATTCGGCACGCCTCATTTCTGTTCCTCCCACTGTCCCGAGATCCCTCTCATGGTGGACCTTCTCCACACTGGACAAAGGATCCCTTTTCAGGATTCCAGAACAGTTCACCTTCACCATGGATGTTTGTCTGGCGGGCTGGGGAGCCCACGCACCGGGCCTGATAGCCCAAGGCACGTGGTCAGTGGAGGAGTCATCCAGATCAATCAATTGGCTAGAACTGAGAGCAGTGTCGTTAGCCCTCAAGAAGTTCAAACCACACATCAACAAGCAGCAAGTCCTAGTCCTAACGGACAATATGACCACAAAGAGCCATATCTGCAGACAAGGGGGCACCCGGCCCAAGGCCCTGATGCAGAAAGCCCTGAAACTGGGTCTCTGGGCGGAGAGACATCTGCAGTCCTTATCGTCCGACCACATCTTGGGAGTCCTCAACATTCAGGCGGACTGGCTCTCCCGGTCAACTCTGAACCCAGGAGAGTGGAGTCTCCATCCGGACTTATTCTACCAGATTTGCCTTAAATTTGGTCACCCGTCGCTAGACCTGTTTGTGACTACGACCAATGCTCAACTCCCATGGTTCTATTCCAGGTTCCCGGGAGCGGAGGCAACAAACCCACTCCGAACTCCTTGGCCTAGGGGTCTGCTGTACGCATTTCCCCCAATACCAATTCTACCAGACGTAATCCACAAGATCATCCTCAAGGAGGCCCAGGTGACTGTGATAGCCCCTCATTGGCCTCGCCGACCCTGGTTCGCAGACCTTCAGCAATTATCCATCCAGGCCCCCTGGCGACTCCCCATTTCAGAGGATATGTTGCAGCAGGGGGTCTCTTACCATCCAGAACTGGAGTGGTTCCACCTCACCGCTTGGCTGTTATCCAGCGTAACGTAGATCTTTGAGGTTATGATCCAGATGCCGTAGAGGTGAGCCTAAAATCTAGAAGAATATCTACCAACAGGATCTACGACCATACCTGGTCTAAATTTAATCAGTGGTGTATGCAGGAAGGTCTCTCCCCCTTGTGTATTCCCATTCACAGGATCGTGGCCTTCCTCATGAGAGGTTTTCATCAAGGTGTCTCAGCCAACACATCATCTGGTAGTCTTATCCTCGGTCCTGGCAGGACCCTGCAGACAACCACTACGTTCCTTTCCTGAAATACAAGAGTTTTTAAGGGGCATCTCAAACCTCAGGCCTACCACGGTCCACAGATACCCGTCCTGGGACCTACCTCGAGTTCTGCATTCTCTTACTCAAGCTCCATACGAACTGTTAATGTCATCTTTCTTCAGGCACCTGTCTCACAAGGTAGCCTTCCTCGTGGCAATCACGTCTGCCCAACACATCTCAGAACTGGTGGCTCTTTCCATCCGAAAAGACTTGTGTCAGTTCCACATGGACAAAGTAGTTCTCCATCTAGACCCCCCTTTCTACCAAAGGTCAGTTCCATGTTTCACAGATCCCAGGACATTTATTACCTTCCTTCTGCTCCAACCAAAACCATCATCTCTCCATCAGATGGCACTCATTAGATCTCACTAGAGCTCTGCGGATTTATATCCAACGAACCAGGACCTTTCGTACGTCAGAAGCCTTATTCGTAGCCTACCACCCCAGATCCCTGGGGGCCAAGGTATCGTCAACTGTATTATACCGTTGAATTTGAGGGGCAATCTCAAAAGCTTACGAGTCAGCTTCCCTCAATGTACCAAGAGGAATCATGGCATATTCTACAAGAAGTGCAACCACATCAGTGACTTGGGCAACTCAACCCTGTTGGAAGAAGTCTGCAAGGCGGCCACTTGGGCCTCACCTAATTCCTTCATAAGGCATTATAAAATTGACTCTTATGCTTCAGCGGATGCTGCCTTTGGCAGAAGAGTCCGCCAATCCGTTATTTCTCATGATAGCCAACTAATCCCTCCCTAGGGACACATCTATTGGGTACGTCCCACGTGACTGCTGGACCCGCTCCTTCGGTACGGAGAATAGGCGTTGATTGCTTACCTGAACGCCTCTTCTCGTACGCTGAGTGGGTACAGCAGTCACTTTCCTCCCTATGGTCTTTTCTGACTATGGTTATACCTTTCTAACCTTTTTCTTAATTGTGAGAGTAGAGCATTATTTGAGCCACCAAGGCTCTAAAAGTAGAGCCTAAGTCTACGGATTTGCGAATTCTGGGGAAGGGACAGATTCAGCAATCTTTTTAAAGACAAGGCTCGGTCCTATGCGGATTGGACAGCGAGCAACCTACGTGACTGCTGTACCTGCTCAGCATATGAGAAGAGGCGTTCAGGTAAGCAAGTAACAGCTAATCTCTATAGAAAGTGGGACAATCACACCCACTACTCTCAGCTAATACGGGCAACATGAAAATGTTAAACCCAATGCATGTGGCGAACTAAAGATTTAAATTTTCTCAAAATTTAGGGAAGAAATTGAAATCATGTAGAATGGAAACACAGGTGAGCCTTCGGATTAAAACTTGGAACAAAAGAGCAAATGGCATAAAGTCACAAATTTATGGAATTTGAAATTGTTTTTCTTTAGCAAAATCAGAAGAAAAGAGAAGTCACAGAGGACTTGGAAATATCCATTCTAAAAATGTGCCTGTGCATGAATGAGCTTCAAAGAGAGGTAAATTAGAACCCAGTGTAAATCTGGAATATATTTTAGCGTTATGTATAACTTTCTCAAAACTAATTCTTATAATTTCAATAGAGATACAATGATATAACAGTATTTCCAGGTTGTTTTGATTTGAAACCTGCTAGTATAACTTTTATGCAGGAATATAAATTGTTTGGGATTGTTTCAGAATCTACTTGCTTTTTATTCATAACAAGTCACTTTTAATAGTTCAGTTTATGAGTTGCGTAGATGTGGGTAGCCTATCAGCCTTTTCTGTGGCCCTCAGAGTCTCCTCCGACCTTGATTGCTACAAACTGATGGTATAGTTTCCTGCCTAGATTGGGAGAAACAGAAAATGTTCAAAAAAGGATATAACAATTTATAAACAAAGAGCATTTCACTGATAATCCCCACTCGGTCAAGGACCTTGGAATACTAATAACTAAAGATCTAAAGCCCACTGCAACAACATCGCCAAGAAGGCCTCAAGAGTTGTTAATCTAATCCTATGTAGCTTCTGCTCTGGAAATCTCACACTACTTACCAGAGCTTACAAAACTTTCGCCAGACCCATCCTAGAATACAGCTCATCTGTTTGGAACCCATACCATATTTCTGACATTAACACCCTTGAAAATGTCCAAAGATACTTCACCAGAAGAGCCCGTCACTCCTCTACCCGAAACAGAATTCCCTACGAAACTAGACTTACAATCCTGGGTCTTGAAAGCTTAGAACTACGACGCCTTAAATATGATCTAAGTATTGCCCACAAGATCATATGCTGCAATGTCCTGCCTATCAAAGACTACTTCAGCTTCAACCACAACAACACAAGAGCACACAACAGATTCAAGCTTAATATTAACCACTCCAAACTTGACTGTAAAAAATATGACATTAGTAATCAAGTTGTTGAAGCGTGGAACTCATTACCGGACTCCGTAGTATCATCCCCTAAACCCCAACATTTTACCCTTAGACTATCCATGGTTGACCTCTCCAGATTCCTAAGAGGTCAGTAAGGGGCATACATAAGCACACTAGAGTGCCTTCCGTCCCCTGTCCTATAGTCTCTCCTATATCTCGTATTTCTTCTCTACTATATCCTCTATAACATTAATTGTGTATTATTGTGTATTGGACAAAATAAATAAATAAATAAAATAAATTTTTAAAAATCCTTTTCATGCACAAGTGTGAAATAGTCTTCAGCTACAATTTCTCCCCCACCCCCACCCAATAAGTCTTGTTCACCAAACACTCTTCATTCTTGACCCAGGAAGCAAGCTTGCCTAGAAGAGCACAGGCATAGGGAGAGAACTTGCCTGAAAGTCCTGTGCAAGTCAACTTAATCAAGGAAGGCAAGGAATACGAAAACCTATTTAATAGATCCATATTACCATTAATACTTTTTCCTTTTTTTCCCTTTTCTTTTCCCTCCCCCCTCCCATTATTATCTAATTAGGATTTCATCATCACCAATTCCACCTCTTGCATAGGCACATTATACCAGGACAAACTCTTTATATTAGTCTATTTCAAGGGCCGAGGAAATTGCTAGGTAATTTTTGTTAGGTATTTCAAGGGCCAAGGAAATTGCAGTCTCCAAGTGTGACAGACTATAATTTTTAGTAGCCTTGGTTAGCGGGAACCATGCTTAAGCATGCTGAAACTTCTATATGAGCTGCCTCTGAATGCCACAACAAGGTCTCCATTTCTCAGAGATGGGTGTGTCAAGTGATAAAAACAGGGTTGCAATGGGAGCTCTGTCCCTTTTGTACATTTAGCACATTTTGACCAAAGCAATTACAGATGCCTTTGTTCCCAGCAAGTGTTAATTTTTGCTGAAGACACTGGGATTTGAATGTAATAATCTCTACATGCAAAGTATGTATTCTTCTATTGAGCAACAGTCTCTTCTCAAGCTGTACGTGAGTGGGCATATTTAAGAAAAGAACAAAAGCAGAGAAGCAATTTAGCCTGACTGTCCTTAGAGTACAACAGTTGTGTTACCCACCATTGCTGTTTTTAAAACTGCTGATAGTTGCATACTTATGGAAATCCTCTGAATTCGTGATGTAGCCTCTTATAAGTCTAATTTTCTGCCCCGGGTGTTATGTATTACCCTGTAGATTATTTAGCATACTTTTGATTTTATTCCAGATCACTTAGTTTCCTTCTGGAAGAAGAGCAAGGATAAATCGTGGGGGCTATCCTTTCTTCATACTCTTCTTTCTTCTGGTAGATTGGTTGTTTGTAGCAGCAAAGAATGTTGCTAGAATTATGAACAATACTATGAACAAACAATGCTGAAGAAGACAATTATGTGTCAAAATAAGCAAATTCTGCATTAGAAATATTTTAATTATGAGACCTATTTCAGTGAATTCTTATTCTACTAACTTAACAACAGCAGTGATTTACTTAACAACTGGAGGAGGAAAGGTGGTAAAATGGGACAAAACCCACTTAACAAATGTCTCATTTAGCAGCATAAATTTTGGGCTCAGTTGTGGTCGTAACTGTATGCCTAGCCCTATTGAATTATTTAATATTGTTTAATGTGAAGTAAGCCACAGTTAAGTCAATTCTTGGTAAGCATCATTATCCTCTTTTCTATATAAATGCAGTTAATGAGTTTATTCTTTTTTGTTAATAATTTTTTTCAGATTCATTATATTGGCGCAGTCTAGAGTATTAATTCAAAAAAATTAGTTGGCCACAAAAAATGTTGAACACCAAATTCCAAAATAAAAACATGAATGGCTTTTGTGCAGATGTTCTAATTGCCTGCAAATAACTTCTGTTTGTTCCAAGTTTTCACTGCTTTGTGTTAATTTTTCCAATATCAAAGCTCCAGAGTGCAGCAATATCTGTCGCAGCAGATCTGATAAAGTTTCATTCTGATCACCTTGTTTTGAAAGCGCTGAAAGCCTGCGGAGTAGAAGGAAATATAGAAGCTATTGCAGAGCATAGTTATAGGCTCTCTGAACAGAAAGACCAATTGATTGAAGTAAGTTTGGATTACATTGAAAAAGATCAACATTCTGCTTATTTGGGATACTTCATTGAAATTATCATTATTGCGGTTGGCTGGGAGATTTGAGTGGCTGGTCATGTCCCTTAGACAGGAATACCCTTTGAGTGGTCATACTGTCTATGTGCCTCTGGTCTTCTTTCTCTTGAAAAAAATATTACTGAATTGTAATTTTAATATTTCAGGAATTACTATTAGCATAGGGAATAATCAAATGAGCTGTATTTAATTTGCATTTAATTTTTATACCGGCCTAGCTCATTTCTTTGTCCTTACTCCACCATATCATTTAGAGACCAACTGCAGCCTCTCCTTTTCACCCAAGTAAGTAAAATGGAATATCCCCAACTCTGGCAAGAGAACGTATTCACAAAGAGCCTTAGATGTTTGGAATTGAGGTACTATGTTAATGCTCCTGCTTCATTCTTCAAAACACCCTTCTGGTGAAAGCTGCTTGGAGCCTTGGGGTATCTGTTTTTAAAATCAACAGCTTTCTAAAATGCAAGTAATAGTTGTACCAACCCTACCATATTTTTCATACCATTGATTCAAAAGGAGAAATAAGCATGCTCATGGAACAAAATAATCATGACAACAACAGCACAGCAATAATTTATTAATCTGATATGCTAGCTGATTCTTAATTCTGGGTGGAAATAGAAATGGATTCCAGATGTCACTGAGTCTCTTTTTTAAAAAAGTAGCAAGTAGTAGAAGACCACATGCAGTCTTCCCGAGCTCTGTTTTTGCTGGCAGAGGGTTTCATGAGGCCGTGGCAGACCAAAATGGAGCTTGGCAACATATTTGCATTGACAGATTGCTCGGACACCCCTGACAGAGTGATGTCAAGCTGACCACACCCACTCTGGCCATGCTCATGCTGCCCGCAAGGTCAGATGCAACCCTGATGCAGCTCTCAAAGAAATCGAGTTTGACACCCCTGCTCTAGAGGCATTCCTGTATATTTAAGCTTTCATTTAGTATCCACCATATATGTTTCATAAGAATTCCACAATTTATACATAGGTTTTGATGATGTTGTTTCTCTGTATAGATATGCCATCTATTGAGACATGTCTCTGGATCAGAGCCACTTGAAATTACTTGTCTCCATGCAGAAGATACTTTTCATGTGACTGGGCCTCAGGTATTTATAAATTTGCATGACTATTTGCTCCAATTGAATTCTGGTTCAAATAATTTAGCTTCAGGTGCCCGAAATTGTAACTGAAAACATTGCCCATCGTACGTACTGTTGTCATTTGGAAATACAGTAATCCCTCTATTATCGCGAGGGTTCCGTTCCAAGACCCTTTGCGATAATCGATTTTTCGGGATGTAGGGTTGCGGAAGTAAAAACACCATCTGCGCATGCGCACCCTTTTTTTCTATGGCCGCGCATGCGTAGATGGTGGAGTTTGCGTGGGCGGCGGGGAAGACCCAGGGAAGGTTCCTTCGTCCGCCTAGCAGCTGATCTGCTCGGCATTTCCCTGGGTCTTCCCCCGCCGCCCACGGAAAGGGGAAACCCGGATCTTCGGCTCCTCGCTTCCTTACGCCAAACGCGTATTTTTTGAGCTGCTTGTGGGAGTGGCTTTGTGCAGAAGGAAAAGAGGGAGGAGGGAGAATGGCTGAGGGACCCCCCTCTCCCTCTGTAGCGAAGGGTGCGCGTGCTTGCTCTGGGCGGTTGCGTGACTGATTAAAAAGGTGGCGACTGGGAAAGGAGCGGCGCGCGCCCTTCCTTAAACGACTTATCGCTGTCGTCGTCGCGTGGTCAGAGCCGCGTCTGCCTCTCCCTTCTGCGCGCTCTCGTTCTGTCCCCGTCGTGTGTGAGTGTGCACCGGTGGGGGAGGGGAGCGAATGAGGCGTCTCTGCCCTCCGCCGGTTCATTTTTGTATTCCTCCCTTCCATGGTTGCTGCTCCACCCCTCTGGTTGAATAGCCTTTGGCTGCTTAGCCGGAGCCCTAGGAAAGAAAACGGAGGGGGTGGGGAAAAGGTGACGACCTGGCGGCAGTAGCGAGAGGCAGCAGTGGAGCGAGAGGCGGGCGAGTGGCTGAGGCCCAGAGGAGAAAGAAACGGGGAGCGGCGGCAGCTGCAGAAATTTTTGGTGTGCAGCGGGGAAACCCGGATCTTCGGCTCCTCGCTGCTTTGGTCTCTCCCCGCTCCTGGCCCATTTGCCTCCTTCCTCCCCACTCCCCATGGTCCAGATAGGGCAGAATTATCCTTGCAGGCGGCCAAGGCGGGAGCGGGCGCGGGCAGGATCCCCTCCACGCTCCCCGCACAACACGCCGACGACGACAACGCCGCCTCCAATCAGCACACCACGTTAAATCCAATCCTTCCACACCGAACAACCCAAATCCGTCCTGGAGGTTCCAGTGGTTACGCCAAAAATTTCTGCAGCTGCCGCCGCTCCCCATTTCTTTCTCCGCCAGGTCGTCACCTTTTCCCCAAGGTGAGCTTGACGACGACCCCCCGGGAAAAAGACTGAAGTGGCCGCTTTCTCCATCGTATGTGTGTGGGGGCTCGGGAGGAAGCTGCCGGAGGAGGGTCGATGACGGGTAGCCCCGCAGCTGCGGTCCCCGCCGGGATGGAGGCGCCTGGGTGCGCGCGCACGCACATACGCACGCGGATGGGGGGGAGAGCGCGAGCGAGCGAGAGGAGGGGGGGGAAGCCCAGACGGGATGAACCGTTTCTTGGGTAGCGCGTGTGGAAAAGGGGAGCGAGGGGCCGGGCGGGTTGAGGGAATCAAAGAGGGGTGGGGGTGCTGCTCTGAGGCGCTCGGAAAGAGTTTTCGGAAGGCTCTCGTGTTACGGCGAAAGGGTGTGTGGAGAGCCTGATGTTGGCGGAATTGGGGACCAGCGAGGAGCAGAAGATCCGGGTGGGGAAACCCGGATCTTCGGCTCCTCGCTGGTGCTGCGCTGCCGAGCAGATCAGCTGCTAGGCGGCCGCTCGAGAGCAAGAGGGGGAGAGATAGAGAAAGAGAGAGAAGGAAAGAAAGAGATGAGAGAGGGAGGAAGAGAGTGTGAGAGAGGAAGAAGCAAGATAGAGAAAGAGAGAGAGAAAGAAAGATGAGAAAAGAAGGAAGAGAAATGAGAAAATGATTGAAGCAGAGAATGACAGGAAAGAAAGATAAAGAGACAGAGAAGTGACTCTTGGTGATGACGTATGACGTCATCGGGTGGAAAAATCGCGATATAGCGTTTTGCGAAGATCGAGATCGCGAAACTCGAGGGATCACTGTAGTTCAATATTCCATCAATAGATGAAAATAGATCCGAATTTCATAATGGAAAAAATATATTGAGCATGGAATAATATTGTTAAAGTATCTTTTAACTATTGATTTCAACATACATACAGACTTCCTAAATGCTTAGGTAGCAAAACAAAACAAAAATATTTTCAAGAAAGGTTCTGCATAGGGAATCATGTTTAATAAAGAATAATCATGGCTGGCATGATTTATGATGCTAGATTCACAGAAACTGTTCCTGACAGTATAATCAGTAAAATGCTTCTTTAGAGCCATTTCACTCTGTTGGAAGACCACCTTCCCTACTTCAGAAGAATAAGTTAATAATCATTTTCAAAATCTCCTTGAAAGTAAGGTTTCTTATAATGGTTATATTCTTTCAGCTTACCGGTACTTAGTTTAAAACAGCCACCTGCTCCATACAATATATAGCACAATAGTATTCCCTATAAAAGTCTTCTGGGTTTTTTGTAAAGCTTTGTTAGCAAATGCTTTTTTAGTACAAATGAGAGACAGCTTATGTTTTGTCCTGTGGAGGTGGATGCAGAAACAGAATTGTATGTGTATGACTGTTGTGGTTGGCTCTGGCCCAGCTCCTGCCCCAGGGAATGTGGAGGTGGAGGCAGGGGACACATCAACATGTCCTAGGCCTGTTTTGTTGCTGGCAGAGTCAGAGAGAGAAGGTGGGGGTGACTTGGAAGAGGCGGGCTTGGCACACAGCCCAGGAAGTCAATCACCATTATCTTCGGTCGATTCGGATGACGAAGTGTTAGAGGAAATATTACAGGAGATAAGAGAGGCCACCTGTATTTGGGTGGGGCTCCAGTAATTAGAGCTGCTGCTATAAATAGCAGCGTGCTAGTTTGGCCGTTGTGGAAGATTGTCTGATCGCAGTTCTTCAGGATCGTGCCTCGCTGTGTCTGAACTTTGTGGATTTTTCATGCCTTTGACACCAAAGCAGAGTAAAGTGTGTGTGTGTTTCACTTTGTGGGAAGAAGGAGGGCTGTGACGTTTCTTCACAGCTACTAGCTAAGTACTTAAGGACTGATTAAGGGACTTGTACAGCCTACAAGGTTGTTTTGGGGAAGAGTGCTCTTTGCAATACAAAAAGGGTGCTTTGTTTCTTTTGAATTTTGTGATAAAGGACATTGTTTTGAATTTTCAAACGTGTGTGTGTCTGAAATTTGTACCCGTGGATTTTCGGGAGGCTTCTACCACAGAGCCCAGCAGAACAATGACAAAACCTGTTTTGTTTCCTTCAGATAATTTCTGCTGCTGAAACTTTGACATTGCATCCTTCCAGTAAAATTGCAAAAGAAAATCTGGATGTATTCTGTGAAGCTTGGGAATCTCAGCTGAATGACATGGCCCTCCTCTTAAGAGAAATCAGTGATGTGTTTGAAGGAAGACGAGGTGAGCAGGTTGTTCCTCAGTACCGACAACCTACTGTCCTTAAATACAGTACAAGTTTACAGCTGACAGCACACGCATATTCTAAGCATTCTCGCTATGAGATGTGACCATCTATCTTCTTCCTAAAGCCAACAAACTACAAGTTGATGCCAGTTAACTCTTTTAGCTACTCTGTACGTGTTTTGAGGGTTGACTACATTAAAATATATTACCTATGGAGGAAAAATATGCAAACTGCCAAAATCCATCAGTAACATGGCAGATCCTTGGAATGTGTCCACCCTGTATTCACAGTTCATAGTTACCAATCTAGCAAATATTAGAGTACCTACCATGTAGCTTAAAGCCAGGAGCACTTCTTAAGTATTTAGATAATAATTCAAACAATCTTGCCTCCTATTTTTCAAGGAGATAATGAATATCACGCTGAGACTCAGCCTTTTATGGTTTTAATTTCAGTGGAATCCGATGACACTAAAAAGCACAGTCTCACTTAATTAAAAGCACATTTACTGCTTTTAGTTAAGTGATTTTAAATCTTTGTTTCATTTTTTTCTTCTTTTGTATGATAATAGAAAAACCTCTGCTTATCAGACTTAAAATTCTTCCCCAATATCTGAGATCATGTGGGCGCACTTTTGATAAGTCTACATAAATTAGGTGTGTGCTACATGGTTGCGTACACTTGTCTCTTTCATTTATATATTACAGAAAAGGGTGCTAACAGCATGTCTGAGAATCTCTCTTTAAGAGCCACAGTACTGCAGTTGAAGGCCACTATTTTAAAGGAATAGAATTCTTTTGAAAAGAATGTTAAAGGAATGGAACTTATTGTACAATGACGTTATTGTGTAGATCAGCAATACATTTTCAAGTATTCAAGGAAGTGATTCATAATTCAAAGCAGCTACATTTTTTTGAGGGGGATGATGGAAACAAAAAAAGTTCTTCTTTCAGTCGGACCTGAACTGTCTAGTGTTCTTGCAAAAGAAAGAAATCCTTATTATTTTTTGTGCTCTCTGCTGACTTCACAATTTAGTGAATTTAGCTATTTGATATTTTAAACTTCTATCATTTCTGCTTGGATGGGATCTTTCTGATGACTGCCCACAACTTTTGGCCTATATTCTGTGGTAAGTCACCTAGTATTTGTGCAGCATTTAGAAAACTATAAAGAGCAAATCTGTTTCTTAACATCCTTGCCAGAGGCATTGTAGTATTATTTGTTTAAGAGATTTGTATTTTCTTGAATATAATCAGTCAGGACAAAATCATGTACAGTACCAGACTTGACATTAGAGAAAAATCAAGCAAGTAACAGTAACTTTTAACTTATAAAGCCATTGCAGAATATCTAAGGAGACAGTTATACATATCTGACTGTGTCTCTCACTTTCTAGCATACTACTTTTAATAGGTCAAGGCTGATTGATTCTCATTTTTATCTTCATATTGAAAGCAAAAATTAGAGATCTCTTGTAAAAATTAGACCCGTATATTGGTTTTGTGGGACATAGGTATACAGTGCTAAGACCCAGATATTGTTTATAATGTAGTAAAGGTACTTAGTAAAATGATATACAGCAGGAGTTCACAACCCCTGGGCTGCGAATGGACATTAGTCCTCAGCCCAACAGGAACTGGGCTGCACAAGTGAGCAAAGTACCATCCAGGCAGCATGCAAAACCACACAAACCAGGTCTATGAAAAGAATACTCTCCACGGAACCTGTCTTTGGCACCCAAAAGGTTTGGGGGCTGCTGTCATAAAATATTAAATTCAGAGAATAATTTGCTGCATCACATTTTCTGTGATTTTCTAACTATCTTCTATTAACACGATCCTTAATTTAGTTTCAGAGAATGTTTTTATATTTTGACTGAGTTTAGATATCAGGCTTGTTAAATTTTCTGCTACATCATTAGCCACTGGTTATAATCCACAATAAACCAGTGGATTCTTGTAATAAAATAAATCTAAATGCTTAGCTAAATGATAAGTGAATTCAGTGTCTAAATAAGTAGAGAGGGTTCAGTATACAAGAGAATAAAACCATGCACCTGGCCTTTTCTTTTTCATGCAGGAGATCTGTAGGGGACCTGTAGGAAATCTATAGGGGATCTGTATTTGTGAATATTTGAACATGGGCATAATTATTACACAAGGACAGCAGGCCTACTCTTCTCTCTATGCTGATCTTTTCACACATTTAAGCAACTGCCAGAATAAGACTAGAATGACTCAAAGCATATGAATGGCACTTCAAATGCCATGGAGGCAGCTAAGAGTTGCAGCTGAACCAGAATTAAATGTATGTGAAATATTGTAAAATTGAATTTGAGTTATTAAATTCATCATGTAGACAATTTTAATTATTTATAATACAAAGTGTGTATAAATTCAATACTGTAAAAATTGAAGTTAGCTCAGATATTTTGTCATCCTGGATACGACCTCACTTATAGACAGTCGTATTTAAGAAGACTTTCTCATAAGTGTGTTAGGAGAATAGAATTCATGTGCCCTTAAGAACCATATAAAACTTCAAGATGCAGTTTTTCTTGCTATAAGTTGACATCAACTATAAGCTTCCTTTTTTGCAGGAAGATATAGGAAACGTAAGTGGCTCCTGATTAATTAATTTATTTATTAGATTTGTATGCCACCCCTCTCCGCAGACTTGGAGCGGCTCACAACAAAAACAGTACAAATCCAATACCTAAAAACACTTTAAAACCCTTAGTATAAAAACAATAATGCATCTCATACAGACCATACACAAAGCGGAAGCGGTCCAGGAGAATCAATTTCCCCATGCCTGGTGACAGAGGTGGGTTTTGAAGAATTTGCGAAAGGCAAGGAGGGTGGGGGCAATCCTAATCTCCAGGGGGAGTTGATTCCAGAGGGTGGGGGCCACCACAGAGAATGCTCTTACCCTGAGTCCCGCCAGACGATATTGTTTTGTCGACGAGACCCGGAGAAGGCCAACTCTGTGGGACCTAACCAGTCGCTGGGATTATATATGATCAGGGATTAAAACCTGATCAGAGGTTTTTGGTATACTGATTCATTATGTTGGAATCATTGGCTAGAATAGAGGAGGGAGTAAAGAGCTGATCTAGCTTGGAGTTACTCTGTGGAGGAAGCAGCAGAGGCCATTGACTATTGAAACTTTTATTTTCCTGTTCCCAAGAGAATGCATTGAATCTGGCAAGATTAATGTCAAGTGCAAGGAACCAGAATAACTCTGTGCATAGGCCAAAGTAGTTTCTTTATTGATGTCTATGTATATTTTATTTGTGTCATAAGCTCCATAATCAAAACAAGGCATACTACATGACATACAGTTTAAAATATAAAATACAAGATTAAAATATATACCAAATTAAACAGCTCTTGCCCAGAAACTAGCAACATTAATTGTGTTGTGTCACTTTGCTGTGAGGTCCTCAGGTATACATTGATCAGGACACAAAGGGCAGATTTACATAAAGTATGTGTTATTTGCATGTCACCACAATCACAAAGAGCAGAAGCCACTGGATAGCCACATTTATCTCTGGGTTTTGCACCTGTGTGCAGGCTATTCAATTATTCCCATACTTCCCAGCTTCCATTAGATCCAGGTTCCAGCTTCTCCATTGCTTCCATCCAGTGTTGGTTCTCTGAAGCTTTCCATAGTCCACTCTTTGACTTTCAAAGGACATGAAAGAAGCCTTCCTGAAAAACACGTGCTGTTACCACATTCAGCCACTAGTGGTTCTAAAACCCTTTGCTATCAGTTTGCACATGCACAACACTTTGCACATGCGTAGAAGTAGCTATTTTTCTATTGATCTGATTATAGTTAGGGTTTTATTTTTTGTAGTACCGTATTTTCCGGCGTATAAGACGACTTTTTAACCCCTGAAAATCTTTTCCAAAGTGGGGGGTCGTCTTATACGCCGGATACTGATTCCGCCGCTTCTTTCTTTTCCGCCTCGCCTCCGCTACTCCTGCCGCCGCCTTTGCCTCTTGCCCGGCGGGGAGAGAGCTGAAGGAACGCGTACCAAAACCGGGGACAATCTTAGTCTCCCCTGCGCGCTCCTCCCCGCGTGCCTTCACCTCCCAGCCCAGCCCAGCCCGCCTGAAACCCAATAACCGCGACCATCCAGCCATGCCTCCCCTTCCCGCCGGCGCCGACCAAGACGTGCACGGGAGCTTCGGAAGGTGCAGCCAGCCGCCAGAGCCCCGGGGGAGCCTTCCCGCGCACCGCCCGGGCCGAGGGAGAGGGCCAAGCGGTGGCCAGCATGCCGGCTGCGGGTGGTCGGCCGGGCGGCCTTTTGCCTGGCTGGCTGGTCCTGGCGCTCTCCGGCACTCTGGCTTGGGCGCCGGCGCCGCGGGTGACGCTCCTCTGCCCGCCGTTCTGCCACTGCCAGGAGGACGGCGTGGCGCTCTCCGCCGACTGCTCCAAAGGGGCGCTGGGCTCCGTGCCCGCCAGCCTCAGGCCCTTCACTGCCTACCTGTAAGCCCCGCGCTGTCCGGCGCTTCGCCTGCGGCTTCTCCCGGGGAAGGGGGGGGAAGGGCAGAGCTGCCTGCCGGAAATCCAAGGGCGACTTTAGCCGGATCCCCAAAGGAACGGAGGAGCATCTCTTTCTCTCCCTCCCTCTCTCCCACTCTTCCTCTCTCTCTCTCTCTCTTCCTCCACCTAGCCACAGGGATTATCTCTGAGATGAATTTTGCAATTATATAGTGGGATAAGAATACCCAATTGAGATGGACTGAATCTATAGAAATTGCGGTGGGGAAAATTTGATTCCAAGTTTGTAGCTCTACTAAATGATATCCCGTCCATAATTAATTTAATAATTAAAGAGGCACAATCAGGATTGAATTAGCCAGGATTGAAAATTAGTAATGACTGCTTGAGGCTGACAATAATGTCATCAAAACCTCAAATCTAAAGTTCAATCCAAAAAGATGCAGTATAAATTACGCTAAATTATCAGATCCAATCAGCAGTCATGGTTGCCAAAAAAGTTTTTTTATAATCTTTTAAATCAAGGAAGGATTTCTGTCATATGTGTTCTTTCAGTATTTTAATGGAATAGACTTTTGTTTCAAAACTGTTGGTCTCGATATCTAAGCATAGCTGGTATAGCTTATATGGAACTGCAGTTATTGGTTACATTGAGAGCAGTTTCCCAGTAGACCACTGTAGAGGTATTCAATTTATGGCTGTAAGTGAACCTGGAAGTCAAAGCACCCATGTGCCATTTTTCAGGTTTTTTTCCCCACAATGTCTCTCTTTCTCTGTCTCCCTCCCTCTCTCCCACCCTTCCTCTCTCTCTCTCTCTCCCACTCTTCCTCCCTTTACCTCTCCCTCTCTCTCTCTCCCTCCCTCCCACCCTTCCCCTCTCTGTTTGTCTCTGTCTCTTTCCCACTCTTCCTCCATCCGCCTCTGTCTCTCTCTCCCTCCCTCCCTCTCTCTTTCTCTGTCTCTGCCTCTCTTTCATGTTTGATGACAAGCAGTCTTATGTTTTCCTGCTAAGCACCTGCATGTCATAAGCATTATGACATGCAGGTGCTGAATTAAAATTATTATCATATTGAAATCAAATCTGATTTTTTTTTTCATTTTTATTTGGTGTGCGTCAGAAGAGGGGTAGTCTTATACGGCGAGTATATCTCAAATTCTATATTTTAACTGGAAAAGTTAGGGGGTCGTTTTATACACCCAGTCGTCTTATACGACGGAAAATACGGTAGTTAGACTTCTAAGATAAGTGGAGCAATGACAGCTCCTTGAATGTTTAATGTTGTATGTCTTTGTTTGTCTTTTTAAGAAAAATTCAATTAAAATATATATTTTTTTAAAGAAGTATCCCGGGGAGGTGGGTGGACCCTCCCGCCACCACCACTACTGGTTCGCCAAACCAGGAGCAACCCACCACTGATTCAGGCTTCCCTTGGATAACAGCTTATAGCTGGCTAATTCTTTCAATCCAGAAACATCCAAAGTATAGTGAGGTGTTCATTCCCCTGTTTCGTTATTGTTGAACATATATTTAGAACAATCTCACTGGACTCAATGCATACTCTTGAGAAAGGCTTTAATTATCTGGCCTCTGCCGCTTCCTCCCACGGAGCAACTTCAAACTAGATTGCCTCTTTACTCCCCTATCTACTCTAACCAATGATTCCATCACATCAATCCAACTTAGGTAAAAGAGAATTTTTAAAAGGAGAACGTTTACTTACAGAAAGATGCATTTTAAGTCCTTGATATCTCTGGGATGTTTATGCTTCCTATTTAAGGTCTTCGGAGAGGGGCGGCATACAAGTCTAATAAATTATTATTATTATTAAATTAATGGGACAGCGTGTTTAATTACCTGGAATCTTGGCAGACAGGTTATATTTTTATTACTAAAACACATTATTTTCCTAGATATTTTTAAAATTTCAGTATCCTAGTAATTGATTCTGCCTTTTTCTGTAGAAAAAATGGGACTGCTTTCTTGATAATGGGAGGTATATATTTAGTATTTTGATAAAGAGATAGGTGCAGTTAGCATATCAGGAT
This sequence comes from Erythrolamprus reginae, assembly GCF_031021105.1. NCBI lineage: Eukaryota > Metazoa > Chordata > Lepidosauria > Squamata > Dipsadidae > Erythrolamprus > Erythrolamprus reginae. The sequence goes on along the minus strand of NC_091952.1, from coordinate 153,804,332 downwards.
GATAGTTGAGGTTATGCCCAAGCTAACTCTTTCCACTTACCGTAACTCCTTAGTTTACACATACTATATTTTTATGATAATGTCATTTTTAAATTGCCAATTTAAAATATTGACCTTCGTTTTGGCATATGATGAATAACTACGTTTTAATGTCTGTAAGGCAATAGCCCTCTGCTTTTGATGATGGTTAAAAACTATAAAGAGCAACCAAATGTGCTGGACATTTTCTAATAAACCAATTTCAGTTTTACAATGAATCATTTTGGCTCCATTTTGGTTTGTTTTCTCCTTCACAGGAAATAAAGAAATGTAATGGCTTTAATTCTAAATTGCTTCTACACTTCACCCTGGCCTTCTATAATGGCTTTCATCTTATGCAAGCCACTTTTCTTATTTTCCTTTTGCCCATATATTAAATTGCTTCATTGCATCTGCAGGTGGTCTTAGACCAGTGATGGCGAACCTGTGGCACGGGGAGCCATATCTGTTGGCACTCGAGCCATTGCCCTAGCTTAGCTCCAACATGCATGTGTGTGCCGGCCAGCTGATTTTTGGCTTGCATAGAGGCTCTGGAAGGGCGTTTTTGGCTTCCAGAGAACCTCCGGGGGATGGGGGAGCACATTTTTACCCTCCCCCGGCTCCAGGGAAGCCTTTGGAGCCTGGGGAGGGCAAAACATGAGCCTACTGAACCCACCAGAAGTTGGGAAACAGGCTGTTTCTGGCTTCCAGAGGGCCTCTGGAGGATGGGGGAAGCTGTTTTCTCCCTCCCCAGGCATTAAATTATGGATGTGGGCACCCAAGGAAAAAAAGGTTCACCATCACTATCTTAGACACTCATTGACTGGCAGAAACCAGGAATGAATTAAGATGGCATGAAATAGGTAGCTGCAATTACTTTTGCATATTTTCTACTGAATGACCTGGGGTTTGATATTAACTGGAAAAGGACAATGGCAAGTTCGTGGTGGCCATGAATTTTTTCTTTGTTCTTTTTTTTCCTACCATGAAACATGAGATTTAAAAACTTGTTCTTCTGGTATTCTAAATATTTTATTTGTAGAGGAAAAGAAGACAGAATGGCTAGATCAGACAGAAATCTATTTCTTGTTACATGGAAACAGTGTGTGGTCTCATTTTGAGGTAATAATTAGAAAAAAGGAATACACTGCCTTATATTCCATCCTGTGTAAAACATAATGCATTTCCCCGGCTTTTCAAAGAATGAATTTCTATAATAATAGTGGTGAAAGGAAAGGGAAAAATGTCAACTTCGATCTTTGCAGATGGTGCACCATCTGGTAAACATGTTTCAAAAGAACAGTTGTATTTAAAGATTTTTTTGGTAGCAAGGCTTTTTCTAACTAATGTGAACACTTCATATAGCCAGCCCTCGTATGCATTAATAAAAACCATTCCTTAATTTGCTCGTGGAAATGAAGATTTTGAATTAAATTGGAACATTCGGTTGTCAGATGTATTTGGTGATGATACATAAATCAGATGTAATTATATCAACCCGGTAAATAAACCAACACCCTACTAGACTTCAAGAAAAAAAAGAGAGCGTTTGCTAAGAATTTGGTCACCTAAATTTCCCTACTGTCCCTGAATAGAGAGAGGCTTTCTACCTCCACTCTCAGATAGCATAAAATATAGTGTTAGTTTTCTACTAGGGGATGAATAGATGAGCGAGGGTGTGCATGTGTGTGAGTGTGTACAAACAAAAATTCCTTTCTCATCCATATGGCTAATGTAGATCTTCTTCACTCTTGGGTGCCTCCTGCAGTTTGAGGGTTCTGCACATTATCTTAGCTGTCCTTAGGACTGCACTCTTCTGGACAGAGAGCTCTGATGAAGTTCCTGGGATCTGTTGGAGTCACTTTGCTAGCTTAGAAGATACAGACTCAAGTGCCCTTATCACTACTGGGACCAATTTGGCCTTTACTTTCCACATCCTCTGTAGTTTCTCCTGAGGATTCTCCGGCTTCTCACACTCATTTCTGATGTTGCTATCACTTGGCACCACTACATATGACATCTATCTCAACATATGCATGTGTGTGCGTGTATTTGTGTGTGTCGTGCAGGGCCATGACGTCCTTTTAGGGCACCTAGTTTTAGGGCAGCTTTTAGGGCAATTTGTCCATCTTGGTCCCCACCTGTCACTCAGTTCTCACTTGTGACTCTTAGTAACTGTAACATGTGCAGTGACCACACCCCCAGTAACAGCTTTGACAGGCTGGCCAAACCAGGTTGAGAGTAGCCATTGGGTCATTGACCTCTGGTTAGATAGAGACTTGTCTATCCCGAGCATGTGAAAACAGATTCCGGCGGATTGAGCGGATGGAACCTAGTAGAATAGGACAATGGTCATGAATGCAGTCTCCGCAAGCAATGTGGTACACTAAGAAAATGGCAAGACACAAAAGATGCCCTGGTCAATCACTGTGCCCAGTCTATCTCCAGTTGTCTCACCTTTTGTCTTGCTATTGGAGCAAGACGGAATGCGGCAAGAGAGAGTGAGGCTGACTATGTGCATCTCTCGCTCACTTTAATCCAATTCACGTGCAAGTCTTGACATCCTCCATACTATACTAACTTACTTATATACATATGTATATATATATATACACACATTATTTGGGTTTGTGTATATGTGTATAATACACTGCTCAAACAAAGGGAACACTTAAACAATACAATATAACTCCAAATAAATCAAACTTCTGTGAAATCAAACTGTCCACTTAGGAAGCAACACTGATTGGCAATCAATTTCCTATGCTGTTGTGCAAATGTAATAGACAACAGACAGAAATTATTGGCAATTATCAAGACACACTCAATTAAGGAGTGGTTCTGCAGGTGGGGATCACAGACCACATCTTAGTACCAATGCTTTCTGGCTGATGTTTTGGTCACTTTCGAATGTTGGTTATTCTTTCACACTCGTGGTAGCATGAGACGGACTCTACAACCACACAAGTGGCTCAGGTAGTACAGCTCATCCAGGATGGAACATCAATGCGAACTGCGGCAAGAAGGTTTGCTGTGTCTGTAAGTGTGTGTCCAGAGGCTGGAGATGCTGCCAAGAGACAGACCAGTACACCAGGAGACATGGATGGCAACAACCCAGCAGCAGGACCGCTATCTCCGCCTTTGTGCAAGGAGGAAAAGGAGGAGCACTGCCAGAGCCCTGCAAAGCAACCTCCAGCAGGCCACAAATGTGCATGTGCCTGCACAAACGGTTAGAAACGGACTTCATGAGGATGGTATGAGGGCCTGACATCCACAGGTGGGGGTTGTTCTCACAGCCCAACACTGTGCAGGACGCTTGGCATTTGTCACAGAACATCAAGATTGGCAAATTCGCCACTGGCGCCCTGTGCTCTTCACAGATGAAAGCAGGTTCACACTGAGCCGTGGAGAGCGATCTGCTGCCTGCAACATCCTTCAGCATGACTGGTTTGGCAGTGGGTCAGTAATGTGTGGGGTGGCATTTCTTTGAAGGGCCGCACAGACCTCTGTCTGCTCGCCAGAGGTAGCCTGACTGCCATTAGGTACCAAGATGAGATCCTTAAACCCCTTGTGAGACCATATGCTGGTGCGGTTGGCCCTGGGTTCCTCCTAAAGCAGGACAATGCCAGACCTCATGTGGCTGGAGTGTGTAAGCAGTTCTTGCAAGATGAAGGCATTGAAGCTATGGACTGGCCCGCCTGTTCCCCAGACCTGAATCCAATTGAGAACATCTGAGACATCATGGCTCGCTCCATCCACCAACGTCACGTCGCACCACAGACTGTCCAGGAGTTGGCGGATGCTCTAGTCTAGGTCTGGGAAGAGATCCCTCAGGAGATCATCCACAACCTCATCAGGAGCATTCCCAGGCATAGGGAGGTCATACGGGCACGTGGAGGCCACACACAATACTGAGCCTCATTTTGACTTGTTTTAAGGACTTTACATCAAAGTTGGATCAACATGGTATGTTTTTCCACTTTAATTTTGTGTGTGATTCCAAATTCAGGCCTCCATTGGTTAATAAATTTGATTTCCATTGATGATTTTTGTGTGATTTTGTGGTCAGCACATTCAAATTTGTACAGAATAAAGTATTCAATGAGAATATTTCATTCATTCAGATCTGGGATGTGTTATTTGAGTGGTCCCTTTATTTTTTTGAGCAGTGTATATACATATTGTGGGTGTATAATATATACCTACTCCGTGTGTAAATGTTGAGGTACATGTATGCCTGTGTGTATGTACAAGGGTCGCCCAGAAAGTAATGCACCACATTGTTTTCAATAATTATTTATTGAACAGGATGAAACTTAAATACAAAAAAGAATGATGTTTCTTCTACACTCTCTATTTTTCCACGTAATCTCTATCCCGTTCTATGGCCTTCCTCCAGCAAGACACAAGGGCATGTATGGCCTATCAACACCACTCTTTGTTCTGGTCACAAAGCCATTTCTGGTGAATCTGTCAATGCCTCCCATAAGCGTAAATATAGGCAGTATTAAAATTTCCCTTTTACAATGCAATGCATGGCAAAATACAGAGCCTGTCTGATCTATGAAGAGGAACAAATAAGGGTAGGTACATTTTTATGTGATGATTTTTCCAAAACGTTTAGAAAAGATTTAAGAAGTACAGTATATAATCAATTTTGGTGTGTTGTTTTTAGGGGAGAAGCGTGCATACTTGTCATTACCGAAACCAGGGGTAAGTTCATTTTTGTCACTCATGATTTCGTTATACTTTCCATCAATTATTCACTCCACATATTCATATTTGTTTAACAAGCTGCCTCGGCCTGGTTCATATGTAACACTGTAATGAATATCACACTAAGTTAAAGGAAAATCAATCATGTAATGACATAGCAATGTAAGTGAGGTAAGGTTTTCAAAGACTAATCTTTCTAGAACACTAATGTTAAAATCTGCAAGCATCACTAAATTTCTGAATGCTGCTGCAGTATCTTCTCTTTTCCATAATAAGAGTTGTATAAAGTGCTGAGGGAATTCTGATAGAAACATAGAAATGAAAGAAGACAAGATGACCAGTGTAGGAAGTTTACACTACAGTTGCCATCCAGTATTTTATTTTCATGTTTCTTCCCTCAAAACTTCCTTTATTCTTTATTGTAATGTCAACTCTCTGCAACAATGGTAAATAATATATGAACTATTTCAAAGTTTTAAAAATAAATCCATCTTACTGCCTAATGGCTATTTGTAATTATTATAAAAATCACATAGGTTTTTGATCAAGAAAGATTAAAAAGAGCTTTTTCAAGTACTGTATAGTGATACCTCGTCTTACAAACGCCTCGTCATACAAACCTTTCGAGATACAAGCCCGGGGTTTAAGATTTTTTTGCCTCTTCTTACAAACTATTTTCACCTTACAAACCCAAGCCGACGCCACTGGGATGACCCGCCTCCAGACTTCTGTTGCCAGCGAAGCCCCACCTCTACGTTTTTGCGATGCTGCAGGGGAATCCCAGCAGTGCAAAAATGGTCGCTTCGCTGGCAACTGAAGTCCGGAGGTGGGGTTTCCCAGTCAAGGGAGCCTCGGCGAAATCACAGCATCACAAAAACACGGAAATCTGGAGGTGGGGTTTCAAGGACTTCTGTTTTTTTGCGATGCTGCATGGGAAACACCACCTCCAGACTTCCGTTGCCAGCGAAGCGCTCGTTTTTGCGATGCTGGGATCCCCCTACTGGGATTCTCCTGCAGCATCGCAAAAACACAGAAGTCCAGAGGTGGGGTTTCTCATGGAGGGGAGCCTCAGGGGAATCCCAGCAGCGCAAAAATGGGCGCTTCGGCTGGCAAAAGGGGTGAGTTTTGGGCTTGCACGCATTCAGCGCTTTTCCATTGATTCCTATGGGAAACATTGTTTCGTCTTACAAACTTTTCACCTTAAGAACCTCATCCTGGAACCAATTAAGTTTGTAAGACAAGGTATCACTGTATTTTGTATAGTAGCTTTTGATACAAAAATGTTTAGCTTGGTATATTTTTGTACTGATATCTTGGCTCTCTTGTTAGAAAATGCCTGGATCATTTGAAATCTGTTTTCAATAAGTTAGATTTTATTACTGTTATAAATAAGAATATATAAACTCCAAAATAATTTGAGAAAAGTAGACCTGCATGAGCACAGTGTTTTTCTGTGGAAATGACTTTGAACATGTCTAGATCAGTGTTGCCTGGGAACACAGTCCTGGGAACTTTAAGAAGTGAATTTCCCATAATTGTTCAACCAGCCATTTCCAAGGTTGGAAAATACTGATCTAGATCTTTTTTTTAAAAAGTCTTATTTGAAGGCTTGAAAAATGCTAGAAACAATGCAGATAAAGTAATCGTTATTTTAAATTATGTGACTTGATCCTTTTTGTTTTGTGAACACCCTTTTAATCAAAATCTAACCTACTTTTCTCTTATATATATCAATGGCAGCATATCCATTTGTATGGCATTCATCCATTGCATGTGGAAAGCATCACTGTTCATTTCCTAGGTACAACAGTGGTTGTACAAATTTGTGGTCAGAATGCCCTTATGGTGGGATGGTCTCCAACCCATTTGCAAGGGCTGGAGACTTTCCCACCAGAAGGATATTCTCACCACAAATCTATACAACCACTGTAGCTACATAGCTAAATAGTATTGTAGTTCTGTTCCTAACAGCTTTAAAAAAATTATTTGTTGGTTACAAAGTCATGTCCGACCCATTGATACCCCATGGACAACGTTTCTCCAGGCCTTCCTGTCCTCTACTATCCCCCAGAATCCGTTTAAGCTCATTGTACTATATTTTTTAACAGGATCCATTTAAAATAATCTCTCCTGAGATTTTAAAGAAAGATAATGCTAATTACATCACTGAACTATATGAGGATGTTGGTGTTGTATAAGTCTGTTTCATATATATCGAAGGTTTAACCCAGGCAATGGCTATGTCATATAATTACAGTAGTAACATACCTCTTGACTACATAATTTTTAAATAGAAATAAGCTCATATAAGCAGAACTGTTGCTTTATTGTAATAATGTGCTCAGTTATCTGGAATCTAGAACCAGAAGATTGGGCTTATTTCAGAATCAACCCTCTTCTTAGAAATCTATTTTCTCTAGCATACTACTCTTGACTTCATTTCCTAGTAGATATGTTTAATTTAGATAGATTTATTTTTAAAAATTAAAATCAAATTCTGTTCTTTAAAAATATTTTTACAGAAACATAATGCAAACTTAAAAGCCTTAAAGCCAGCCAGACTTGATAATGAGGTAAAATATTGTTTTATTCATTATGCCAATTTATTCTAGCAATTAGTCTGAATTACATAATGAACAAAAATGATATATTTTCTCTTTTCATTTACAGGAGCAAACAAAATTTGGAAAATTAGGTTTAGAACTTCATAAGCTAACAACTCGGGTTGATTCTGAAATGGAGAAATGGGAAGACCCGGAAAATGAGATTATAAGATATGGACAAGGGCTATCCAGTATGGCTTATTCCATGTATTTATTTACAAGGTAATATAACAAGAGTAGCAGAAGGGAAAGGATTAAAAATGAGAAGGCAGAATAGTTTGTAGAAATGACCTTGAACCTTTTCCTCCCCATATGAAACCTAGATATTGTTTAGCAGGCTAGAATTTTCCTGAATTACAGTAAAATCCAGATTCTATGGAAACTTTCATATTCTCTCTCTCTCCCTCTCTCCCTCTTTCCCACTCCCACCTTCCCTATATATATGTGCATATGTGTCATTTGCCTACATACACATGCACAGAACAATTGGATAATTTATGTAACAACTTTATATTTCAGATATGTTGGCTTTAGTTAATGGGGAGGGGATTTGGAAAATGTCAGGATGTTGCAAAATTTTCATAATCCTACATAAGGTTAGAAAAAGAAACCCCTAAAATTATACAAACTATGATAGGACCACAGATTTATATATTTTACTTAACCATTAAGATTTGAAATAAACAAACTATTTTGAATTCTTATTAGGGTACAAAGGTGCAAATAAATAATGATCTGCTTTATATCTTAAAATTCTGCTGCCCCATTTATAAATTTTGGAGCATTTCCTATCATATTAGTATTAAGTCTCAACTTATGCATTAGCATGGGTTCCTTAATTTTTCATTTTTTTAACTTTCTTATCAAAAATGGGGAGCGCGGGATCCATATATGTATAATTGTGGAAGATACTAGCCTGGTATGAAGAATTTCTTGTTTCACTTCTGTAGAGATTCATACATTTATCAACATATATGTTTTTATTAAGAATTTCAATAACAATAATAAAAAACTAATACAAATTAAATTTCGAGAAAGAGAAGACAATGGAAAGAATAAAATGCAAGAATGAAGAAAAAGAAAAGAGAATATAATAAAGAAATATATAAAGAAATGACATCTAGCTTTCATCACGAGTATAAACAAAGTTAGTAATTCTTTGTCCTTATAAAGTTATATGGATTATCTGTTCATCCCATCTCTCATCATTTATCTATCAGAAAATCCATAAAACATCTACATGCATCAAGGATTGCCAGAAAATTACAAAATAATAATCTTATTTATTTATCAAATAAACTATATCCCTTCCTATTACTTCTAACAGCCATAATCCTTAATTCAATCAAATATTGTCATAGGATTTAATTTCTTTATCCACCCACACAGATTTCCTCAAGGCTTTAACAAGTATCTTATGTAGTTTCCATACGAAAACATTTTCCAGATCACTCTCCTATTTATAATTCATATTCAGATGTGTCAATTTTTAAAACTTCAACCAATTTATTTTGTATATCCAATCAAATATATTTTGTATATCCAGCTACATTTCAGTAGAATAATTTCTAGTGATGGGCGAACCTAACGGTGTTCGGGTTTGGCAAGTTCGGTCGAATTTTACGCAAAATTTGGCCAAACTTGAACCCGAACAGGGAATCCCTCCCATGAAGAGATTCCGGGGGTGGAGCTTTGACGTCACCATCAGGTTGCTAAGGACGCCAAGGTGATCATTTCCTGGATTCCATGGAATCCAGGAAGTGATCACCTTGGCGTCCTTAGCAACCTGCCGGTGACGTCAAAGTTCCACCCCAGGAATCTCCTCGTGGGAGGGATTCCCCAGCTCCTTCAATGTTTATTTTTATGTGAAAGGACCGCCCTTTGCTTGCAGTGCTGCTGCAGCGTCCTTTTTCGTAAAAATAACAATGTTTATTTTTACATGAAGATCTCCCTTTGAAGGAGCTGGGGAATCCCTCCCATGAAGAGATTCCGGGGGCGGAGCTTTGACGTCACCGTCAGGTTGCTAAGGACGCCAAGGTGATCACTTCCTACATTCCATGGAATCCAGGAAGTGATTACCTTGGCATCCTTAGCAACCTGACGGTGACGTCAAAGCTCCAAACGCCGAACACAACCCCCAACTTTGCCTGATGTTTGGAAAAATTTTGGGTTCGTGTTCGGCATACCAAACACCGCAAAATTCGGTATGGACCTGAATTGTGCGGGTTCGGTTCACCCATCACTAATTATTTCATTTCTTTTCTGCTCCTTCTATTGACTTAGTTTTCCAAAATCATAGTGACACAGTTGTAAAATATTTGTAGATTGTTGTGGAATTTTATCCTTTTTCTTTCCCTTTTAGAGGGGAAGGACTGCTGAAAATTACCCAAGACTTATTCCATCAAGCAGAGGTAATAAAGCAAGGAAAAGAGAATTTATAAATCTATAACTTTCAAGTTGCTAATTATAATTATTTTTGTGAATATTCTCTCTCATCAGTCAATTGAAATGAAAGAAATTCTAATTATGTTGTGCATCCACCTGATTATCTGGTATAGTTATTTGGTTTTTTGAGGAAACTATAGACACATTCCTATATTTTTTATCATTGATTTATTCTCGACTCTATTCTTGTTTACAAACTAAGGTTATAAATGGGGGCTATATTTTGCATATATGAGTGCAATAATTATAACCTTTATTTAAAAATGTTGTAGAGCTATTAATTTATTGAGACTGAATTATCTAACCCAACACATAATTTTATCTAAAGTGTATAAATCAATCCAATTCAACAGCCACTTTTTCTTGCTCGGAAATGGGGGGGGGGGAGCTTTGTCAACTACATTTATTCTGAATTTGACTAATTGGATTAAAAATTGGACATACACATATTTGAAGAATAGAGGGCTTTTTTTCCCCCTTTAGTGATTTTGCATTTAACTTTCTATCCTTTTCCTCCTTAGGCCTTTGCTACAGAAGGATTAAAACTTACTTCAGCTCTCCATATATTTTCAAATCAGGTATGGTACAACTTCTGAATCTTAAAGACAGTTAGTTGCTTTTTAAAATATGTAGACCTTGTACAGGTAGTCTTTGAATTACAACAGTACATTTAATGACTGTTTGAAGTTAGAGTGGCACTGGAAAAAGAGACATGACCATTTTTCACACTTTTGACTGTTGCCACATCCCTATGGTCATGTGATTTATATTCAGATGCTTGATATCTGGTTCATATTATGATGGTTGTAGTATCCCACGGTCATGTGATCCCCCTTTTCTTTCTTTTTAAAAAAATATTTTTTAATTAAACAATTAAAATAAACAAAATTGACTAACATGCTTGACATTGGTTGAAGTTTTTAGGCTTACATTTCAGCAGTTTACCATTCTTTTTTCTATATACCGTATATACTCGAGTATAAGCCGAGTTTTTTAGCCCCAAAAATGGGCTGAAAAACACAGCCTCGGCTTATACTCGGGTCATTGACAAAGTCACCACACGAGGGCGCCATTGCTTGAGCCAGAGCGAGGAGGCACCAGCTTTTGTCCCCTCTCGCACGCCGTAGTTCCTCTCCCTAGCTCAAGCAAAGAAGGCAGCCATTTGCAATGGTGAGTCGGATTAAAAAGGCCCCCTGCTGTCAGATTCTCCTCCCCCTCCTTTGAAAGGATTTAAACTGTTTAAAAAATGGTATTTTGTGGTAGTTGCTGTCCTTGCTTGGATAGGATCTAATAATGTGTTATGAGGCAGAGCTAGACAGGAATTCTTTTTCTATCTGTCTATCTTTCTATCTATCTATTTTTCTATCTATCTATTTTTCTATCTATCTATCTATCTATCTATCTATCTGTATCTATTTCTTTCTATCTATCTATCTATCTATCTATCTATCTATCTATCTATCTATTTTTCTATCTGTCTGTCTGTCTATCTTTCTATCTATATCTATCTGTCTATCTATCTATCTATCTATCATCTATCTATCTATCTATCTGTATCTATTTCTATCTATCTATTTTTCTATCTGTCTGTCTGTATGTCTATCTATCTTTCTATCTATATCTATCTATCTATCTATTTCTATCTATCTATCTATCTATTTTTCTGTCTGTCTGTCTGTCTATCTATCTTTCTATCTCTATCTATCTATCTATCTATCTATTTGGTTTTCTATGCTGATAACCTCACAGCAGCTAATGCTGAAGCTCTTCTTTGGATACACTTATTTGTTTGTTTGTTTGTTTGTTTATTTATTTAATTGGATTTGTATGCAATCCCTCTCCAAGGACTCAGGGTGGCTCACAGCATATATAAAAACAGAACAATAATGTAAATCCAATTAATGATGAGAAGGAATCCAGTTTTGAAGGATTTTAACTCTTAGGTTTTAGCTTTGTTCCTGATCGAGCTACTTTTTTTACTTTTTAATTTATTGTTAATATTGTTAATTTGTTTACCCTCTTTTAAATTTACAGAGCTAGTTTACTGGTTTTCTTTAAAATAAATATTCTAAAACATGTCTCAATTAATGTAATTTTATTGTTTTCCATTTTTATAAGTTACCAGTAGCCACTGCATTTTCTAACCTCGGCTTATACTCGGGTCAATACGTTTTCCCAGTTTTTGTGGCAAAAATTGGTGCCTCGGCTTATACTCGGGTCGGCTTATACTCGAGTATATACGGTACATTATAAATCAATTAAGTATATTTACTAACATTTGTTCTTATTTAATTACCCAATTATCACTTAAGCCTAGACTGAATTTATGCATGATAAAGAAAAAAGGAAAGATAAAAGAGGAAAGAAAAATAAATAAATAAATAAATACTATTGATCAACTATTTCTGTTGACTCACGCATTTAAGCGAACTGTTTCTAAATGTATTTATGCAATTAGTGAATTCTTAATTTGCAAATAGTACATAGTTATTGTGCAGTAAGATACATTTATTTAGAATAATATATATATATAAATATATGCAGAGGTGATATATGTGGTCGTGTGACTGACTGGTTATTAATATGGTATTTGTTAGTTTCTGTATAGCTCGTGTTTGAAGTAGGGTTTATTTCTATCAGTTAGTGGCATGGTCTATTTCATATATCTTGTGCACTGGGATGCTGTTTGGCTTGCGTCTTTTAAGCTTTGTAGATATTTTTTCTGATCCAACCATTTGTACCAGTGATCCTCTTTTTCAAACTTCTGGTAAACAATGTCAGTGGGGAAGCCAGATCCATTTAACAACCGTATTACTAACTTAACAACTGCAGTGGCAAGAAAAGTGATAAAAATGGGGCAAAACTCACTCAACAAATTTCTCACTACATTCTGCGCTCAACTGTGGGTCGAGGACTACCTATACCAGTGATGGCAAACCTTTTAGGCACCAAGGGTGCACAGAGCACATGCATGCCGAAACTGCAAGGCATGGGCGCATACCTGTGCACAGTTCGTGCATGCGCAGCAGAGGCTTGAAGACCACTTGGCCAGGGAGAGGTGTGCACGCATGTGCAGCAGAGACTCAAAACAGCTGCGTGATGGCGTGCCTGCCCACGGAGGGCTCTGCGTGCCACCTCTGGAACACGTGCCATAGCTTCGCCACCACTGACTTCTACTTTAATAATAATAGGAACCATCTGGGTTATTCATTTTTTCCCCATAAGTTTTATTATACGTATGTATTTCATGTAATTGATTGATTGATTGCTGTCACCAGGATGGCAGAGGTTTATTGTATTTTGTATCTGTTTTTACTTTTCTAAGCTACCTAGAGCCAGTGTGAGTTGGTGGACATAGGCATTTTATGAATAAAATAAATTTAAAAAATAACTCATGTTTACCATGCCTACGTAACATCTGTTTCAGCTGGAAGATGATGACAAGCCATTGCTTCTGCAGGAGATTGAGAGGATGGTAATTGCATGTCAGCAACTTCAGGTCACAGCTAAAGGCCCCGCGCAGGGTAAAACTGCAACTTATCTAAAGGTAAGCTATTTATTTTTATTTTTTTAAAGAAAACGTTATTGTCCTATCTTAGAAAATGAAATATTTTAACAGGTGTTAAATCTTGAACAGAATACATGAATGATACATGATAGTTATTAAATTAAGGAGACCTTGAGTTAGTTGGAATGGATGAGAGACCAGTTTGCAGTTGTGTCTTGATGTTTGAAGCACAAATTAAAATAACAGCTAATCAGGCAACTCATTAGAAACAAATTTCGTTTATCATAGTGTCTTATTCGGGCTTTTGAATTCACAGGCAATGAGCATACCAGTGTGGGTTACCAAAGCATTATTCTATAGCAAAACAGTAGAATTGGATTCAGGAGTGGGGGGGATTACATCTAAGAGAAGCAAGAGGAGTACTAGCACTACACATAATTTAAAGATTTATAGGATATGTAGGATATCTGTAATATCTCACTATCACTTCTTATGCCTTATAATAGATAGATCTATCTACTAATTTAGTAATTAGCATTTGACTTCTTTGTTCTCATGGGAGAGTTACATGTATGATTCTTGTTACTGTACACAATGACGTCACCCCCGGAAGCCCCATCGTTTCGAAGTTCTCTGTTTGGATGCAAAGCATCTGTTGGCCTTGCCAGATTAACCAGATGGGAATCATATCAGTTGAGCTAATTCTATTTTCTTGTAAGGCTATATTAATAGAATCTCGCAAGTCTGGAAGTACAATTCTCATTTGTCTCCTTTACACCCTGAAAAATTAAGGAGTGTCTTTCCTGAGCCTCTTGCTCCTACCAACTGTTGAGCTGCAGGCTGTGTTGTCCTTTGTTTGTCCATTCCCTTGTCAGATCTTTTCCACCTGCCATTACATCATCAATTGAAATTGAAAGTTATAGTAAGCCTTCCAAAGCAGTCTTCCTGACCAGATTGTTAAGGTTATACAGTGATCCCCCGATCGTTGCGAGGGTTCCGTTCCAGGACCCCCCGCAACGAGCGGGTTTTCGCGAAGTAGCGCTGCGGAAGTAAAAACACCATCTGTGCATGTGCAGATGGTGTTTTTACTTCCGCAGCGCTAGCGAGGAGCCGAAGATCAAACTTCCACGTTTGTCTTCGGGACTCATTGGAAAGCTGCGCAGGTGTTTTAAAACGTCGCCGCCGACATGGGGGGCTCGCTAGCACCCCCCCGAACCCCCAACCCGGGTTTGGGGGGGTGCTAGCGAACCCCCCATGTCGGCGGCGACGTTTTAAAACACCCGCGCGCCTTCCCAACTGAGCCCTCAAGCCAAACGAACCCGGGTGGCCGGGCGAGCAGCGAGCGAATGGCGGGTGGCCGGGCGAAGGGCGGGCGAGCGGCGAACGGCGGGCGAGCGGTTGCTGGGGAGGGCTTCTCGCTCTCCCGCCAGCAAGAGGGGGAGCGAACGGCGTGGGCAGGCTGCGGACAAGCCGTTCGCTCGGGCCGCTTCCCAGCTGAGTACTCAGCTGGGAAGCGGCCCGAGCGAACGGCGTGGGCGGGAGAAGGGCGCGCGAGCCGCGGGCGCGCGGGCAGGCAGGCTGCGGACAAGCCGTTCGCTCGGGCCGCTTCCCAGCTGAGTACTCAGCTGGGAAGCGGCCCGAGCGAAGCGGCAGCAGCGAGGAGTTTGCGTGGGCGGTGGGGAAACTCCTCGCTGATGCCCGCCAAGAGGGGGAAGACCTAGGGAAGCCGCCCAGCAGCTGATCTGTCCGGCGCCATCTACGCATGCGTGCCCATAGAAAAAAAAGGGCACGCATGCGCAGATGGTGTTCTGACTTCCGGGTTCAAAAATCGCAAATTAGCCTGTTCGCAATGGTCGGGGACGCAATAACCGGGGGATCACTGTACAGTATTGGTTAATTATTTGGCATTTCAGTAAAAATAAAATAAGTCTTCTCATCTTTGCTTCCTTTGTGATTTGGCATTGGGTTATCTATTTTTTTTCATTCTGGCAATTCATTAACTTAGAACAACATTGCCTTTATATAAAAAGGGTATTAAATTACTGTTTTTGTAATTCACCAAAAATACTATTTGGTGCAATACATCCAGGGCACTGGCTATTTCAGTTATAGCACTAAACTCCTTCCACAGGGGCCAGTATATTTCTTGCTTCACAGTTATAATTACATTTTAAGAAATGTTTTCTCAAGCTGAATTGTGAAATTATTTTTGCTTCAATGCACTGATTTTAGGTGGATACCTGTATTCAGAAAGCGAAGTATATTCTGGATATACTTTCCCAGGTTCTGCCACTTAGCTTCAGATTACTTAGAAAGGTGAGTTGATAATATGTCCAAATATGGCAAAACAAACCATTTCTCGGTAGAGTGCCACTGTTTTTATTAATCGCTGCTTGTTTTGCAGCACAAAGCAGGAAATGGGTATCTAATGGCCCACTGCTCTTGGAATGGCCAGCATACAGCGTCAAGAGAAAACAGTGGTCTGGCTGGGAGGACTAACACTTTTGGAATCAAATCCTTGGAACAACATGTTGCAAGCCTCACTCTATTGGAGAACAAATGAATAGAAGATGGACACGTTTTTTATGTTGGATCTGTACTTTTCAAGTCTCTCCTAATTGCTTTCTTGAGGAAGGTAAAACCAGGTTAGAAAAAGCTGATATAATCTTTTCACATCTAATAGATGTCATGGTACTTAGCAATTAGCAAAAGGAACAGTCAGATTTAATGGCTGCATATTTTTGTATGGTGGATAACTTTTGGTTCACTATTAATACTGCTATTTTTGTAATCAAGTACATTATGAATGTCTTATTTTTCAAACCCCAAAGATGCTGCTTTGAATGTTCATGCAGATGATCTGGCTAATATCAGATATGCTACATGGAAAACTACTGGTGGTGGTGGTTACTGCTGCTGTCCTTTATTTGTTTAACGTGAGTCTTGACCCTTGCTAATATCATTTGCTGGGGAAGTCCATTTTGAAATTTTGAAAAAAAGCTTAACTGGCTGAGTGACTACTCAGTCTTTGCCTTGTAAAGTGACTTGCCAAGGAATTCTGTTGCCATAGATAACCACACTTGTCTCCTGGTGGGCAAGGAAGGTGAGGAAGAGTAATAGGAGAGAGGCAGAGGTGGGTTGCTAAGGTGGGGCGGTGACATTTGCTCGCCCCTGTGGCTCTGAGTGCTAGTGGAGTCCAGCGCAATTCTGCTACTGCACCTGGGCAGCCCACTTCTGGAGAGAGGCTATCAAAGAAATCCACGTTGCTGCTACCGGATACATGAGTTACAATAAAGCTTTAATTATGATACTTTTATTTTCATTTAAAAAGTTTTAGCAATATTTAAAATTAAAACTAAAGATCAGGAACAGCATTAATAAATTCAGCTATATTTAAAAGCTCGCTCTTATCTTATTCCCTTTTATCTATTTTTTTATATACAATCTTTATAGCACTATCTAAAGAATCTTTTCAGAAATAGTTCTAAAACTGATAGGACCTTAAATCCCTAATAAATGTGATTATATTTACAACCTTAATCATAAAAGCTTGAGCTTTCATTTTTAGCATGTTACAGGAAATTTTAAGACTGATCGAAAAAGTTGCAGCTATTAAAAATACTTACTTCAAAGAGGGCATTATCTATTTCGCAAGTTATTTTCCAAGCTTGTTTGAGATCTGTATATATTTTAATGGTCCTATGTTTCAGATTGTAATAATGTTATCATTGAATAACTCCTTGCTGGTTTTAAGTACTGTAAACTGAGTAAGTTTGAAAATTATATAACATAAATTGCTCCCATGTACTTTGCATTTTGCTAAGAGGACAACTTGAAGTCACAAGCTAAGATATGATTTTCAATCATATTTGACTCTATCATGCAATTTAGGGATTGGGAGACAGAAAAAGAAAATAAGCACTTCTAATCTTCTTACCTCTTTTTCCCCTCTGTAACCCCAGTCCTATCTTCAATTCTGTCTCTGGCATTTATATTAATGTTGCAATTATTAAACACATTCTTTGTTAACATTTGGTCCTGTAAAACCTTGAGCCTTCACTCCAGAAACCTTAAGGCAACACAGGCATTAATGACCGATGTATCAATTGGTTAATTTATAGGTTCAGTGTTGCTACTCAACCATCTTAAGGCACCTCAAAGAAATAAAATAATAAAAAAGTATTGATTGATGAATTGACATTTTCAAATTGGGTTTTGGTTGATAAATTAGAAAGTGAGTATAATGTACAAATTAAATTAGGTAAAAGGCTTTTATTGACATAAAGAACAGTACAATATTTTGGCACTACATCCTTAAACCCACTATTAAAGTTACAGAGTAAATTTTAAAGGTCTTCAAAAATGACTTTGTTGTCTGAAAATGAACAATTAAGGATATAATCACCCAAAAGTAAAGTATGAAAATCCATAAAGTCACTTTAGTGTGGGATATACTGGAAAATGTCTGATGTATTTCATACTTCTTCTGAGATCTCTTTCTTTGTATTGCATAATGATGTGGAATTAAAACGTTTTGACAGAAATTCTTCGTATTCTTCCCTTGTCAGAAGCCCCTGAGTTACTTTTTTGCTTTCTTCAAATTTTGGTAACACAACTGCAATGTAGCCCTCTGTGGAAGGCTAAGAAAATAAACACAACTATTTGTGAGAACATTAAAGGAGGGAGCAGAAGGAAAAGAGAACAAATAACGTTTGAAATCCTGACCTTTTCTTGTAAAAGAGATGGATTCTCCAGAATGTTTTCATTCACCTCTATTAATTTTCCTCTTATACAGCTGCAAAGAAAATTCATTTTATTAAATGCCATAACAACATGAGCCACACAATATAAATAAATCTTACCACCTTACCTATAGATGGTGTACTCTTCTCCATCTGAGCAGAGAATTCGACATAATGGAGCAAGTTCTGTTAGAAATTGAGCACCCTGGAGGGAAAAACATACAATTAATTAGAATGCAAAGTGATAACACAATCAGGCTGAGCATGTGCAACACCAACTGACACAATGTAACATTTGAAATTGAATGTTCACCATAGTTATACGCTATGGCTCCTTTCATTTGACAGAACTGATCAGGCACTGAAATCCCATATTAAAACTCCAGTCTTTTATGAAATCCAGAAGGCTTGTAACTAGTGTTGGGCGAACCCAATGAAGTTTGGGTTCGGCGAGTTCGGCCAAACTTTGCCGTGAAGTTCGGGTGAGTTACCTGAACCCGAACAGCAGCAGCGCTGCTGCGGCGCCCTTTTCCGTAAAAATAAACAAGGAAGTGGGGAATTCCCCACCTCCTTTTGTTTCCTTTTATTTTTACGGAAAAGGATGCTGTAGCGGCCAAGGGAAGATTCCCAATATCTGGAATCTCGGTCAACTACTGCCTTAGGCATCAAATTGTTTCTCAGCAAAACTTACTTTACAAGATAATACATATTTTAATTATCCTGTTATTTCTGATCCAGCTTTTCAGTTACCTCAAACAACTAAAAGACCAATATCAGACATATGACCAATTATTTCCACTGATTTCAATGTTTTATGTGAGAAGATACCAATGAGAATATGCTTGTCAAGCTATTTTCATTGAGTGCTAACTACACTAGGTATAGTATAGAGAACAGTACCAACTGAATATTGGAACAGCAAAAATCCAGACCATTAGATGTCATCTTTCTGTATTTCTCTGCTGTGTAGTGGTGGTGTCAATTTCTACAGCCTAAATTTATACTTACTTCCAAGCAGTCAACTGAACACGAACGTAAGAGTGGACATCCCCCAAAATGGCCATCCTCTTATTGATCTGCTTTTTTTTGAGACTGACCCCCCTCTTACTTTAAAATCAATCTGCTGATAAAGTGTTTTGCCAACAAGAGGCATACTGATAGAGTTAAGGAAAAAAGTGAGTCTTGGGATATATAACCAATCTTGATACTACAGCTCTTTCACTTTGATCTAGCCTAATAGATTAAAAAAAAACCCACTCTAGACTTGAAACTGGGATCTATGTTATAATGAAAATTAAAAGAACCGTACCCGTTTAGACTTTCCAGAAACTTTATTTTGCAGCCTGCTGCAGTTTGCACTAATTTGATAACTAATACTCTTAATTGGTTTTTCTTTTTGAAGAAGAGGATGGGCATCTGCTATAGTGATGACACAGATTCTGCAAAATAAGAAGTTCCGTATATTCAAAGCATATTTTTCAAAATGACTTTTCCCAGAAGCACTGGCACTATTTAACATAATTTTAAAATTAATTTAAAATTAGAGGATTAATAAAATAGATACATTATGACAATAAGACAAAAATGCAAACCATAAATTGAAGCATAGACAGCAGGAAGAAAATAGATATGAGTAATCAATATTCTAGAAAAACTATTATAGTTTATAATTTATTAAGAAAGCTAGAGTTTTGCTTCAATTAAAGAAAAAAAGCCACTGGTAATGGTAACATTGCTATAATATTTTGATTAACTGAGCTGTCATTTAGATGTGCATTTGATTTATGCTTGCAGTTTTCAATCCAGCAATGGTGCTTAGGTGTGGAAATTAACTGCAAAAGCTTTTTTTAAAAAAATTGCATTAGTATGTAGAAGGAAACAGAAAAAGATTGACTAAAGAAGAACAAAATACCAATACTTTTACTTAGCATGTTTGTATATGATAAATCACAACATAACTACTTGGTGGCAGCCAAAACAGAGACTATATAGCACAGGATAGGGATCAAAAATGGGGAAAGTAAATTGGGAGCATACTCTGCCAGATGAAAACAGAAGATTAGTACTCTGGAGTGGTGAAAAGCTCTCAGACTTTAACCACTGCCTTTTGAAAGTGGTCCCTTTAAAACTAGGTTTGATACCTGGTTTGTAAAACATGCTAGGTTCTCTTGAATGATAATTGAATACAAGCATTTTTGTGTAAATAACCATGTAACTTTAAATCTTACCTGTTAGAATGTTGCAATATGCAATGATCTTCACACTGATTACCTTTTACATCTGGGAAAAGAAAGCTAGCAGTTAATTTTTGTGCAGTGTTCAGGCTGACTGAAAGTACACAAAACATTCCCCAAAAGTGTTGTAGCCTTTTAATAGAAAATAAGCTTAATTTTAGCAGAGGTTTGTGTAAAACAACAGCCACTTTAAGTAACCAAAGTGCTGAATCAGCTGGCAAATACTGGTAAATACATGTAAGGGGAAAGGAGGAAAAAAGATACCTATAAAGTGCAGAGCAGAACAGAATAAATAAAATAATTTTTTATAAAATAAAATAGATAAGAGCTGACATTAAGTCATTGTTTAGTGACTAATTGGGACCAGTAACTCAAATCATTAAGGTAATTGACTAGTGAAACTATGTCTGTGAGCTTATTTCAGCTTTGTTGCTTTACAGAACTGTGAAGGTCATAAAAGTCAGGATTGATCACAAGTTGCTTTTTCATAACTGTCCTAACTGCAAACAATTGTTAGGCGAGGAGTACCTGTGTTGCCTTGAATCTCAGGCCCTTAGTTTACATGGATATGAAGACTTATTTTCTAAATTTGGGAAATAAAATCACTTTTATGTTTGCAAAGCTGGCTTTTTCACCCATTCCAAAATACAAATCAAATAATTTAGACAAAGGAAAAAGTATTTATTTAAGGGGGAATGAGGTCAAGACTTTTTATAGGGTGTAGGAAACAATTGTTACATTCCTTACATTTCAGAAAGCAAGTGATCAAACAATAAGAAACCCATTACATTTAAGATTTGAACAACAAAAAACAGCTATTTTAGATAACATTCCACCAGTGGCAAATTTATGGGTTATAATACCTTCTTTCCCAATCAGGTTTGTACTGTAGTGTATTAATACTCACAAATATATTTATTCAAGGACATATACTCTCTACTGTTTGGCTACTGAAAAGTTCTGGTTGTCAAAAATGGCATTGGTAAAAAAGAAAACATGTTTTCCTGCACTTCAAAAGAAGATATGGATGGTAGCTATATGCTAATATCACCTTTATTAAAAGTAATGAAAACTAAAATTCCAAATGAACTCCTGGACACCAATAAATCACAGATTACTTACAGGTGAAACTTAAAAAAATTAGAATATCGTGTAAAAGTTCATTTATTTCAGTAATTCAACTTAAAAGGTGAATCATAATACTGTATATGGGTCTCATTATATGCAAGGCAAGATAGTTCAAGCCATGATTTGTAACAATTGTCATGATTATGTCATAATTGTGATATTTATTGACTGCATGTAATATTCTAATTTTCTGAGATTGTGGATTTGGGGTTTTCATGAGCTCTATGCCATAATCATCACATTTGTGACAAATCACGGCTTGAACTATCTTGCCTTGCATGTAATGAGTCTCCCTCATATATTAAATTTCACCTTTTAAGTTGGATTACTGAAATAAATGAACGTTTGCACATACAGTGATCCCCCGTTTATTGCGTCCCCAACCATTGCGAACAGGGTACTTCGCTATTTTTCAACCCGGAAGTCAAAAATACCATCTACGCATGCGTGCCGGGCACGCATGCGTAGATGGCAGCGGCTTCCCTGGGTCTTCCCCCTCTTGCTGGCGTCAGCGAGGAGTTTCCCCACCGCCCACGCAAACTCCTCGCTGCCGCCCGCCCTTCGCCCGCCCACGCCGTTCATTCTCGCCGCACGGGCCTGTCCACGCTGTCTCTCGGCGCTTTCCAGCTGAGTCCGGGAGCGAACTCGCTCCCCCACTCAGCTGGAAAGCCCCGAGAGACAGCGTGGACAGGCCCGTTCCTTGGCGCTGTCACTCGGGGCTTTCGTGCTGAGTCCGGGAGCGAACTCGCTCCCCGACTCGGCACGAAACCCCCGAGAGACAGCGTGGACAGGCCCGTTCCTTGGCGCTGTCTCTCGGGGCTTTCGTGCTGAGTCCGGGAGCGAACTCGCTCCCCGACTCAGCTGGAAAGCCCCGAGAGACAGCGCCAAGGAACGGGCCTGTCCACGCTGTCTCTCGGCGCTTTCCAGCTGAGTCGGGGAGCGAGTTCGCTCCCGGACTCAGCACGAAAGCGCCGAGAGACAGCGCCCCCCGGACCCCCAACCCGGGTTTGGGGGGTGCTAGGAAGCTCCCATTGTTGGCGGAGACCTTTTAAAACACTCGCGCGGCTTCCAAACCGAGTCCTGAAGCCAAGCGCCAAAGACGAACTTCTGCGCTTGGCTTCAGGACTCGGTTTGGAAGCCGCGCGAGTGTTTTAAAAGGTCTCCGCCAACAATGGGAGCTTCCTAGCACCCCCCCCGAGCCCCCAACCCGGGTTTGGGGGGTGCTAGGAAGCTCCCATTGTTGGCGGAGACCTTTTAAAACACTCGCGCGGCTTCCAAACCGAGTCCTGAAGCCAAGCGCCAAAGACGAACTTCTGCGCTTGGCTTCAGGACTCGGTTTGGAAGCCGCGCGAGTGTTTTAAAAGGTCTCCGCCAACAATGGGAGCTTCCTAGCACCCCCCAAACCCGGGTTGGGGGCTCGGGGGTGTGCTAGCGAGCCTCCCATGTCGGCGGGGATGTTTTAAAACACCCGCGCGACTTTCCAATGAGTCCCGAAGACAACGCGTTTGTCTTCGGGACTCATTGGAAAGTCGCGCGGGTGTTTTAAAACATCCCCGCCGACATGGGAGGCTCGCTAGCACACCCCCGAACCCCCAACCCGGGTTTGGGGGTGTGCTAGCGAGCCCCTCATGTCGGCGGGGATGTTTTAAAACACCCGCGCCGCCCCCAATCTTAGGCTCCTCGCTAGCGCTGCGGAAGTAAAAACACCCTCTGCACATGCGCAGATGGTGTTTTTACTTCCGCAGCGCTACTTCGCGAAAACCCGCTCGTTGCGGGGGGTCCTGGAACGGAACCCTCGCAAAGAGCGGGGGATCACTGTATTCTAATTTTTCGAGTTTCACCTGTGGAGATAAAATAAGCTTTAATAGGTAGCAAGCATGGCACCCCATATCTAAATTAGCCATCCTTGCTGTGCTGAATTCTTCAATGCTTATTTCTATTTTTTTTCCAGAGCCATATTCTTTCTTTAGAATATTCTTTATTGGCCAAGTGCGATTGGACACACAAGGAATTTGTCTTTGGTGCACATGCATATGTGCAAATGGCAGGCTTAAATCTTTCCCAAGAACCAATAATGCACATTGCTGGAGTAAGAAAAGCATACCGAGTCATAATAGACTTCTCTGCCAGCAAATCTTACAGCCGCAGAGCCGGCAGGATGATGTCCTTAACGGCTCCAAGCAATCACATCTGTCGACATTCTCTGGATCCTCTTAGGCAACGTTTGACTTCAGCTCCAAGAATTCCCCCAGTCCAGAGGTAGGCAAAGTTGGCTCTTCTATGACATGTGGACTTCAATTCCCAGAATTCCTGAGCCAGCATGATTGCCTTAGGAATTCTGGGAGTTGAAGTCCACAAGCCTTAGAAGAGCCAACTCTGCCTACGCCTGCTTCAATCAACTCTGCTGTTCTGCTCTGCTTCATTCCCCTCCCCAACAAAACCAACCCACGCGAAGGGAAAAGCTGGAAGGCAGTTAGGGAAGCCTGGGGTAGAGGCGGACAATGGCGCCGATGCTACAAAAACGCTTATTTACAAGGGGCGGATCACTTTCACAGCTCGCCTCCGATCAGAAGAGGGAGGCGGTGGAAGGTCGGGGGATGAACTACCTGGTTTGTACCAGCGGGTGAAATACCGTTCCGTCACACCGGGCATCGTTGCCATGGAAGCCCGGCCATCAGAAGTCTCCGACGCCATGATTCCAGCAGCCATGGGCGTGGCGAGAGTCACGCATGCGCTTCAGCTCCCGCAAACGCAGCAACCAGTCGGGCTTGGGGGGGGGGGGGGTGGACTCAAAAAAGCTCGCGGCAATCCCAGCGTTCGCGGTAGAGCTTGTACAATTAATAGACCTGAATGCTGATTTTACGGTAGGAACTTCCGAACTCAGTTTAAAGTTTCTCGGGTGGGGGGGGGCATAGTAAGATTTGTCCATAGAAGTCTAGGCAGCAGATCGATTGATAAAGGAGACTATTTGTAGCTCGGGGCTGAAATGAGGGGTCCTTGGTGCTTTCTGAGCTTGCCTGTTTTCTTGCAGACGTTTCATTCCCCAAACTAGGTAACATAATAAGTGCGTAATCGTAACACTGATGGTGTTACCTAGTTGGGCAATGAAACGTCTGAAAGAAAATAAGCAAGCTCAGAAAGCACCAAGGACCCTTCAAACATGACTGATCTTGCCCCAGCAAATAAGTGCAGTGCTATCAAGAGTCTATTCAGAAGGAAACTGGTTTTAGAATAGAGTTGATTTTTTTATTGGTCAAGAGTGATTGGACACACAAGGAATTTGTCTTTGGTGCATATGCTCAGTGTACATAAAAGAAAATACACTGCTCAAAAAAATAAAGGGAATACTTAAAAAAAAACCAATATAACTCCAAGTAAATCAAACTTCTGTGAAATCAAACTGTCTACTTAGGAAGCAACACTGATTGACAATCAATTCCACATGCTGTTGTGCACATTCAACTTTGTACAGAAGAAAGTATTCAATGAGAGTATTTCATTCATTCAGATCTAGGATGTGTTGAGTGTTCCCTTTATTTTTTTGAGCAGTATATTTGAAGGTTTCCAAAAGATAGAAATGCAGGCTTTTCTTTTGAGTGTGTTATTTCTAAAGATTTGGAATGGGGTGAAACTAGATGTCAGGCATGGAAACCATCTTTGACATTGGATCTTCAAGACTGCCACATTTAGGACTTTGGGAAATTGGGAGGGGGGAATTGTATGGAGCTGGGCAGATGTGTAGTCATAGTAGCATTCCTTTCTTGGAGAGTCAAAGCCCTCCTGCCCTGCACCTGGAAGGGTGCACCTAGGAGGCATTTCCAGTTTTTGGATCATGTGATGGACATGTGGATGCTGGGGCAGGGACTTGGATTTTCTTTTGGGTGGTGAAAACACAAAAAGCATTTGATTCGGGTTTTTCCAGATGGGCTAAAATTACATCTCTAATAAAGTAGAACTATGAAGAGACTCAAGCCTCGGACTTTTCTTTCATTGGGGGTGTTACTTGGAACCCTGATACTAGGACATAGTAAAGTGCATTAAGTGTGCAAGTGAGATAGTAGCTGCAAATTAAGCCCAGCTTTTTTTTCTTTTTTAGCCTTTTAGAGTTGGTCTCATGAGAAGACACCAATATTTTATGGAAGGTTAAAACAGTCAATTCTCTAAACTCGCTAGCTGTCCAAAGCGGAGCAAATGACACAGCTGCAGCCCTGGCCCATTGTTGGATTTGATGTTTGGCTCTTTAAATAGCAACTATAGAACAAGCCCTTGGAACAAATGGCAGTTTTTACTGCCCCCTTGTTGGGCCAGGTCAATTAATCAGGAGCATGGTAAAATTTTAATTTTCTCATTTACTTCCTTTAGATTGGTGGTTCTCAACCTTTCTAATGCTGTGACCCTTTAATACAGTTCCTCATGTTGTGGTGGCCCCCAACCATAAGTCTAGTGCCAATTCTCCCAACAGAGCTATAAGCTGATTGGCAGACAGGTCAGATGGATACTCCCATTGTAAATGCCTGATTGGCTGAATTGTAAAAAATATGTTCCAAGGCAGCAGAATAGAAGCTTTAGTTCTTAACACCATGGGAAATTTGTCTTTTCCCATGGTCTTAGGCGACCTCTGTGAAACGACCATTCAACACACACACCCTCAAAAGAGGTCCCAACCCCCAGGTTGAGAACCACTGCTTTAGATGCCCTCAGGATGGGGAAAACCTTCCAATCCATTTTGCGCCTCTATCACATAGTCTTCATCCCCAGCTGTGCTGTACGCCTCATTCTTAAATTGCTTAATCTCTTTAGTTTGTCAATTAGAATAGAGCTGGAAGAGATCCTGGAGGTTTTTTAGTCCAATTCTCTGCTCAAACAAGAGACTCTATACCAGTGTTGGCAAATCTTTTCAGCATTGAGTGCCAAAACAGAAGCAGAAAAACATGATTTTGGGGTTTCTGGCACGTGTGTGTGAAGATCTGATGGGCATGTGCCAGCTCTGCCTGGCCTTTTGAGGGTCCTCACGCCTCGTTGCTCGGCCTCCTGGTCTGTCCTCTGACAGACCCACCAACGAATTGGTTCCACATTTTCATGAGCTGTACCACAATTATGACAAATCATAGCTTGAAGAACCTTGCTTTGCATCTAATGAGTCTCTCTCATACACTATATTAGTTTCACTTTTTAAGTTGCATTACTGAAATAAATGAACTTCTGCATATTTTAATTTTTCGAGTTTCACCTATATGATTTGCCATCTATTGGTTGTTCTGGCTATCCATTATACAGTGTTCCCTCAATTTTCACGGGTTCGAACTTTGCGAATAGCCTATAGTACCATGGTTTTTCCAAAAATATTAATTAAAAAATACTTCACGGGTTTTTTTCTATACCACGGCTTTTCCCGCCCGATGACGTCATACATCATCGGCAAACTAATAATTTTTGCAAATAAATAACCAAAAAATAATTATTAATAAATAATTATGTTTATAAATATCAGGATTACTAAGTGTCTTATTCAATGGTGAATACCAGTAATAATGGTGAGTAAATTGTTGTTAAGGGAATGGGAAATGGTAATTTAGGGGTTTAAAGTGTTAAGGGATGGCTTGTGATACTGTTCATAGCCAAAAATGGTGTATTTACTTTCGCATCTCTACTTCGCGGAAATTCGACTTTCGCGGGCGGTCTCGCAACGCATCCCCCACGAAAATTGAGGGAACACTGTATATGCAATAATTTACACCAGCACCAAGTTCAAAGATGTAAATTCTTCTAAAATCAGGCTGTTCTTAGTATCCAACTCTTACACCCATTCATCATTATAGGGAAGAATATTGCTCTAATTAGCCTTTTTGTACTTATATCAGTGAAGCCTAAAGGTATCACGCAGTGATTTCAGGAATACAACTTCCACCATGAACAATTTTTGATCCAAGGAAGATGCATTCTAAAACTAATTCAGTTTTCTCCTTGTTGATTTTTAACATCTCATGTCCAACTGCAGCTTTTGTCATTCTTTGTTTTCCTGAAAATTCAATGCCACTTTTTACTTTCATCCGTGATTTTTCAGATCATTTTTTCCAGGTCTTCCTTATTTTGAGTCAACAATGTAACACTTGTGTACCACAAATTATTTATGGTTCCTCCTCCAATTTTCACTCCCAGCTCAGAAAATTCCAGGTATAATATCCACATGATTATTTCAGGATAAAGCTTGAACAAAAATGGTGATAAAATACATTCCTGTCTAACACCCTTTTTAAACCTGAACCAATCTGTGTCGCCATAGAATGTTATATTGTTCACACTTGCATCTTGGTCTCGCTAACCAAAGACCCCAGTAAATAGTAGACGCTAGGAGTTAAAACGTGCATCATAAGGGATTACATTTTCCCCACTGATTTGCAGTACTGTAAATCAAATCAATATTCTTATCTTCTGCAATTAACACTGTTAATGAGCTAGGTTTATCAATGTGGCTTTCAAATTGATATTGGGATTTGGTCAGCTAGCAATCTTTTCCCCTTTTCAGTTCTCTCATAAATTGCTTTTCTGGAATGCTGTAAATAGTTCCTGTAATCTTTCTACAACGTTTCTAAAACCACAAAGCATTTTAGTTACAATACACAAATGAACTCACACTGATACAGGACAACAGAATCTATTTCATTTCTCTGGAGCTAAAAACTAAAAAAGTGTTATTAAAAATAAAAAAGTAAAAAACTAAACCTACATAATTGGAATATGAATTCTCTAACAACTATACAATGGCCTGAAGAATGCATGCTTTGCCATCATGAGTTGACTACTGTGGAAATTTGGTCTGCATATAATTAATGTTTAATTTCCTATTTTTCTTAATGTTAAGTAAATATAAAATTGATATAATTTACATGTAAACTGATTTTTTTATTTATGCAAATTTTAATTCTGCTGTTCCTCTCTTTTTATATATAAAATATTAAAATATTCTGAATAATTTAAAAAACAGATGGTTACTTTCAAGTTTGGCATAAGACATTCCTAGCATTCAATTCTGAACCACTATGGTTATTGAGGAACAGCCTGCTTAAAACATGGTATATGTGTGACATACAGGTAATATTTAGCAATGTTGAACAAAAGATGACTCTTCCTAGTTATTCTTCTAGTAATAGCACTTCGACTTATCACTTTACAGTGCTTTACAGCCCTCTCTAAGTGTTTTAGAGTCAGCATATTGCTTCCAACAATCTGGGTTCTCGTTTTAGTAATCTTGGAAGGACGGAAGGCTGAGTCAACCTTGAACCAGAGAGAATTGAACTGCTGGCAGCTGGCAGCCAGCAGAAGTAGCCTACAGTATTGCATTCTAACTACTGCACCACCACAACTCATATAGTAGAGAAAGCACTCAGAGTATCACTCCTAAAATTCTTTGCAACTCGTTTATTTCTACTGGCCATAGAAGAGATCTGTACTTTGTTCTTTGTATCTAAGTAACATCAGAGAATTATACAGAACCCCGATTATTGTAACTATACAAACTCATAGCAGAAATCATCCATTATATATACTACTCCAGATGTTTATCTATTTAACTCATTAATGAAGGCTGGAATAGATGTTTACTGCATTGGACTGAATGGAACATATGTGGCTGTTTGTTGCTCAGGGATGGTTGCATAGACATTCTTTTTACACGCCAGCAATTTTTAACTTTTCCTACTTGAATGTGCCTTGCCTTCTCCCATCTCCCAGTAGGAAGTGAGAATAAATCAGCACACTGGGCACACAACTCCACAAACAATAAACAGTTGGTATTCAGGAAGTGGCCCTATAAAACCTCCACTTAACCATCAACCTGTTTACAGAATAGGTAGGTGCGACAGCTACAGGCAATTGGGAGCATCTTTATAAATACATAAAAGCATACTTTGGACATTCAATCAGACCAAGGATCATGTAATTTTAATGGCAAATAACATATGTATTCTTCATTGGAATACATGTTTACAGTAACAAAATTGTTCTCCACTATCACTACCAAGAAAAAAGTAATAATTTTGGATTTTTCTACACCTTTAAAGCAACAATAATTAACATTGTACCACTTTAACATATACAAGAGAAACTCTAGCAATGCATGCTCTGATCAGATTTGCAATATTATTATTTTTTAAGAAGAAAGTTCAAGTTACACACTATAGTTTCATTTTTCAATATGTTTGAAAAAAGATAATATCTAATAAGCCAATTTTCTCTTTTTGCCACTGGTAAATTCTCTGCAATTTATGAATAGTACAGGATTAAAATCTCTATGACTAATTAATGGGAGGCAAAGTGTCTACAATTATACAATATAGAAAATATTAATAGTATGAAAAGTAAACAACGTGCAGCTGAAGCAGTGTACCACTTCAAAGACAAAGAAACTTCAGTTCATGGAAGCAACTGTAAACCTTCAGTGTTTCACCCTGGATAAAGGGTGTGTATGTGTGTGTGATTTCACAATTTTGTTCCATCCTCCCGTACCTTTACATCTTTCATCTTCCCTGGAGAATCAGGAAGAAGAAACTGGAAAAAATCCTTGCACCATTGCAGCTTTGAGTATGAATGCAATCCTATAAATTTATGCTGAACACAATTTTGTGCTCAAACACTGAGATAAGTAACATGATACCAAAGCCTAAAAGAATTCCCGCGTTTTGTAACAGGAAATATCCCCAGCGGCTACATCCATGATCACTTGCATCATTGTGAAGCATTTCAGGTACCTATATTTAAAGAAACATACATAATTTTAAGTCATGCATATTATA
Organism: Erythrolamprus reginae; assembly: GCF_031021105.1. Classification (NCBI taxonomy): domain Eukaryota; kingdom Metazoa; phylum Chordata; class Lepidosauria; order Squamata; family Dipsadidae; genus Erythrolamprus; species Erythrolamprus reginae. Next base: position 153,774,146 of record NC_091952.1, on the reverse strand, counting down.
ATAAATAACGTTTCTACATATGCAGTGGTTAATGTTGGTAATATTGATCAATCCTCTATTATTATACATATAAAATCTGATAGAAAATATTGCAGCATATTCCCATCTGTAAAATATGCTCCTATTATTTCCAGCCAGCTAAGAATATCTGGAATATTACTAATATCTAGAATATTACTAAGAATATCTAGACAATTGCTCAGTGTGACCAAGGAGAGAAGTACTCTATCTGCCGCTACCTAGGATCGAACTCGCAGCCTCCTGATTGTGAGGCAAGAGCTCCACCTCGCCACTCATATCTAGGAAATTAAAGAACAAAATTCATTTTCTTTATATTTCTATTACAGTTTTTCAGTAAATGACTTAATTTTCCATGTTTCCTGGATCCACTGATTATTATGTTATTTAAACAACTATTGTGGCTGGTTGCCTGTGATCAAATATGACTTGAAAGTGTTGTACTTCAACAAATCTTGAAATTTTTCTTAGTATACTATTTTTCAACAACCCCCCCCCCCCGAATGCATTAGTTAGAATGAATCCTACCTAGGAATATGTATGTCAAGGTTTCATTCTTAAAATAAATCCAGGACAGTCCTCAGAAAATTGTAATAATTGGATGAATGAATACATCTGGCTATGGCAATGTTATTTGGGTAATTCTTTTACTAAGCTAATGTTGTTTTTCTACTCTACTCCCACTCCTCAAATCACTACTTCTAAAGTGAATACCAGGTTAGTATTCCCATAAGAATATCTCATTGGCATTCTAAAGTATTGGAATGCTGTTAATATCTATTAAGGTCTATTAATAAGCATGTACTTACCATATCAACAAGAGCAACATACATGAACAACCCAGCAGTAAGGGCAAAGATCCACATGGAAACATTGTCAGCGTAATGGCCAATGAGTATCCCAGTAGCCATTCCAAGGAATGCCAGCATAGCTGAGAGAGCATTATAAAGAACCGCTTGTTTGACAGTCATACCAGCTTTGAGAAGTACAGCAAAGTCTCCTTCAAAAGACAAATAGAAACATGTTTGTATCAATCACTTATATTAAAATGTCAGCATTCCACCCCCCATGAAAGCCGTGTCAAAACATTATGAATTTTTCCCTTTTAAAAAATAATTGGCTTTCCTATAATGAGGTTCTTCAAAACTTTAGAATGATGGAGTCAAGCGTAAGCATAATTGCTTTGTCATATTTTATCAATTTTTTATGTGCTTGCCGATAGGCAAATATATATAAACTAGGATTGTATACAAATAGGATTGTAAAACCAGTGTCTTTTCCCTCTCAGCTGCAGTACAGCACACACACACACAAAGACAGGAGTTGCTTTAAAGGCCAACTCACAAGTGCAGTATAATCACAGACTTCACAAATCTGAGTTTTTCCATTATTCTAACACATACTTCTATAATTTATATTAATGTTGAATAAAACATTTTGAAATAATTTGCCATTACGGATAGTCCTCAAAACTACCAGAATTTTAATTGTAAGTCATTGCAGTTGTAAATCAATGCATCGTGCAATCGGACTTGATTTTATTTTATAACTGATTGTTATGGTTGTTGTAAAGGGAGTCACCACTAGCACATCTAATGGGCATTTTTTGCCATTTTCTATTGGAGAAGAGCAAAAAACATAGCAAATTAAGATCACATTGCCATGGAATGCTGCATCAAATCATACATGGAACAGGTTGCCAACCACCCAAAATGTAATCAATGTGACTGCAGTGTGTGTTTGTGTTGTGTGTGTGTGCGCGCGCTTGCAGCAGGCATATCTTACAGGACAGGTTAAAGTACCTCTACTGAAGCCCATTTTAACTTCAAACAGTTAATGAGCAACCAGCTGTAAATCAAAGAGTACTATAAAACTCTTTAAATTAGAAGCATGCAATTGAATTTGGTCAAATCTTCACAAAATTAATTAGGTTTGTTTGAGTTCGGAATATGCTTCTGAACATTATGAACTCTCTTATGTCTGATAGATGTAGTAGATAGGCAATTCAATTATATTAGCTTTATATTAACTTATTGATGGATATATTTGATTGTCTTTTATTAAATGTTTATTTCTGCTTTACTCTATTGAAATGTTTTACTGTATTGTTTAAAACTGAATCACCAGAACATGTTTGAAACTGTGAATGGTATTCAATAAATCCTAAATTCCTATCTGCGCCAGGTAGTTAAGAAGCATCGCACATATCAGGGAAGATGTGAGAAGATTTAAGAAAGTTTAGCACACATGAGTGTACATGGGGTGTGGCATAGATCAGGGAAGGTGTATGAAGGGTGTGCAGATAAGGAAACATAAGCAGACATAAGAGTTATTGCATGGATCAAGAAGCATGCATGGTGAATTCGATTTAAACCAAGTCGATTTAATCACAATTTAAATCTTGATTTGAATATCTATTAAAAAGGCTTTATTTAAATCATCTCGATTTAAATCATAATTTTTAAAGAGCAACTGTCACTTCTGCTGCGAAATTGTGTGAATGCATCAATGCAGTGCATGTTATCCCAGCATGCAGAGCTTGGATCCATTGAATGAGTTTACCAAAAATGTAAATACTGCAGAATATACAGCCTCATGCTACTTAACTTCCATTTCATGCTGAATAAACTAAATTATTAATGTATCTTAAAGGCGTTTTATTAAAATAAATTTGATAAAAATAAAAATAAATCACAATTTTAATTTTTTTTTAAAAAAACATCAATTTTTATCCACCCTGTGCATCAGATTGTGTTAGTGGCCCATGCGTGTGAGCAAAGAGGGGCTGGGAAAGGGTGCACATGTGGGGGAGACTTTCCCTGAAAACTTGCAATCTTCCCTTCTCAGCTTCTGCATTAACTAGGGAAGTTGGCGAAGAAAATTGCACATGGTGATCACCACATGATTGTGTGACGCATGGCAATGTTGAAACAACTGGGTTGCCAAACACTCAGATCACAATCATGTGATTGCTGGTGTCCTAGGACGGTTGGAACTCTGAGAATTATTCATAAATTTATTTATTCATAAATTATTCTTATTTAGCAACATTGTAACTTGGAATAGTCACTGACTAAATGATTGTAGATTAAGGACTATCTATATAGGCAGAAAGGATCTTGAGTTGGAAGTTGACAGCTTAATAAAAACAACAATTCAATATCCGAAAAGCAAAAAGTTCATTTCTCAACAGAGATCATTAGAACATGGGAAAAGAAACTAAATTCCAGTTTTGTAATTGCTTTATACAAATTTAGGAATTTGGAATCTATTTAGAATGCCGTGCATAGATTTTTATGCTTATGATGTTAAAAAAAAAGTGATACTAAAATACAGAAAAGCCATCCAAAATAATCAGAGAATTAAAACAACTCTCCCATCAACAAAGGAACAAGTGTTAGGATTAGTCAGAAAAAGGGGGAAATTTGGAATGTGAAAAATGAGGTGGGAGGGATGAAGGAAGCAAATATAGAAATGTATTTCTCAATCTCTCACAACACCAGAAAACCATAGTATATAACTGAACTAAATATAATGATGGCCTTAAACCTAGCTTTAGAAGGTATACAGAAAAAAAACACATAAAAATGTATGAAGAATAAGTTTATCAGTGACGACTATATATACAAATGCTTTATAATGTATTTAGAAACAGAATAATAACAGTTGCAAAGTAACAAAAGCAGAGAAGGTAGTTGTTCTGATATACTTTGTGACTCCACTGTGTATGCTTGACAGGTTGCTCTGAGAAACAATTGTTTCTGATCCGAGAAGGCAAATTACATTGTGATAAAACTTAACAAAACGGTAGATTACTGTTCAGCATTTAAACAAAAAACAATACTAATGAGTCAGCAATAGGAATTTGGGGCTTTATTAGCATTACGATCACTCTGCAGTCGATATACCAGTTAAAGCATGGAAATATATTTTACTGCTCTCTTATTTATTTGTGTGTTTGTTTGTTTGTTTGATTGATTTGTATGCCGCCTCTCTCCGGAGACTCGGAGCGGTTCACAACAACAAAACCGTACAAATCCAATAGTTAAAAACAATTTAAAACCCTTAATATAAAAAACAATCATATATCTCATACACACTATACGTAAAGCGGAAACGGCCCAGGGGAATCAATTTCCCCATGCCTGATGGCAGAGGTGGGTTTTAAGGAGTTTGCGAAAGGCAAGGAGGGTGGGGGCAATCCTAGTCTCGGTACGTATGTCTTACCCAATTCATGTGGCAATTCATGACAAAAGACTGCAACAGATGTACTTAAGCCACTGGATAAGCCTTCAGTGAAAGCAGCCCCTAGGAAAAATAAATGAACATTATTAGAAAGCAATCACATTGAAAAATGAAGGCAAACCCCCAAATAAATTTAAATTAAGAAAGATGTTTTCTAATCAGCATTGTGTATTATATAGGTGCTGTATGGCAAGAACCATGGATTAAATCATACAAAGGAACAAGAAATAAATAGTAGACTAGTTGTAAGAAATATGCTCCCTATAAAGAAAAATGTAAAAATACATCCATTTTCTGAACAAAAGCTATATAGTTCACCTAGCCTTGAGGGCCGTTCTTATTTCTATTTCAGTTCTAGTGAAGATAATCAATTTTCTATCTGTGTACTTTACAATTTTAATTTAAATGAAGAGCATTTACAGTTATATGAAAATCACAGAACTACAGCTTTTAATAGATGCAATAGGATAAAGAGCTAAGGCAATAGCAGCATGACTGCCAATAGCCTTCATTTTAATAATAGTAATTGGGACCAGAATTTGTTACTAAGGGATACAGTCATAAAACAAGACATCACATTACCATAGTATTTACCAACAGTTATTCTAACATCTTCAGTTTCTGTCACTAAGTGAATAACAGCAGCTTAATTGAGGATGTCACATGGATGCCATTGGTGGTTCCCTGCTGGCTTTCCCACTGACTTGGCTTATAGAAATCCACCAAATGGCAATCACGTGAGCACGGAGAACTGTTGTAACTGATGAAGACTGGTCATAAGTACCATTCATTCAACACTACTGTAACTTTGAATGGTCTTTGAATGAGCGATTGTTAAGAGAGGACCAAATGCAACTTTTCTGTACTTTGAAACTAACACATCTTGATTCTTGGTTTTGACAGGTAAAAGTAACCAATTATTAACAGAGCCTATAGACATGAAGACAGACAAACAAAATTCACATCTACCAGTTGGGTGGGGGTGGGCAGGCCACCTGTCAAAGAGGACAGGTGTATAGAATGGCTGTCTGGACCAAAACACCATTTTTGCAGCTGCTTCTGATCACCCGGCGGACTTTTTGGAGTCCCAGATCCCTCGGAGGGGGGACTGGAAGAGGTGCCCTGCAGAACAGTTCTCAATAGCAATCGGGTTTAGGCAAAGCAGGAGAAGCCTTGGAGAAGTCAGAGGGGGGAAGGAGACGGCTCATAATGGCAGCTGCAAAGAAATGACAGCTAACAGCTGGATGAAAAGTAGCGGTAAGATAGTGGGGATGACAGTGTGGCAGAAGAAGAAGGGGAGAACGTTTTTCTTCTCCTGTGAAATAGCGGTGAAAGGAAGGTTTGGACATAGAAGGGTATACTGCATTGTGATTGTATTGGTTGGAAAAGTTAAAAGACTATGGGTGGTTTCTTTTTCTTACAAGAACTTAAAAAATAAGAAGTTAGAACAATTAAAAGTCGGAAAGACTGAATACTGAGCACCACAGAGAGAGGCAAGGGAGACTCCTGCTGGCCAAGAAGAGAATAGACACAGGCAATAGATGAGAGGGAAAAATAAAATAAAGAAAAAAGATGCTGTTAAGAAAGAAAGAAAGAAAGAAAGAAAGAAAGAAAGAAAAAAAAAAAAGAAAGAAAGAAAGAAAGAAAGAAAGAAAGAGGTTTAAAACTTACCTACTTTTGTCTACAGTAGCGGTCCCCAAACTACGGCCCGCGGGCCGCATGCGGCCCACTGAGGCCATTCACCCGGCCCGTGAGTGAGTGACAGGAACACAGGATGTGTCTGCATCCTGTGCTCCTGGCCACTGTTCCCTCTAGCCTGTGCAGTCGCACGGCTGAGCAGGCAAAAAACAAACTTCGCGCAGGTTTTTCAAACCCCGGAAGGAAGAATGAAATGAATGGAGGGACAGAGGAAGGAAAGACTGGGGGGGTTTTGGGGGGTGTGTGTAATTTTTTTTCTCTTAACATACATTCAAACAACACAGCGTACCATCTAATTTTCCATGAATAAAATGGGGTATTTTGTTAGTAACTAATATCAATCATCAAAAAAGTTGCAAAAGTTTTTTTTCTAATTTTGTCATCCACTTACATTCATTTTCTTTTAATTAAATTCCCTCCTTAATGTTCCTTCAAAAAGTACAACACCAATTATATTTCTAACTTATTAATCATTATGCCAAAGTGCTTCCTTCTTTCTTTATACATTTTTCTATAAGTCAAGCAAACCTTGTATAGCGATTCAGATGTTAACAAAAGAAAATTAAAAACAAAACATAAACATATATGAATTCCAGATTTCTTCCCTCCCTCTAACTAGTATGTTCCCATTTTGTTTTTTACTTTAAAATAAGGTATGTGCAGTGTGCATAGGGATTTGTTCATAGTTTTTTTTTATAGTCCAGCCCTCCAACAGTCTGAAGGACAGTGAACTGGCCCTGGTCTACAAGAATAAATAGACACCTAAGTAAGAACTCATTGACTTTAAGGACTAAAAGAAGTTATATAAAAATAAGAAGCTGCGTATAACTGTTAGGGGGAGAGAATTTTTACATTTGTCAGATCTGTTGAATATATTTATATTTACAATAATAAGGAGATGGATAGGAAATTAGATGTTGGTTGTTATAACAAGAAGGAACTATTTATATTAAGTGAGTCTATAATATACCTCCTGATTAATTTATCCCAGACATTGATTGATGTAATATATAGGTGATTTAGGATTATAGCATAGTAATAAGTGTTCAGAATTTATAAGTCATTTAATTATTTAATTATTTTTGTTTTGGTGTTTCAATATCCACTGTAGCATATATTATATGGTTTAACATCTACAGTATATTCAATACATTCAATATGTAATTTACTATTATACTTAAAAAGTAACCTGCAATCTCTGCAGGTATGGAATAGATAAAGTGAGCTCTGGTGTGCTAGAGGGAAATATAAGGATTGTAAATAAGTGGGCTTAAAATGCTGAAAAAAATGACAAGTACTCCTAGTCTTACAAGAATTGGCACAGGAAGAAAGCAGGCAGGCCAAACCACAGCAGCTGAATCGAGTCCAGCTAGACAAAGATACATGGAAGAGTAGACCCAACAAGAAAGAGCTAGTTCATTCAAAGACCTGCAATCAATGCAGGATGCGATGTTTAAAAAACATGAAGATTTGAAAAAAGAGATAGAGGAAGTAAGGAGTGACACTGGATAACTTAAAAGAAAAGATGAGGTCAATTGGCAGGAAATTTGAATGTTTCCAACAAATCATGAAGAACAAACCAAAATTACAGGAAATGGAAAAGAAAATGGGAAAATATATACAGGATCTATACCTACTACAGAAGAAGATATAACCTACCTAAAGAAGTCCACATCAGATTAGTTAAGAAATCAATTTGGGAGAAGATATTGCATAGAACAAGAGACGACCCATTAGAATACAGAGGAAGACAAGTAGTTGTACTCAAACAAGTGCCTAGAAAGGAAAGAGACTTAAGAAGGCCTTATCAACATTTAACCTCCAAATTGACAAGACAAAATATCAACTTTAGGCAGTTGACACCGGAAGGGATTATGGTGTCATGGCAAGAAAAAAGTTTTCGACTAGATACTATAAACAAAGCAGAAGAGTGGGAATCTCTCACTCACATGGCTAACTAAAATAAGTTTGAATCTTATACCAGTGTGCTGGAAATGTAAAGAAATGCCAGGGCCTTTTTACCATATGTGGTGAAAATGCCCCAAACCTTGTGATTTTTGGTATCAAATAAAACAATAGCTTGAAGAGATATTAATGCAGAATAGAGAGTTGAAGCCTGAACTCTTCTTATTAGGTATTATAAAAGATAAATATGACAAGTGTGCAATACTGTATACTTGATGTTACATATCTTAATGGCTTCAAGACTGGCTTTTGCACAAAAGTAAAAAAAATAAAGAAACCCTCTCAGAAGAGGTACTAAACAAAATATTGTCTTGGGCTGAAATGTACAGGTTGATGCTGGAATTCAAAGAAAAGAATGAATCAGAATACTATGATAAATGGGATACTGCGATGAATTGTACCATTGGTGGGAGACGAAGAGGAATGTTGGGACTGCACATCATTGACAAGTTGGAAGTGTAGAAATTTTATGTTAGCATTCTGTGACAAATGAGAATGGAATTGGTATTGATTTAATCTTCACAGATGAAAGAAACTTTGTGTTTGAACAGTGAAATATGTACATATTGACATAGTAATAAGGAACTATTTGTTGAAAGGTAAACCCTTACGTAAAGGTTTAAACCAGAAAATTGACACCATGCCCAATGTTTTTAATTGTTATTTTTAATTTAAAAACTTTTAAAAAAAGATTCACATCTATCTAAGCACTAATTATGTTTAACAAATAAAATCTACGTTTTAGTGAATTTGGGATTTCTGAGATACTTATAAATTGGCTGGGAAAATACTGAGAATCGTGACAATTGTTAATTTTAACAAAAATATTTTTATTGTTCCTCTTGCACATTTATAAAAAATGTTGCTCAGCCATTTACATGTATGAACTAGCAGCCAATACATAAGCACTCACCAATTGCGAGACCATCACTGAAGTTATGCAGGCCATCTCCCATTATTACCATCCAAGCTAAGGTAGCTATACCAGCATCTTTCAATTCCTCACGTGAATACCGCTGGCTATGGCTATGTGGGTGATGATTTTGATGGTGATGGTGATGCAAAATATGATGGTAGTCATGGTGATGATGACTAAGATGATCTGACTGCCCTAGAGTGTCATGCAAGTGTGAATGGCATTTGTTTCTACAGCCTCTGGATTCATATTCATGATCAGATGCCTCTTTGTGGATGGGTGCGATCATGACTTCTTCTTCTTCTTGTACCGTGGGTTTCTGAGAGAGGAAATTTGATGGCTCTTGAGAAAGTACCCCCAAATAATTTTCAGGTCCTTGGATAGGAAGAAAAAAAAAGAGAACAACTCAAATTATTAAATTGAAGGGAAAAAATAGAATAATTCCTATATATTTAGCTAAAAGACTTTAATTATTTTATTTTCACACATTTTTATTGGAAGTATACCATGCAAGTAAGTAAAGAATGTTCTGATCTATTTTATGTTTTAGGACAAACCGATAAAAGGCAGGCACATTTAAAGCATACATTATGCCACATGTTTAGAAATATATTTAAAAACTGCCCTGTGCATAAATGCCTCTAAAGTTCAGGTTCCAACATGTGCCCATGATAATCAAGATAAATACTCCTCAAGTTTCCTGTCTCACCTCATTTTGTACAAAAATAAATTGCACTCCTTCAAAAAGTAACATTAATGAGGAAATAAAAATAATGACTATAACCTATGTGTTTTATTTGCCTGGGGTTAAGAAAAGTGAAGATAATAAGGAGTGTCCTGGAACATTCTCATGACCTGATTTCATCAGGGCCACCATGGCAACCTTAAAAAAAGGTATTTTCTATTACAATGGGAACTATTTAGTAACAACCCCCATTGCATGGTTTCAAAACTCCCGATGTGTCCATCAGCACAATGGAATCTAAACCCTTATCAAACAGCATGTAAAAATCAGTACTGTATACCCTTCTATGTCCAAACAGTGCAAACTAAGCAGTCATTTTCAACTTAATCCTATCTAAAGGCCAAATGAACTTCTGATGGATCAACAAAGCACAGGGATACATCACTATATATTGTTTTATTTAGCTAACAATTTATAGCATTTATAATAACTACCAGAACTAGAGATGTGAGGATAGTAAACATCAATCATCTCCCTGCAAAATCTCTAGGTGAGGTGGGGGGGGAAAGGATGCCGTATAGTAAGAGCCAGTTTTTATAGTGGTTAAGGTACAATTTTAGAAACTGGGAGATTACAAATTGTAGTCCTGCCTCAGGCACAAACCAGCTGGCTAGACCTCAGGCCAAGTCACTCTTTCTCAGTGTTAGGAAGCAGGTAATGATACAACATTTCTAAAAAAATGTTGCAAAGAAAATTGCAAGGCATTTTTCAGGCAGTTGCCAGGAATGAAACACTGACTTCAAGGCACAAAAAAAAAAGGGGGGGGGGTGAGGTGGGAGTACACAAATAAATGACAATGAAGTGAAGCTCTTATGGAGGGAAAAAACAGGAATGAAGAAGAGGTTGCAATTAAGAGAAACTAAGATCATGTTTGCCAAAATAGCTCTAGTAGCTCTGGTGGAGAAATGCATGAAACTGCCAATAAAGCCTAAATCATTATTCCTTCATTCATTCATTCGATTTTTATGCCACCCTTCTCCTTAGACTCAGGGCAGTTTACAACATGTTAGCAATAGCACTTTTTAACAGAGCCAGCATATTGCCCCCACAATCTGGGTCATTTTACCCACCTCGGAAGGATGGAAGGCTGAGTCAATGTTGAGCCGGTGACGAGATTTGAACCGCTGACCTACAGATCTACAGTCAGCTTCAGTGGCCTGCAATACAGCATTCTACCTGCTGCGCCACCCCGGCTCATTTTAGTAATAATGCATGGTGATGAACAATTATGAAATTATTCAGGGATATCCCAAACAATTCTTGCACCACTTACACACCTTACTACAATTATTATACTTTTTGTAAAGTTTTTCTTTATAACTGCGGATGCCATCTTTCAAAACCTAGGGCTGAGAAGGAAGCTTCTAGAATTGTTAAGAACTGAGGTGCATATTGGCTGCCCTACTTCAAGTTTCTCTTCCCTATGTTAATATTTGGAACACAACAAGGGATGAAAAAAATGAAACTGTGGATAAATGTTAAGACAACACTGTTTTATGACATTAGCAAAATGTTTCTTAACAGAATGTATCTCATCCATTACTGCATTTTTTGGAATATAAAATGCATCGGAGTATAAGACGCACCTAGATTTTAGAGGTGGAAAACAAGGAAAAAAGTATCCTGAACCAAATGGTGTAGTAATATATTATTTAATAAAACACAAGTTTAGCAGAATACTTTTCACAAACATGTACACTTTTTACAACCAGGTAACTTTTTACCAACTTCAAACTTGACAGCTTTAAGACTAGTCGACTTCAACTCCCAGAATTCCTCCTCCAGTCATGCTAGAAGGGGTGATTAGAAGGCAAAAACAGTCCCGTTTTTGCTAAAATCGGGCCATTTTTCACCTCTTTTTTCACAAAAATGGGGTGGGCAAAGGATCTGGGAAGCCTGAAGAGAGCTCCTGGGGAATGGGGGGGGGATGGCAAAAATGCCCCCATTTTTGCCTTCCCCCAGTCCCAGGAGCTCTCTGCAGACCCCTCAGACCCTTTGCCCACTCCATTTTTGTGAAAAAATGAGTGAAAAATGACCACTTTTTTGCAAAAACTGGGCCATTTTTGCCATCCCCCAGCAGCTCTCTGCAGGCTTCCCAGACCATCTGTCCAAAAATGGGGTGCAGGGATTAGGCTTCAGGCAGCCAAAAAAAAAAAGCTGCATTCAGCGTATAAGACACACTGATATTTCCACCCTTTGGGGGGGGGGGATACTCTGAAAAAACACATGCAGAATAGGGGGGGGGAACATTTTGTACAGGGATTTATATGTTTTGCTACTTAAAAATGAAAACTTTCAAGCTAGTATACTAGATCTCAGATCCTCTTATATTGCCATCAATACATTTCACAAATATTTTAAAAAATATTTATACAAAATTTATTAAAACTTACTATCATCTGCATCTATTTTGTCATCATTTGCTGAAACTTGAGAGTCATATTTAGACAGCTGTTTCTTGATTTCTGATTCATCATCATCACTTTTTTTCTAACTCCAAAAAAAATACACTGAAGTTGTTAATATTTTGGCTATGTGTCCTGAATGATACATATATCAACAAAATATAGAAATAAAATATAAAAAAACCTATAGATAGTGGAATAGGCAAATGTTGAAATGCATGTGAGATTTCTATAAATAACAGACTGGCTAGAAAACCCCCCACAGATTTTTACTATTGTAATATTTAATTCTGTTTTAAAACCTTACATCAGCTAGAACTTAAAATTCAATCTCAAATACACTTAAGGATATATCAGGGTTTTTCCCCTTTGAAAAATTTCCGCTGTAATGGGGAAATCTAAGTAAGTGACACTATTACAGAAAAGCAATATCCAGTGAAAACATTATTCTATAAATTGGTTATAACATCACTTTCAAATAGCCTCAGATAAGAAAATTTAAGCAAAATGAAACTCTGTAATTTCTTACCTTTTTTTTCTTGTCCTTAAACTGTTTAATTAATGTGATCAAGTGCTCAACAAGAAACATAAAATATAGTCCTCCAAGGGCCGTAAGGCCTTTCCATGTAGAATCCAAATAAGCATTTTCCTCTGAACTTTGGAAAACCAGATGCTTTAAAGAGAGATCGTTACTGTGTGCCATAAACGGTTTTTCATGATGATGGTGGTGCTTTCCATGAGACTGAATGTGGAAATTCAGAAAGAAAAATAGTTTAGACAACATTCCATATAGAAGATGAGCTAGGATGACTAGAGAAATAAGGATATTTGTCAGCCCAAGAACGATATATAAGCAGGAGTCCCCAATCCCCAGTCCATGGACCAGCAGTGAGCCATAGTATGCGAAACTGGGCCTGACATAGAAGTGAAGCACCATCCACAGGATGCAGGCAGCATGCAAAACCCCTAATCTAATTAATAAAATAAATAAAAACCACACCCCTCTCCTGTCTAAGGAAAAACCTTTCTCCACGGAACCGGTCCCTGGTGCCCAAAAGGTTGGGGGGGGGGGGGGGGCACTGGCATATAAACAACAAAGTAGAAAAGATGAAACTTCCAATTTATTGCAATAAGTGACCATCCACAAGTAAAACTGACAGATTTAAGCCCTGGGATGACTCTAAAACAATAAACTCTATAATTTCAGACAATACATAAGAATAAGGAAATAAGATGAGATTATAGTCAAAAGTCCTTGTACTTCTTGCAAAAATTCCAAGAAAAGATGTGGGTGTGGGTGTGTTGGAGATCGGAGGAACTGTTGCATTAATTTGACCTACAGGATGTTGTTCACTGTCATTTAAAAAAAAGAATGACACCTCATCTGTAACATTAAAAAAATAGTGAAACATTGACTATAACATCACAGAATATTCCAGGGATAAGGCTCAAAATATATTCAGATTACTGTCCAACTACACATTTAGCATAATAGTTACATTTAGAAACTTTTTTATGGCAGCTATAAAGTATTTCCAAATTATACAAAATGTTTACTTATTTTTAGCCAAAATGTCACAGGGTCATCTAATCCCTAGACTTATTTGCTTTGAATACAGGAGTCAGCTATGATAATAAACCTTTCAATCCCCTGAAACTGAATGACATAGAATAGCTTTTGTATTATTTGGCACATCTAACCTGACCACAAACCATAAATGGCAACATTAATTATAAGTTCTTTCCAATATTATTTGTGAACAAATAGCTATGGTAGGTAACCAAACTCAGCCTGAACCAGTTGATGCAACAAGCTTATACAAAGAACATCTATGTAGAAAAATATGCAATTACGTGCCAATGAGCCTGAATACCAGACGTAAGGCAAAAATATGAAAAATCTCAAAAGTTTGGATTTTATAAATGTTCATATTCAATTATCTATTGACTGTCTCTCTACAAATTCTGTGCCACAAATATTGAACCATATAAACTGTTACTAAATCAAATTGCTACTGAATATCCTTGTCACATGTACAAACTGCAATGCTATAAACATCCCGTGATGCTCTTCTCCCAAAATAAATTTTATTTTCAACCAAAGCAGGAGGAGGTGATATTTCTCCCACTATAAGCTATGAGAGTTACAAGAAGAAAAGAATAAAGGAAGGAGAAATGTCTCCCTTACATATATACACAAAGTTTCACAAAGCAAACTTTTCCTGAGAAATGCCCAAACACTACAGTTCACAAAGAATTCTACCTAATAGGTTTTACATTACCATAAATGCTTATAGGTGTAATAAATAGTGAGCAGAAACAGATACATAACAGAATTGGGGAGGCCAGGCATAATGGGACCTTCTGAGTTTTAATGGCATAATGGCACAAGGGGAGAATAAATTAAATTGAAGCAAGTATGTGTTTCTCTTACTTTACATCTATAGTCAAATCCACCAAAGGGCTGATGAAATAATGTGACCTTTAAAATGCAAATAATAAGGATGATGCCCAAGCAGTATTTCCACTGGGAGTGAATAGTAGTTTTTCAGCAGGACTTGAGCTGGCTAAACTCCCCATAGTCCTGCAGTTACTTCGCCCCTTTCCTAACAGCTGGCATAAAACTGTGTGAGTACACTATATTCACATCATTAGTAGTACATTTACTTTAGCTCTACCATTGTTAAGAAAAATGCATCTAATGCAGAGATTTAAAAGATGATGGGCAACACAAGGTCATCAGATTAGATGCTTTTGTTTCATTATGTGTCCTTTTTCTACTTCCACTGACCAAAGGGCATCTCTGTGTTTCAAAGGAACATATACAATATTAACAGAAAAAACAATGTACTTACATGTGGAAGGAGATGTAAAAGAGCATCTCCGCTTAGAGTTCCAACTGCTAATGCTACCAGGAAACTTAAGAGGAACTTGAAAAACACACGATTCATAAGTGGCACCAGTATAACACCCAGTAATGAAAGAAAACTGATAATGGAAATGGATATAAAGCCACCAATCCAAGCTGAAAAGAAAAGAGCTTTTTTAATCAAATAATTCAAACATCCATTCTTTATTAAATCACAGCTTTCTTCCATTTTGGTGACTAGCTAAAAGAATTTTTTTAACCTGAATTTTCTAATCTGAAAGATCAGTAGAATTTTTATATGGTTTGTTGCCATTTATAAAAAGACCTATTCCTTGAGATAAAAAATACAAATGTTTTGTTTCAGATAATTCAGCCAAAATAAAGCCACTCCTGGAATAAGAATGTATTACACCTTCAAAAACAAGAGAAAGTAAAAATATTAAATAGAAAATCTGCCATCAAACTCACCAACTTGCAATGAATATGTTTTTGGAGCTGTTTCAGCTTTTTCACTTGCTGCATGAATTATACAGTTTCTACCATCAATCTGGTTAATTATAGCTGGACAAAGATAGCTAAATTCTATGGCTGTCAAAGATGCTTGAGTACTTATTCCATGGAAAAGCATCATTTCTGATGTATTAAAGCACTATGGAAAAAAGTGTTAGAAAAATACACATTGAGAGGCAATTTTAAAACATAGCAGCTTTTCTTCCACGGGCAAATTTCATAAGACAAAAGTGATTTTTTAAAAAAAGTTTAAAAACGCATCAAAATGATTACCGGTACATTGGATTACTATAGCATCAGAGAGCCAATGCATTTTTGTATGTCACAAATAATTTAATAATGTGTTTAAAAATCAAAAATGTTACAACTATCCTTGAAAACAAGGCTTGTGCTATAGGAAAATAATATGACAACTAAATGCATTTTAAAAAAAAGTTCTGCCAAATTTTATTAATATTAAAATGAAATCCATGAAGATTGCATTACTTTTGGTAACTGGACATCCCCTGCACAATGGTGTTGTCACCAGCAAATCTTGTCAATCCAAAAGGGGTGCACCCCTTGGGTTAAAGACAGACTTTATAAATTTAAACACAAGCATCAGGTAAGTTTTTGCAACATTAATGGATCCAGAGCTTTTCCCCCCATTATGGACCAATATGTCAAAATTACTAATGCAAGTATATAATCTTCAAAATTTAGAAGTTCGATGACTTTCAGAAGTCCAGGGTGGGACTGGCAAAGCTAGTCAATACAATGCTCTTTTTTCTATTTAAGTAATCCATTTAACCAAAAATATTCTCATACTATTTAACAGTAGGGATAATGATGAATGTTCTTATTCAAGCTATACTTGAAGTTTCTAAGATTTCCATTTTACAGTTTCACACATGAATTATAAGCAAAGCATGGAAACTGCTTTTCTCCATTACCTAATAAATCAGTTATGTAATTTAGGATTTTTTTTCTATATACAGTATTCCTTTTAATCTGTGGGTATCTAAACATTTCAGTACATTCAGAAAGATCACAAATTAATACATGAATTAATGAATTAATATATTTAATTTAAATGTGAGCATGACAAGGTGGTAGAAAGCTCTTCATTAGCTTAGGATCAGATCAAATCTTAATGAAAGCACAATCCCAAATTTGCCAATCTGGATTGTTCAATTTAAAAATGCTTGAGAAAGTTATTACAAGGAAAACAAATCCAGTGGTCAAGAACCTTGTTTTGTTTTTCAAAGAACAAGATTAAAATGATGAACATGTGGAATTTCAGGGGAACTTCAGCATGGAACTCTGCATGATTATCAAATCTGAAAGCATCTGGACCAATCCTTTAAATGGTTTTTTATTTGGAAATGGAATAAAACAGTGTAGAGCACCCACAAAGTACAGAAGTAAATAAATGATTAAGGTTTTAAAATAATATAATATTATATCAAAAAAAAAATTTAAAAAAAACTTCTGCCCAAATAAATTTTGTGTAATTTGTTTGCTAATTTTAGAACACACAGAGGGCCTCCTGTTTCAGACCTCACAAAAACAAGTGATTCCTTTGCTTTTCTATTTAAAAACTTACGCTGCTGCTGCTGCTGCCTCCTAGAACAGTGCTTGGCTTGGGGCTGACAAAGCCCACACGTGCTGACAATTCTGCAGTTTCTGAGTGCTGTACCAAAGGGTTGCCCTCTATAGTTGTGGTGTAGGTAGCTGTTGTTACAGCAACAGTTGTACTCTTGTTATCCATGGATTCTTCCTGGTGGTCCTCCATATTCTCTGTTCTAGCCACATCTTTTGCTGGGTTATTGATAATATCTTTGCTGCTATCACCTGATCCGCCATTAGGACAATAGGTTTTGTCAGAGTTTGTCCCGAGTGTAGCATGATTGTGATGATGGTGATGGTGGTGATCTATTCTTTTCACTTTCTCAATGCCTATGCTGTGTAGCAATTTTTTAAACCCTTCAATATTCAATGTATTGTTCTCCCCATAACGAGAGAAGAGATCCTGAAGATGATGTCTCTGTCTACATAAAGCCAAACTAATATTAATACCAGCTGCCTTCTCAGGAGTAAGTTTTTCGGTAGTTTGTGAAATTGTGACTGGTTCCAAGCTAGAGTAGGAAGCACCACAAAACAAAAATGTGGAAAGTAAGTGAAGAAAACCTATGTAAAGTTTGTTTGCCATGGTAGGGTCCTGTGAAAAACAACAACATAAAATTAATTTTTAAAACTGGCCATGTATATTATTCAATTCATGCAATAGAAAATAAAATGAGTATTTAAAAGAAACACCTGCCAATTTAAAATGGTAAATTGCGCATTTTACTACAGTATATGAAATTCTGCTTTTTTTATTTCAAGGAGTACCAGGTAACATAAATCCAAGATAATATAAAGAAAAAGGATCAAAATACAAAAACGATCTATAATTTCAAGAGGGCAATATACATATGAAAAATTACCATCTATAAAGAATATATCTACTGTAATTATAATAATTATTAACTCCAATCCATTTTTGGGGGGGGGGGGTGTAATTGTAATTTTTTCTAATGTGGCAATTGAAGAGAATTTCTTACACAACTCAACTGTTATGTCACTCAACATTTTCCAATGTTGCACAATTATTGCTTTGGCTAATAAAATTAAATAATCAGTTCTTTGTTTTTAAGCTTACAGTTTGATCTCATAAATGCATGCAATAAGCCTAACTCTTGACATCATTCAAGTTTAGTGATACTTATCTTTCCAAAACAATTTCACTGAGTTTTAACTTTATTATATGACCACCAACAATGAAGAAAATGGCCCCCTCTTTTTGACAATCTCCCCGGCATTTGGAAGGATCATTTTGATACATATATGCCAATCAAATAGGAATCCAATGTCAACAATGTAAGACCTTCCACTGAAATTCTTGCATTGAATCTCAAGTGACTCTGCTGGCTTCCATAACTGCTGTCAACCAGATCAGAAACCCAAGCTTTTAAAAATCCCTTTGGTACATATAGTATTTCTCATTCATTGCAGGAATAATCTAAAAATTTTATTATCTTTTCTTTTGGTTGTTATAAATAATAAGGTATTAAATTCTCAAAATTGGTACAAGGCTATATTTCTGAAGCTCTAATATTTGTATTGCCCCAAAAAGATTTGAATTGATACCAAAAAATCATGGTGGCTTTATCACCTATTCACTGCCCTGAGCTTATTGAAAGTTACATAATTACAAGAAAAACTTGCTTTAAAAAAAGTTGCTTACTGCAATATCCCTCCTTTGCAATTCATACTCTATTTCATTCTTCTCCCATCATTAATTCTCTCTCTCCCAATTTCTGAATTGTCAAGGAACATTTTGGCATTCTGTGTCCACTAAGCATGCATAAATTTCACAATTTTGTTTCCTAGCCGCATACCTAACAATTCTATTTTTTAGTTTCAGAAGCCATGGAGTTTGTAGATATCTTGCAGATTGAGACTTCTGCTTTAAAGACCAAGAAAAAAAACCATCATTATTATTGGTAAAGTAAATGGTAAGACACAGGTGAAAACTATCATTCATCCCAACTCACTGTTACATACAGGTATTCCTCAATTTACAATAATTCATTTAGTGACTGTTGGAAGTTACAATGGCATTGATACAAGTGACTTAAGACCAATGTTCACACTAATGTCTACTGGAGAATCTCCATCATCTTGTGATTAAAATTTGGACACTTGGCAATTAGTATGTATTTGGGGCAGTTGCTGTGTCCTAGGGTCATGTGATCATCTTTTGCAATCTTCTGATGGGCAAAGGCAATGAGGAAGCCAGATTCAATTAACGACCATTTTACTAACTTAACTGTGGCAAGAAAGGTTGTAAATTAGGGCAAAACTCACTTAACAACTATCTTGCTTAGCAACCAAAATTTTAGGTTCAATTGTGGTCGTAAGTCACAGATTATCACTGCCAGTTCCTCTCTAGCAGGGGTCTCCAACCTTGGCAACTTTAAAACCTGTGGACTTCAACTCCCAGAATTCCTTAGGCAGTTTTGCAAAGTTGGCTGAAGAATGGAGTTGAACTCCACAACTCTTAAAGTTGCCAAGGTTGGAGACTCCTGCTCTATAGATATTCAAGATTTCCAAAGGAAACACACCAACTAGCCTGAACAAAAATCATTTTCAATTTTCATTAACTATTTTCCAATATTTATTTAATCTCAATTGTCTTACTTTAAATAACAAGATTTCAGTTTTATGATACTCAAAACACTTTGCTACATTCTCATCAATCTAATATGTCTTGGGAAGATGAAGCATAAATAAGAACATAAGAACCTAAGAAGAGCCATGCTGAATCAGGCCAAAGCCCATCGAGTCCAGCATTCTGCGTCACACAGTGGTACATAGGGATCTTGAGCAGAAAGAGAAGGCAAAACTCTCTTTTCCTTAACTCCCAACAAATGGTACCCAAGGGAATCCTGCCTTTGGACATTCATTTCAATAACCACCTATACACTTGGCATCCATGAATCTGTCTAATCCTGCCTTGAGGCTATCCAGGCTGACAGCTGTCACGACCTCTTCTGGAAGTGAATTCCATAAACCAATGACCCTGTGGGTGAAGAAATATTTTCTTTTATTTGTCCTCACTTTCTTACCTATGAGCTTTAGGGAGTGCCCCCTCGTCCTAGTATTGTGTGATAGAGAAAATATTTTTTCTCTATCCACCTTTTCTATCGCATGCGTTTACATGTTGTTTGTGTAATGTTTACACAACTGTAATGATTTGGAAGAAGGGTCAGAGACAGGATACAAGACAATCAAAAGTAAATGTATTTCAGTCCAAGAATAAGCATTTTATAGTTAATTACCACGAATCATAAAGTGGAATATAATTCTAAAATAAGACTTCCATTCTTTTAATTGAATTGAAATTTACAACAGATACCAAATAATAACCGACTGCTACTAGAAATATATTGGGACTTTTGCGAGCATTTCCTGTTTGGTGATTCTGTAGAATCAGATAAGAGTATACCATATTTCATGCTGTGCCAGTAACCAAATGACCTATTTGCAGCTACATGAATATTATCTATGTATCTACTCTACACCTACACTTCATTACACTACAACGAACCTTCATTAAAAAAAACCCTGTGTACTTTATCACTTATGGGATACTTTTTTTCCTTTCTGATTTCTCATCTTATACTCTTGCATTGACAAATGTCCTAGGTGCATTTTTCACACCTAAAGATCAGGAGAAATGCTGATGGATATATCAACAATTTAGGGTTCATAGATCTTAGAAATTAGGTTTCTACGTTTACCATTCAGCTTATTTTTCTGATCATGGATTTGCAAGAAATGTTATTTTCTTTATAACCATTTATATCCTCCCTTTCTTTCAAAACATCCAAGTTAACATACATGGTCCCTCCCATTCCTCTCATTTTATTCTTACACCCACCTTCCCAATAAATTCTATGGCATAGGAAGACTGGATTTGGGACAGAAAGGCAAAGTACTGGCAAATCAACCAAATATTGTGGTAATAGACAAATACCAGAAGGCAGTTTGTGGCGATCAATGTAGCAGTGCCAAGTGACTGCACCATCAGGAGTAAAGAGTATGAGAAGCTGAAGAATTATCAGGGCCTGAAGGAGGAAGTAGAGAGAATGTAGAAAATACAGGTAGTCCTTGACTTACAACAGCCCATTTAATGACCATTCAAGTTACAACCTTCCAATAAGCAAAGTCAATGGGCAGATTCATTTAACAACAGTTTCACTCATTTAGCAACCACAGTGATTCACTTAACAGCTGCAAGAATGATTTTAAAATGGGGCAAACTCACTTAACAAATGGTTCACTCAGCAAGAGAAATGTTAGGCTCAGTGATAGTTGTAAGGCGAGGACTCCCTCGCCTTATGGGTGGACAGTGCAGTCAGGTGGTAGGGAAAGCAAGTAGAAAGCTTGGCTGCATAGTTGGAGGTATAACAAGCAGGAAGAGGGAGATTGTGATCCCACTATATAGAGCGCTGGTGAGACCACATTTAGAATACTGTGTTCAGTTCTGGAGACCTCACCTACAAAAAGATATTGACAAAATTGAACAGGTCCAAAGACGGGCTACAAGAATGGTGGAAGGTCTTAAGCATAAAACGTATCAGGAAAGACTTAATGAACTCAATCTGTATAGTCTGGAGGACAGAAGGAAATGGGGGGAATGATCGAAACATTTAAATATGTTAAACGGTTAAATAAGGTTCAGGCGGGAAATGTTTTTAATAGGAAAGTGAACACAAGAACAAGGGGGCAGAATCTGAGGTTTGTTGGGGGAAAGATCAGAAGCAAGTGAGAAAATATTATTTTACTGAGTAGTAGAAACTTGGAACAAACCTCCAGCAGGCGTGGTTGGTAAATCCACAGCAACGTAATTTAAACATGCCTGGAATAAACATATATCCATCCTAAGATAAAATACAGGAAATAGTATAAGGGCAGACTAGATGGGCCATGAGGTCTTTTTCTGTCCTCAATCTTCTATATTTCTGTTTCCCCAGTACAAGGCCAAAGCAGTCCCAGTCGTATTTGGGGGCCTTCAGGGCTGGGACTCCTAAGCTGGGAGAGCAGCTCCAACAGATCCCAGGAATGACAATCACAGCTATCTGCCCAGAACAGTGCAGTGCTGGGCTATTTTGGCAAGCTGCAGCACGCCATGAGCTGAAAATCCTGCACCTGGCGAAACTCCTCTCCTACACGTTCCTTCTTCTCAGCTATTAGAAAGGCTTCCTGCCCTCTATTGTGCAAGAATCTCCTCTCTGATTAAAACCAAAGCAGATCCT
Organism: Erythrolamprus reginae; assembly: GCF_031021105.1. NCBI lineage: Eukaryota > Metazoa > Chordata > Lepidosauria > Squamata > Dipsadidae > Erythrolamprus > Erythrolamprus reginae. The sequence goes on along the minus strand of NC_091952.1, from coordinate 153,751,930 downwards.
GTTTATTCAGACTGACGGGCCCCAAGGAAGGGCCGCAAACAACAACAGAATATCCAGAGATAGACTACCATGAGACATGGGTGCTTTGGAAGCTTGATCTACTACTAACCAACTAGAGCTACTTTCAATTATGAAGAACCTGCTGTAAATTTCCTTTCTGGCAAGGAGAATCTGTCCTACTTTTAAATTTCAGCATGGAAAAATGGATCTAAATAATAATAATAATAATAATAATAATAATAATAATAATAATAATAATAATAATAATAATACTTGTATGCCGCCCCTCCCCTTTCAGTGGAGTAAACCGGCTGTAATTCTTCCCCCATGGCAAATCTCATATAAATCTCTTTCTCTGGGCTTCTGTGTTCGGCACGAGCCAAAAATCTGGTATTCTCACCAGAAGTGGGATTCATATAATTTGCCAGCACTGAAAATGTGAGGATGCACGCGCTCTTCTGCGCATGCCAGAGGCCGATTAAAAAACAGAAGTTCACTGATCGCTGCTGCTGATCCTTTAGGACCCACCCCACCATCAGAGGAGCCGGGCTAAGAGTTCGCCCCCCCCCCCCCCGCTCCTGACCCCCTCAACCTGGACCAACAACCGCCAAGCTCTGCTTCCTCACCAACTGCTACGGTCCATTCCGCGCCAGGAACCGCCTTCGCCCACCGCCCGGAGAAGAAGAACCAGCAAGCCGGCCTAGGGACTAAAGAGGAATGACGTCATTCAAACCAAGCCAATCGGAGCACGCTTTCGGATCAGCTGGGCGAATGAGAACCAATCGGCGTTCCGTAATTCTACCGCGTTTCGTGGTCGGAAAGGAGGGCCTTCGAAAGGGGGGAAAAGGGCGAAGACAAAAGAAGTACTGTACACAAGGCGGCCCACGTGGGGAGGCGTAAACCAACAGGCGCGTTAAGCGGGTAGGGAACGAAGTGATTTCTCTGAGGAAATTTAGTAGGCAAATTGGTCGGTTTAGTTTTGCGGTTCGCCCGACTCTTCTTGGCACCAACCTTCGCTCTTAGATATGGAGAAAACGGGTTTTTCTCTCGAGCGGGTAGCATAACTACCAGCAATTATTTATTTTATTTATTTGTTTGTTTTGTCAAGTACATATTGGAGGTATGTAAAGATATAATAATATTCATATACATGATACTAGTAACAAGAAAACTTTTAAACTTTTCTTTTCCTCCACCAACGGAGTACAGATCATATGCTGCAAGGTCCTGCCTGTCAGCGACTACTTCAGTTCAACCACAACAACACAGGAGCACACAACAGATTTAAACTTAATGTTAACCGCTGCAGACTTGACTGTGAAAAATACGACATCAGTAACCAAGTGGTCGAAGCGTGGAACTCATTACCGGACTCCATAATGTCATCCCCAAACCCCCAACACTTTACCCTTAGATTACCCACGGTTGACCTATCCAGATTCCTAAGAGGTCAGTAAGGGGCGTGCATAAGTGCACTAGAGTGCCTTCCGTCCCCTGTCCTATTGCTCTCCTATATCTCCTATACCTTTCCTCTATTCCTATATCTCTTCTTCTATTCTTTCATTTATGTTTTATTCCTATATCTTCTCTTTTATTCTTTCTTAGATATATTTTACTATGAGTATATCCTCTATAACCTTCATTATGTATTTTATTATGTGTATATCCACTAAAACCCTCATTGTGTATTGGACAAAATCAATCAATAAAAGTTTCAGTTAGTGTATGAACTAACCCTATAGAATAAGGTCAAGCCAGAGCCAATCAATTATTTATATTGGATCTACACACATGATCAATGCCTGGAATGTACTACCTGACTGTGGTTTCTTCCCCAAAGCCCCAAAAACGTTAACCTTATGCTGTCTACAGTCGACCTCACCCCGTTCCTAAGAGGTCTGCAAGGGGTATGCATAAGCGCACCATTATGCCTACCATCCCTGTCTTACTGTCCTATTGTCCAAATTTACCTGTACTTACTTTGCTTTTGTTATGTTCATACCAATGCCTGCTATCTTGTATGTGCTTACTTACATACGGGTCATTCTTTGTCAAGTGGAGCAGCTGTCCACTTGACTGATTTTTGCAGCCTTATTTGAAAAAAAAAACCATCACAAAAAACAACATATATGATAGGGGGAAAATGTGCTCTTTCTAATGAAACAAAAATGAAGATGATTGAAAGTGAGAAAACAGAGAGCTCTGTTTCATCACCTTCATTTATCTTCATTAGAAAGAGCAAGTTTTTTTCTATCCCTCTCTGTTTTCTCACCTTCTTCTGCAGCTGGGCGAAGCATTAAATGGCATCCTAAAGCCTCCTTCCACACCATTCGCTGTGAGTGCCCAGCTGGCACGGCACTTATGGGTGGTGACCCCAAAACATTGGCTTTATTAAGCTGGTCTGGACCTGTGTCAAAAGAGGTCTTTAACCATGATAGCCTATGCCTGGCTAACTGAAAACAGGCTCCATTGTATTCAGTGTGACTTACTTCCAGATAAGTGGGTAGAGCAGCCTTCTCCAGCCAATAGTTCGCTTGCAACTTATAATAAGTAAAATAATAAATATTAACACTAAAATTCCATTGGGGCCCAGATTGGAGAGTTGGGGGGTACATGTAATGTTTACTTCTTCCTAGGGGGGGAAACCCCACCTCCAGACTTCCATGTTATTGCGATGCTGCAATTTCCCTAAGGCGCTCCTCGCTGGGATTCAAAGCAGCGCCAGCAAAAATGAAGGGAATCACAGCATTCAATCCCATCATTCTGGACATTCTTCTAACTAAACTAAATCAACTAGTGGTACCTGAACACACTTGCAAGTGGATCACAAGCTTCCTAATAGACACGAAGCAGCAGGTGAAGCTAGGCAAAATCATATCACATACCTATACAATTAGTACAGCCCCCCCCCCCAGGCTGTGTACTCTCAACACTTCTCTCTATACCAATGACTGCATCTCAAATGATCCATCTGTTAGACTACTAAAGTTTGCAGATGATACAACAATGATTGTTCTTATTTGAGACAACGATGAATCCACACACACATGGGAGGTTGAATAACTAGTCTTATGGTACGAAATAATCTGGAACTGAATACACTCAAAATCATAGAAATAGTGGTAGATGTTAGGAGAAACCCTCCCATTCTACCACCTCTTACAATACTAGATAACACAGTATCAACAGTCGAGACCTTCAAATTTCTAGGTTCTATCATATCTTACGACCTAAAATGGTCACCTAACATTAAAAACATCATTTTAAAAAGCTCAACTTTCTGCACCAACTAAAGAAGCTCAAACTGCCCAAGGAGCTGCTGATACAGTTCTACAGAGAAATTACTGAGTCTGTTATCTGCACTCTATAACTGTCTGGTTCGGTTCTGCAACCCAACAAGACAGACAGAGACTTCAGAGGATAATCAGAACTGCAGAAAAAGCAATTACTGTACTGCCAATTTGTCTTCCATTGAGGACCTGTATACTGTATACGAGTCAAAAAGAGGGCCATGAAAATATTTACTATCCTGAACATACATTGTTTCAACTCCTACTCTCAAAAAGATGTTATAGAGTACTGTGCACCAAGACAACTAGACACAAGAACAGTTTTTCCTCCCATATACCACCACTCTGCTAAACAAATAATTCCCTAACTATTGTCAAACTATTCACTAAAGCTACATTACTATCACATTTATTTATTTATTTGATTGATTGATAGGTCACCCTTCTTGAGGACACAGGGCGGCTTACAAAATGAAATATTGGCAAATACAAAAGTAGTACAATACAGTTCAAAAGTTAAGAGAAGTAAAAAATAGAACCCAGTATAAAAACAATCAGGCATCCCTCATTCATAGTATTGGCCAGAGCGGAAACTATCACTCATAGCCCCAGGCCTGCTAGCATAAGTGTGTTTTTAACACCTTTCAGGAGGCTAGGAGAGGTAGGAATCTCTGTTCTATTCTATTCCATTCCATTCCATTCTAAGCAGACCACTAATAATTGATGTTTCTTCCTCCAAGAGAAAGTAGGTGAAATTTTTTACTTTATTTTTCATCCTCTACCTTTTAGGAAAATCAAGAAAAAGCATCTACAAAAGCCCCCAAAGTATTTCTAGCTGCTGTTAAATTTGCAAAGTGACATGCGAATAGTTTGACTCAGCTGCAATTAAATTATTCAATGCCAAAAGTCTAGTTGTTTTGCTTTATGGAATTCAGTTGTGTATCTATAAGAAGTTACATAATCTAAGTTTCTTAAACTAATATAGTTCCAACCTTTAATGCCCTAATGCCGTTAGAGTGGATCATGTTCCAGAATTTTGTTACAAAGTACCTACATATGTGTAAATGAAAAATCAGTAGATATGCACATGACTTACACCAGCAATCCCAACCTTTCCCCCTTGCAAACCAGCATGGGGAGGAGGGCGTGTGAGTGGCACTCGCATATGCATGCACACAGATTCATTAGTGCAAGTGATGTGTGCATGTGCCCTCCATTCACATGAATGGAGTTTTGCACATGAGCAGAGGGTTCTTGCACTTGTGTGTGAAGCTCAAGTCATGTGAGCAGAGAGCACACAAATAGAAGGCACTTCTGCTTGCACATGAAGCTCCACAAGTGCAGCTTCACATGCAAGAACGCTTTGTTCGTATGAATGGAATTTTGCATCTGCACATGTTTGCCCATTGCTTACACAGCCCAGTTTGGAACAAGCTGTGGCCCAGTAGTAGACCACAACCCAGTGGTTGGGGCCCCCAACTTACACAATACTCAGCAGGACAGTAGCTTTGTTACCTTTTAAATCCTAGTTATCTCAGTACCTGCACTGATAATGGTTCATTCTATATTTCTGTTCCTTAGCAATGGAAGGAAAGCTATAATACTAGGTGATAACTTTTTGTTTTTACTTCCTAGGATGATTGTACTGTACATAAATCCCCAAACCCCGAAAGCTTTAACCTTAGACTGTCTACAGTCCACCTCACCCCACACCTAAGAGGTCTGTAACGGGCGTGCATAAGCACACCTTTGTGCCTACCATCCCTGTCTTACTGTCCTATTGTCCAAATTTACCTGTATCTACTTTGCTTATGTTTATACCAATACCTATCTTGTACATGTTTTTTGATGGATGGATGGAGGGAGGGAGGGAGGGAGGAAGGAAGGAAGGAAGCTTAAGTATTTGATGAACTACTGTTAGATTAAAAGTTTTAAAACCAGGCCAGAACTACATTTTTATTTTTAATTTCAATATGACAGTGAAAAGTCTAGAACGTTCATTATCAGACTCAGTGCTGCTTAATCGAGCAAAGGTTTAATATATACAGTACTAGAATTCATTTCCATGTATCTGAAACTTTCTTTTTAGTTTCAATTTAAGGATTTTATAATAGCTTGCCCTTTTTGTATGTTTATTTATTTACTTAATTATTTATCACATTCAGAAACTGCCCGTCTCATTCAGGAAGCAACTCTTCTTTGAAAATATTGATCTGGTCTTTTATTTTAGCAGTTTGAACTAGATTGCTTCTATACTGAAAAACAGCCCATTCTTTCATCCCTTAAAGCAACCTTCAATGTCTCACACACTTTCTTTGATGTCATTTCCAAGGGCAATCCCAAGTAGTCTTGCATCACTTACTTCCACTGCAGGTTACAAGAAGCCACGGATAACAATCCTGAATCTGTTATGACTGGATAATGATCAGTAATTTTGATCTTTCTGGTTACTGTTGAAAGACCATTCGCCATTAAAAGCATGGTCATTAATTTATAGTCAGTTCTATTTACAGAGTTGCCTTGTTAAAAAAACCCAAAACAATCCTTGCCATCTCAAAGTTTCACTTCCACCAAGCTCCCTAGTTGGCTTTGAAAGTGCTAAAAGAACATGGACCTGCCAGCTTTTCGGGTGGCTGATTAAAACTTTTAAAGCCTCATCTAGAGGCTTCATTAGCTTTACTGTCTTTAAGCCTTATGTGCATATTATTTGAAGAGGGCTAAATTTCCTTTGGATTAAAGCAAATATTTTACTATTTTAGCAGGATTAGCAGTCTATTAAAATGCTTCATTGGCCCAGAATGTTTAGCATTCAAATAACATGCTTTTCATAGAGAAAAGCATCTTCAGCAGAAATTTATCTCATTTCAGAAACAAATTGCTCAAATTTCATCTTGCATGATTCCTTTACTTCATTAAGATGCCCTTATGAAATAAATAGGTAGTTTCTCTTGGACATTTGTCTTTTTAATTCATACTACCTCCCAATTATAAACAGCATTCCAAGCAAAGTTGGAAGCACATCATCATAATCTAATGATACTTGTTGCAAAAATTATTATGAGCTGTCCTAGCACATTCTTAATCACCGCACACTCAGACTTGATTATCAGTTATAATTAGGGCAACTTTTATACTGTGTATGCATTCCATTTCAGCATCTGCAACTTTAAATTGTTGTATGTTGTATCAAGGAGCAATCTCCTGCCTTGTTTATAAGAGTGGCTTAATGTGATAAGACAAATTCCTTGTGTGTCTAATCACACTTGCCAATAAAGAATTATATTCTATTCTATTCTATTCATTTTGCCCATCATGCTTTTCTCATCACTGGTTGTGAATATTTTGAATGCTCACTGTTCTTTTTTCTACTCAGTTTCACTAACCACTATGTTGTGCACCAATTGTCGGGTTCAAAGGGTGGGCTGCTAGTTATAATAAGCACATTAAGCTAATTATTATTTCCATTAACATCAAGAAGCAATTGGCATTCAAATACATTAATTATCAATCTGTATTGTTGTTTTAGCCTCTGTGTATGTATATTCAGGTAGTGCTCAACTTACGACTACAATTAAGCCCAAAATTTATGTTGTTAAATGAGTAATTTGTTAAGTGAGTTTTGCCCCATTTTACAACTTTTCTTGCCACATTTGTTAAGTGAGTCATTGCAGTTGTTAAAGTAGTAACACAGTTGTTAAGTGAATCTGCTTTCCCTATTAACTTGGCTTGCCAAAGACAATTACATGAACCTGGGGCACTGCAACTATCATAAATGTGAGTAAGTTATCAAGCATCTGAATGTACACACATGATTATGGGGATGCTATAACGGTCATAAGTATGAAAAATGGTCATAAGTCCCTTTTTTCAATGCCATTGGAACTTTGAACGGTCACTAAAGAAACTGTTCTAAGTCGTGGACTACCTATATGCATGAACACACACTTTTATCTGTCAGTTGTTGCTATGATGATGCCTTTTATATTCAGTTGTAATTAACAGCAAAACCAAGGCACACACCATAATTCTGCAGACCATTTTAATACAGGTACAGCTCACAATTTACAGCCATTGTTGGAAGCAGATTTCCTGCTGTAAGTTTTAAGTCGAAGCAGCCATGCGACCAGACCTGTTTTTATAACTTTTTTTTTTGCAGTGATTGTAAAGTGTGAACGTATTTTTTTTTTTCCTGAATGAGCTTTTTACGTTGGAAACTAGCAAACTAAACCACAAATTGCAGTCCTATGATCTTGGGACTCTGCAACAGGTTTGCCAAGTGCCTCAGAGGCAGTCTGATAACCACAGAGAATAGCACAATATTTTTCAATAGCCAAAAGTGCTTTACAGGCTATAAAACCCTTGTTCTAGCCCCACCACAATATTAAGTGACTGATTGTAAGTCAAGGACTACCTGTATTGCAAAATCTTGCATTGTCCATTCCTGCCCTCCAGCTTTTTTCAAACCCTGAAATATCAGAGAGTTGGGCTTGTCAGATATTGCATGACCATAATAAATGCTGCCGTAAAACTATAAATCAGCAGCTTCCTATTCCCTGGTTGGAAAAAGTAATTGTTGCAACCATTAAATCTGAAATTTGTCAGCTCTCAGCTCCAATTTTTGGAGAGCTTACTAAGCCTGTGCTGGAGAAAGAAATGAAACATTACTCCAGATGGCGGTGGGGAATATTCAAGTGTATGGTGGCTTACTTCTATAAAATGAATCCTGCTCTACTTGGGTTTTGTCAGTGAGTAAAATCTCAGACTAGAAACTTCTCAAATGCCAAATGCATTCTTCATGAATGTGTGCATGTTTGCAGGTGCACAAATGCACACGTGGGTGTAGTATTGCAAATTTATTTATTTATTTGTTTGTTTATTTGTTTATTTATTTGACGTATGCCGACCCTCTCCATGAACTCGAGGCGGCTCACAACACATCAATAAAATAAAATAAATAAAATATACAATAACATATCTAATATTACTTTTCAAGATTACTGGTTTAAGTCCAGAGTTCACCTTTTCTTGCCCAACATTTTAATGATGCATCATTATGGAAGAGGAGATTTTTAGCATGTCTAACCACACAAGAAATGTTCATTTGAAAATAAGATTTCTGAGCACCACATTCACAACAGCACATGATACTGTTGTAAAAGTTATTAACTCTGATACCCGCTTGGAGAACTAATAACAGTGCTCAATTTCCCCTTTAAATTGCATTTAAATAAATCACATTTCATTTCCCATTTAAGCATTAAGAAGAGTATTTGTTGGCTTGTTAAATTCCATTTCCATCAACCGTCAATGTCTACTAGTACGAGATTATGATGGAAAAAGTAGCAGCAAGGGGCAGATCTAATCTGGACTCCAAAGCTAAGCTGGTTTATGGTTGATAAGTGGATGGGAGACCACCAAGAGAGACAATGGTTATTGGCTAGACTGGGAAGTCAGAACCCCCCCCCCAAATATGTCAAAAGAAAACAACTGAAAATTGTTTATAATTGTATTATTGAGAAGAAATCTACACAAATGTTCTCATGAAGTCACCAGAATTATGCTCACTTTTGCCATTTTAATCAAACTGCATTTGAATCATTATATATTACCCATGAATAGTATGCCTTTAAATCACTCTTGACTCCAGGCATTTGGAAGATTTTCAGAAATGATTCACCATGCTTACTTCCTCAGGCTGAGAGAGAGTCACTGGTCCAAGGTCACCCAGCTAATTTTGTGTCTGAAATAGGGCTGGAACTCCAAGTCTTCTGGTTTCTAACCTGGTACTTTAACCACTACACCAAACTAGTTGTAATGCGTTGCCTATCCTGTTTAAATAACTGGAACATTCTCATAGAGTCTATCAATTCAATCAAACTAGAATTGACAGAGATTTCTTTCTTTCCCTTTGTCTGCAAGATTCAGCACTGAACTGAACATTCCCTGCAGCTTTCTACTGCGTACAAGATCTGTCTGTTCAAGTATAATCATAATGAAGTCCATTCATTAACACAACAGTAGCATCATGTATATATTTTCCAAATATGTATGTTGAACATTAATGAAAGTCTTTGTTATTATTCACGATGTTTTAAATTCTGTTGCTGCTGCTATTTCTTTCACCCAGGTCAAATATGGATATTGTGCTTAAAGTATGTTTACAACCTATACACACACATGCAAGACTACCATTTAAAATTTTTTCAAACAAACCCCTGTTTACAAATAGTATTTTCTAGTATGTTTCCTTATCAAATTCCTGCTACCATGACCTATTTTGCTGATTAAACAGCCATGGCATGTACTTCATATGGGTAAAGTCGGACAGGAGACTTTGGATGTGTCTTTCAAGGTTATTTGGAATTAGTTTTGGTTTGGGGACCCCAAGAAAATAGGTTTGGTGATTTGTGGGATTGGCCGATGTTCCACCTTGAGTAGGTATGAGGGAGCTAGATCAGAAAGCTGACAACTTATTTCTTAGAATGAAAGTTAGGACTGTTGCCTTAAAGTGGTCCATCTGCATTCAGAAAATGTTGACAACTATTTCTTGGTGTCTAACCTTCCTGTTTTAGGGGAAGTTGTCGAGAACGATAGGGCTCCAGCTACAGATCTCCTTAGAGGAAGTGTATTAACATTGTCTATTTCAATCCAAATTCAGACACAATGGATGTTATTGTGCATGGCACAATAACTGACTTTGTCATTGTAATGGATAGCCTCCATCAGGTCATGGATTGGGGAAAATGCATTTCTTCTTTTCCATATTTGGAAGATATATAAAACTCTTAGATTCCATTAATCATGGTATCTTTCTAGACTATCTGTAAGCATTGAAAAGTGGGGGAAGTATTTTGCAGTAGTCTGGTCTTCCTTGAGTGAGCAGTACTAGTCAATAATGGAGAAGGACTTATGAGGTGCTGCAAGGACTCTGACACTCATTCTCTCCCATTAGAAAATCATTAGGAGAGATTAGATTCAGGGTTCAGTACATCCGTATGTACATGATACTGAATGTACCACCCCACCCTGAACTGTGAAGGCAATGGAAGTAGCCCAATAGAAGGCAGTGGAAGTGATCCAATGTCTGGAGGCTGTTAGCATCCGGATGGATAGACTGAATCCCTGCCTGCAAGACAGATGTGCTTTCGTACTTTGCTTTTTAATTCTGGATGGGAATGCAGTTCATCTGAAGGAGAAAGACTATGACTTGAGAATCCCCCAAATTCATGGCTACTGCTAAATAGGAAAATGGGAGCTGGCTAGGAGTCTTTGTTCAGGTTTGGCTGGAGTGCCAGTTGTGACTCTGGAGTATGATCCTCTGGCAATTTTACTTCTGTTTTCACACTTTAGTTGCACTAACTACTGCAATGTCATTACAGGTGGTTCTTGACTTATAACAGTTCATTTAGTGACTGTTCAAAGTTATAATGGCACTGAATAAAGTGACTTATAACCATTTTCACAATCTTTGTAGCATCTCCATACTCATGATCAAAATTCAGATGCTTGGCATCTGACTCATACTAATCCAATCAGGGGTGGGTTCGTCCCAGTTCGGACCAGATAGCCTAAACCAGTGATGGCAAACATTTTTTTCCTCGGGTGCCGAAAGGGCGTGCACATGTGCTATCATGCATGTGTGAGTGACCACATCCATAATTCAATGCCTGAGGAGGGCGAAAACAGCTTTCCCCGCCCCACAAGAGGCCAGAAACAGCATATTTCCCAACTTCTGGTGGGCCCAGTAGGCTCATGTTTTGCCCGCCACAGCCTCCCCTGGAGTCAGGGGAGGGTAAAAATGCCCTCCCCATCCCTCCACAGCAGTGGTTCGCAACCTTGGGGTCGGGACCCCTTTGGGGATCGAACGACCATTTCACAGGGGTCACCTAAGACCATGGGAAAAGACAAATTTCCAATGGTGTTAAGCAATTAAAGCTTCTATTCTGGCATCTAGGAACATATTTTTACAATCCAACCAATCAGGTGTTTACAGGGGGGTGTCCCTCTGACCTATTGCCAATCAGCTTAAAGATCTGTTGGAACAATTGGCGCTAAACCTATAGTTGGAGGTCACCACAAGATGAGGAACTGCATTAAGGGGTCGCGGCGTTAGAAAGGTTGAGAACCACTGCTCCAGAGGCTGTCATGGAGCCAAAAGCACCCTCCCAGAGCCTCTGTGCAAGCCAAAAATCAGCCAGCTGGCACACACATGCATGTTGGAACTGAGCTTAAGCAATGGCTCGCATGCCAGCAGGTATGGCTCCACGTGCCACCTGTGGCACCCGTGCCATAGGTTTGCCATCACTGGCCTAAACCATTAGCGATCTGCTGGCGATGCAAGATTGGCATTACGGATCCAGTTCTTTCAGTGCCAGTCTGTGTATGTCATCTTTTTTTCAGAATTTTCAGGGAATTTTCTTTTGTTTGGATGGCTTTTGCTTGTTCTCTACTTGGAAAAAAGTCATCTCGCTCACCCCTGAGCTAATACTGACCTTTATTTCTTCACCCGTAGCACAACTGATCAGCTCCTCAGCTGTGTTTTGGGCTGAATCCACCTTCTGAGCCTATGTGGAAGTGAAATTGCACAAGGGGACGCACGTGTGCGAGGAAAGCAAGCACGTGCATGTAAAAAGCTGCAATGCGAACCAGAGGTGAAGGTAAGTGCAACCCATCCCTGGTCCCTTTTGTAATCTTCTTACAAACAAAGTCAATGGGGAAGCCAGATTCATTTAACAGCCATGTTACTAATCATCTCCATCTTAACAACTGTGGCAAGGAAGGTCATAAAACGGGGCAAAAGTCACAACAAATGCTTCACTTAACAATTGGGCTCAATTGTGGACATAAGTCTAGAACTACCTGGATATGGGATTGCTTTTGAAAATCACCAGTTATCAATTATAAAAATTGGTAGGTTTTGGAAGCCAACTTAACAGGCAAGTGAGAGCCATCATCAGTATCATATATGGTACCAATTGTTGCTGTGGGCACTACACTGTGTGCCAATAAGTTTCAAAGTATAATTTGAAATGTTGGCTTTAACTGATACATTTTCATTTCTGGCCTCCAGGTCTCTGGGTATAGAGGGTATACTGGGTCTCCCACCCACCCACCCCCATGGCAACACATTGAGAGTACATTGCCTTTTGAGTTATAACTCTCTCATATGGAACAACTTACAAGCAGAGATCCAGATAATGCTCTGCTAATTGTGTTCAGGGGGGAAGGGCAGCCAAGATAGAAATATTTTGATGTTTGAAGAATATTGGAATCACTCAGACAGTGGTACTTGTGTAATTTGAGAGTGGGGGAGGATATGTTTGTATGGATTTTGTCTGGTTATATAGCATCAGGAATCTGTTTGAGGGCATCCTGTAAAACTGAAATTTTCTGGAAGCAAACTCTGGAAAAAGGGGGGAAAGACTGAGTAAGTAATGGAGACTTTGTTTCTTTATTTGTTGATATTCTATTTTGGATGCAATTATTGTATTATTCACAGACATTAGTCTGTTGAGAAAGATTGAGCAAACTCATTTATTATCCAGAACACACGGTCTTCTACATTCCCCAAACTCAATAAATCTATTATTTGTGATTTTTTTGTATGGTCCATTGGAATAAACTCATTATTAACTTAATGGGGAAGTGCATGATTTGCACAACAACGATCACTTTCTGCATTTGTATGAAGAAAGCAGATAATGACAAAATATGATGGGATATCATTTACAATACTTAATTTCTCATTAATCATAATTTAGTTGATGCTGAACTGTTACACTATGCAATTTGCCATTTTTGGATGGCAGATCTATTCATCCATCTCTTTCTCTCTTTCTCTCTCTCCCCCCCCCATCCTCCTAGACTAAAATAGTTTTATTTATTAGATCTGCAGTTGTTTCTGTTGATCTAATTACTATGCAGTTGTCTTTGCATAGTAAAATCATTAATAGTAATTGTTGAAGCCAAGGACTTAGCAATGAATCCAGGACAGGATACATAACTCTCCTAAACTAAGAGATTCATCAATGTCTGACTGCCCACTGAAGACCACACTGCAAAAGTGGGTGGAGAAAAGCTAATTTATCAGTTTAAACATAAGACCCTCAATTCATTACTACTTCCATAACCTTTTTCTATATAAGGCAGTTATATAGAACATTATTAACCTTGAACAATAGGAGTACCCAGAAAACTGCTGATTGATCCCAGCTCTCACCCCAGAGTTATCAAAGTCTGCTTCAGATTTGCAATAATGGGATGGGATATCTAAATGAGAACTAGACCAGTGCATACTTGGCAGCTGCTTCTCTGATGTCCACTTGGGTGGAGAAAGCCAGAACTGTCGGGATTTAGAAGACCCCCTTACCTTAGACAAGGCGCTCAGCCCGTGAGGAGTGAGCCAGGAGCTTCCAGAGGTGATGAATAGTGAAGTACAGACAAGCATGTTCGAATGAACAAGTTACTTTTTATTAGAAAAGTATAAAAACAATAAATGTCTGGAGAGACATGAAAAGCACATCCTCTAGGTAGGATGTATGGAGAAAAGAATATGTCCTCTGAATAAGGACCTCCCTTCTTCTCCAAGAAGGGACAGGATGTGAGCAAACAATTACATCACACAGGAGGAGCTACCTTACTAGACAGAATTAACTCTCTAACTACTGGATGTTTCTCAATGTCATGGGGGCTGGCAATTTCCAGCGTGACACCCCTTCTTTGTCAGTCATCAGAGACAAGAGGGACATCTGGACATCAAGACATCAATTCACTTAAGGCACAATTTGTTGGTGAGGTATTCATGTTGATCAGCTGGCAATGGCTTATTCAGCAAGTCAGCGATCTGCTCAGTAGTAGCCACATACTGAAATTTCACGAAACCATCTTTCACCTTCTCTCGGATATTTTGATACCGGATGTGAATGTGCCGTGAACGAGCTCCAACAAATTCAGCTTCAGCAATGAATGCAACTGAAACATTATCCTCCATAATAACAATTGGTGTCATAGGACCTTTCCAAATACTATCAATGAGAGGAAAAAGAGACATTAATGCATTACAGCAATCAGAAACACATGCATATTCAGATTCAGTTGAAGAGCAAGAAATAAACTTCTGCTGCCTAACTTTCCAAAAGAAAGGACAACCATTTAAAAACATGATATAGCCAGAAGTACTTTTTCGTGTTTCTGTGTCACTTGCCCAGTCAGCATCAGCATAACAAATCACTTCAGGGTACTCAACATGATCTGGCTCAAGGTACAGCTTCTTGCCTTTCGTGAGCTTCATGTATTTGAGCAGCTTCTTTATGCAAGACCAATGAAACGTGGTAGCCTTTCCAACGTATCTGGACAGTAGATTCACACTCAGTGAAATGTCAGGTCTCGTCCAGCTGCTGATGTACAATAGCGATCCAATCACTGACCGGTACAATGTTTTGTTCTCAAAATCAGGATACTCTTCTCGGGTTAACCTGTAAAAGTCAGTTTGCATAGGAGAACGACAAGTATGCGCATCAGACATGTTACAATTTTGCAAAAGCTGGTCAACCTTACTTTCTTGTGAAAGAGAGAACCCCTTCTCAGTTTTCTCAAACTGAACACCTAGATAATCATTGATATGCCCTAGGCTTTTCAAGGTAAAATGTTTCTCAAGGCCCTTAGCAAAAGTTTGACTAGTGCTTTCATTGAGACCTACATAAACAATATCATCAACATAAACAAGAACAATTTCATAAGTCTTACCTTGCCCTTTTGTGAACACGCATCCATCAGATTCGGACTTAATAAAGCCCATTGAATTTAGCTTTTGGGATAATAATTTGTACCAGCAGAGGGCGCTCTGTTTGAGGCCGTATAAAGACTTGCTCAGAAACCAAACCTCTCCTTCTCGGTTCTGGAATCCAGGAGCACCTTTGACGTAGATCTCTTCATTCAGATCAGCGTTCAAATAGGCAGTCTCTACATCAAACTGGAAAACTTCTAAACCCAAAGCAATAGCAGTGATTAGGGCAATCTTGACACTTTCATTTCTGACTGTGGGTGAGTATGTATCTGTGTAGTCTTCGGGATAAACTTGAGAAAATCCTTGAGCTACAAGCCTAGCTTTGTACAGCTTTTCCTCATTAGGCTTTTGTTTGACTTTATACACCCAGCGTGTGCCAATGACTTTCTTCTTGTTAGGAGGCTCCACCTTCTGGAACACATTAAGTTTCTTTAAACAGTCCAGTTCGTGTTCCATAGCCTCATGCCATTTTTCTTGTTCAGAGTCAGGCAAAAGTTTGATCTGGTGAAAATGATCAGGTGGAAGTGTAAGATTGTTACACATGAAAAGATAAGGAGAATCAGATACTTGCTGTGCAAATCTCTTTGGAGGAGTTCCTTTGGTAGTTCTCTTGGAACGCCTGGGAACGCTGGTCCATCCTTCATCATCATCTCCGCCTTCAAGTTCATCACCAGAGGTTTCCTCGGCAACTGTCGAAGGTTGTTCAACATCTGGAACATCAGGAATATCTGGCACAGATCCTTCGGTATCAGGACTCTGGACACTTTCCTTAGGGAAATAAACTGAAGTATCATTACTATGTATACTGGACCAATTTGTGTCTTCCTCAAATTTGGCTGAATTAGAAATATAAACTCTGTGATGAGAGTCAGCAAATTTGTGGTACTTGGAGACTTCATCAAAGCCGATGAATCTCATTCTTTCTGACACAGGACCTCCTTTTCTTCTCTGTTCAACTGGAATGTTAACAGTGGCATAACAACCAAAAATGTAAATGTTTTGAATGTCAGGTTTCTTGCCATGGAGCAAGTAATAAGGAGTGTCTTGAATGACGCTACTCCATGTTCTGTTAACAATGTAATTAGCATACCTTAATGCTACGCCCCAGTATGAAAAGTCCACGTTTGCATCCTCAATGAGACAACGAAACATTGTCTGCAGGATCGCGCTTCTGTGTTCGCATACATCGTTGTGCTGCTGGGCTCCTAACGATGAGGTCTGCCTTAGGATCCCATTCCTGGCCATCCATCCTTGGAACTCTTGTGACATAAGTTCGCCTCCACGATCACTTTGAATCCGCTCGATCCAGACGTCGTGTTGGGTAAGTATATCTGCAGCAAAGCCTTTAAAAGCCTCAAACGCCTCTGATTTGTGTTTTAAAAGAAAAACAAAGCCAAATCGTGAGTAACTGTCAACTACAGTTAAGAAGTACTTACGTTTACCAACAGTAGGCCGAAATGGACCGACAACGTCGGTATGGACCAATTCAAAGATGCGTGTACACTGGCGGACAGGAAATCTGGGGATTGTGAGATCCTGAAGTTTGGCAGTGTTACAAATTCTACAATCAAGGTAAACTTTGCAAGCCCCATCAATTGTGAAACCATCAACACATTCAGACATCTTTGCTAAGACGGGGTAAGAAGCATGCCCCAAGCGACGATGCCATCTGTGAATGCACCTGGAATGAAAAGATTTGTTTGTTAACATATGTTTAACATTTTTAACAGCATTAGGAACCTCAGGGGTTTCATTGGTTTTAGGAACCTTTGAACTAGCGGTGGCACCAGGGTTTCTCTCTGGACCTGTGCAATCGCCCTTTGGAACGCTTATACTTACACTACCTTTGCTGGCAGGTTTGGGTTGCAAATAAAAAACACCTTCGATGGGGATGGCAGTAGCAAGAAGTTTGCCATCCTTGAAAATGTTAGAGTCTTTGAGTCCAAAGTTCATTACAACCTTCAATTCTTCTTTCAGGCAATATCCACTAAGAATGTTGTTCTTGGCAGTTGGAACGTAGAAAACATTTGAGACAAGGGAGTCCAGTTCTTTGACGAAGACTTTTCCTTTTCCTTCCACCTTGGAACGTAGACCACCAACTCCATACACTTCTTTGACATCTGTCGGGTGTAGCTCACTGAAGGATTCCTTCCGGTACGCGATGTGTGCCGCTGCTCCACTGTCTAGGGTCCATAACTCACGAATGTCGTAGAGTGGACTCTTGTCAGGAACAATGCTGAGGTGGATGGTACCAACATAAGTAGGTTTCTCATCTTTTGAGTCTTTGGGAGTTGACTTTGCAGCTCCAGAACTCTTTCCTCTGGATCCTTTCTTGTGTGCGCCTTTAGGCTGGGTTGGATAAGGTGGATGATCAGTCTCGCCAGACTTCACACTTTGCACATCAGGAGATTTGCGAGTGTCATCCTTCTTAAAAGGTTTCTGGCGTGAGTACTTTGGAGTACTTGTTTTCTGCTGACCGCCCTTGGCCAAGTTAGATTTAAATGCTGCTGACATAGGTCTAAGGCCAGTGTTCAGCAACTCTGCTTCTTCAGTTAGCATGTTACAGAGTCTCTGAGTAGATTTCTGGGCCATTGGGAGTATGCTGAACTTGTAAATAACTTCCTTCCATTCAGGACCAAGAGAAGTTATAATAGCCGCATTGACTTGATTATCATCATAGCGGTATCCTCTTTCTTCTAAATCTTTATGCATTGTAAGAATTTTAGAAAGGTGAGGTGCAAGTTCGCCCCCTGTTGGAAGTTTAGTATTATTAAACTTGGCTATCAGTATGTAATTGCTTTCATCTGATATTGGCCTAAACATGCCATCTATTGACTGCAATATCTGAGCTGAAGTAATGTCATGTGTGTCATATCTCTGTGACAACTGTGAATCCATGCTCATGAGAATGAGTAGCTTGGCTTTTATGTCAGCTTCCCTTTCTTCTGCAGTCCAGCGCCTTACTGGTGGATTATGAGCAATCCCATCTATGTCATGAGCCAGTAGGTGCAAATTTATTCTGTGAAGCCACTTCCTATAATTGTGTCCATTAGGTAACAGCACAAACTCACCTTTCAAAACAGAGGAGGTGATGGTCTGTCTTGTTGATGCAGTCTGCTGGACCGCTTGGAGTGGTTGGGGTTGAGCCCCTACCCCTCCTGACAAACCTTGTGGCTGTACCATCTGGGGAAGTTGTGCAGGCATCTGCGGAATAAAAACTGGAGGTATCTGCGATGAAACAGAAGTACCTGGATTAAATGGATCTTTTCTTTGCATTTCAGCAGCCATGTCTGCCTGGGAAAGTCCCTGTCTGGCTTCTGGCAATGGTTTTTCCTTTCGGACGTTCCATCCACTAGTGGCCGCTGTTGCGTAACTTGCAGCAGTGGGGGAAAGCCTCCCCCTTTCTCGGCTTGCAGCAGCTTCAAACTGCGAAGGAACCATTTTTTTATCTTCGAGCTGGAGAGCCCTCCCTTGTTCAAAAGGAATGTGCTCTATGTGAGAGCGTGATGGGAAAAAATGTGTGACCACAGGAGGATTTACGATGTGCCCATGCGTATCTTGGGGTGAGTGGGAGGAATGGATTCCTTCTATCTCTCCCTGTGGAGAATGAGCACGTGAACTGCCTCTCAGGGACATAAACTCCATTTTTTCTGCAAGAAGTTTAAGCTGAAGTTTTTTAAGAGATCGTAATTCAGACCTGACTTCATCAGCCTTTTTAAAATAACTGAAATAGATTTCTTGCTGCTCTATAGTTTTCATTGTAGGAAGGTTTTCAAAACGGAGACAGACTGATTCTAAAGAATTTATCTCCTTCTCATCCTTATCAATGAGCTGCTCAATTTTCTGCAGATTTAAGGAAGTTCCTTTTATTTTAGCAGAAGTGAGAGAGCTAAAATCATCTAGGTGCCTTGTCTTGGTTTGAGCCTTAACGTGGGTGCCAGATGATTGTGAGGGGAACAGAGTTAACGTCTCCTCCTCCTCATCTTCGCTAGGATTAATGGAAAGACTGCCGGAGGGCTCACCCTGGGTAGATTTACAATCCTTTTCCCTGGTTTCTACATCATCAATGAAGTAAGATTCACTTACGGTTCGTTGAGTGCAGGGGTCAGCTAGAAGAAGCTCCTTCTCACCTTGCAGAGACATTGTTGGATTCCTTTTACAATCGGTTACACGAATTGTCTCCTTGAGTTGGGCCAACTGGTCACTTGTGAGAGAATCAACGTATGACTGCGTGAGAGGATTACGTTTCTTTTTCGCTGGCATCAGGGAAAAATTCCTAGGAAGCTTACGGGGTGTAAGCGGGGTCTGTTACTTCAATAATAACCGTGCTCGGCCACCATGTCGGGATTTAGAAGACCCCCTTACCTTAGACAAGGCGCTCAGCCCGTGAGGAGTGAGCCAGGAGCTTCCAGAGGTGATGAATAGTGAAGTACAGACAAGCATGTTCGAATGAACAAGTTACTTTTTATTAGAAAAGTATAAAAACAATAAATGTCTGGAGAGACATGAAAAGCACATCCTCTAGGTAGGATGTATGGAGAAAAGAATATGTCCTCTGAATAAGGACCTCCCTTCTTCTCCAAGAAGGGACAGGATGTGAGCAAACAATTACATCACACAGGAGGAGCTACCTTACTAGACAGAATTAACTCTCTAACTACTGGATGTTTCTCAATGTCATGGGGGCTGGCAATTTCCAGCGTGACAAGAACATCTACATCTTCTGAAGGATTATATACACAGGGATGCATTTAGAAAGGATTAGATTGCAAGAGGAGCTGCCAATATAAATCTATGCAACTGATGACTGGTCATTGCAGATACAGCTCCTCAGCTCAGTTTCCTGTATCTAAAATCGGACAGCTCCCTTCCTCTTCAGGAAATTCTCCTCCCAGACCTGTTGGACAGCTCCCTCAGCAGCAAGAGAACTGATGTCCCACAGAAAGATGCAATTATTCAATCAAGGCCTAGAAAACACAAACAGACAGTTTTTGAATAATTTGATAATGTTGAAAATAAACAGTATTAGAACTGCGGAGGCATAGTAGTTAGAATTCAGTACTGCAGGCTGCTTGCAATTTGACAGTTCGAATCTCACCAGGCTCAAGGTTGACTCAGCCTTCCATCCTTCTGAGGTTGGTAAAGTGAAGACTTAGCGTGTTGAGGGCAATGCTGACTCTATAAACCGTTTGGAGAGGGCTGTAAAGCACTGTGAAGCAGTATATAAGACTAAATGCTATGCTACTAAAAATTTCACTATCTAATATATTTCAGATGTAAGTAAACATTTATTTATTTATGTGAAATCAAGTATGAAAACTGGTTATGTCCCTTTTTTAAAAATTTGGAATGGTCACAAATGATTGTAAGAACTACTTGAATTTGATTTTTACTATTATTTCTAATATCTGTGACTCTCATTCTACATTCATTCTAAATCAAATAAACAGATAAATACTAACCCTGGAAGAAGCTAATAGGTGTGGGTGTGGGTGTGCATGTGTAAAGTTTTGAAGGATCAAATAAACTTATGGAAAATAAGTTTACAAAAAGAGATTAACTAGGCCAGACAAACCTCAATGTGTATATGGCATCATAGTAGTTGGATTCTGAGGAAAATAATATATGGCTGTTATTACAGTACTTCTGGTTCTGCTAGTAACTTGGAAGCCAAAGTCATTTGACTGCTTATGTTGGAAACAGATACAACCTAGGTGCTGATCCAGCAAGTCATTTCTTGTGATCTTATGTTCCTAATGCTATTTGTAAACCTCCTACTGACAGGATAGCAAAAAATTACTTGTAGCAGTTTAACTATTAGCATCAGAATATTACTTTATGCACTCAGGATAATTACAATCAATATAGAGTAGATCAGCTGCAGTGTAGGCTTTAGAGTGCATAAGGGAACAGTTTATAGCCATGTTAGCTATGCCCACACAATTACTGAATAGAATGGAAACCATCCCAGACCCCTTCAGTGTGAAAATGAGCGGTGTGAATTATATCTCCAAACACTTAAAAGTGCTAAAAGTGAAGAATTCTTCAGAAACTGCAAGAAGAGGAAATGGCATGCTATTGCTACCCTAGAAGGAGGTTTGACATTGTTTAAAAGACTTTATTTAGGTATTACATCCAATTGACTCAAAATAGAAATACTTATCAAGGCAGGTACTAACTGCTTTCAAACCCACAGTTTTCCAACCTAGTTGTCTAGCATTTCTACAGCTTAGTAGTACAGGAAGTTCTCCTTGTTTTGGCAAATATGTACTCCCTCCAGCTGGCCCCAAAACTAGCCACACTGCATTCCATTCAAAGTACACTAAACATCCCATCTATTTTCATTTCCATTTATTTATAGCTCTTGTTTTGTTTGTTGTGCTAAAACAATAGATATGTCTATGTATCTATTTTATATGTGTATTGTATTATAAGAGTTATATTAGAATTACAAGAAATGATTGATTTGGTTTTCCATTCTGTTGTCATGATGGGCAGACTCATTGTAATAGTTTGTTCCTGTCCAGGTTCTCAAAATTTGATACTGAGGAGTACTATTTCTCCATTTTAGAATTAATATATACCCACCTCAATATCTTCCATTTCTAATTCCATTTTAAAATAACTTAGCAGCCATGATGACATCTTGTAATGCCAATGTATAGGACTTTCTGTACTATGGGAAACAAATTTGGTCAGAATCTCTATTTAGTTTTACTGCATGATTCCAATTACAAATGTCAAAAGAAAAATGTCAATGCTGTGCAATACTGTATATATTTCCTCTATCTGATACTTCTTATGTACAATAGATTTGTATAAAAATATTTGGTTATTCACATTTTTATATCTTTCTAATAATCATCAACATGAAATATATGAAATATTGCTATTTTCCCCAATGACTGTACCAGCATTCCCTGAACAATCCATCCTTACAATAATTTAGTGAGTGACTCCTTTCTTGTTTATTCACAATCAGCTCAAACATCATCAAGATATGCGTGAGTTTAGAATTTTTATTTCGGTAACCCTCATTAAACAATTCATTGCTTTGAACTGTATTTTCTACCCTATTGCCTGGTTTGGAGACTTTCATTAGGAGCTGGGTTTTTCTTGTTTGTTTGGGGGCTTTGGTGAAAGCATTCCACCCTCCCCTGGTGGGTCGCCCTCTAGGAAGGCACAGCATGCCATGATTGCCACATCAGAATGAAATGACAGAGAGAAAGTTTTCTCGGAGGATGACCTTTAATGCATCAAGACCTCTCCTTTTTATAGTATATCACAGTTCTGACATGTGGTACAGAATAACCAATTCGCGAACATCACATACATTAAACCAGCACCATATAAAGCAAACTTCTCTTATGGCTTTTCTATAGATAATTAACCGAAGCTACAATCTTTGCCCCTTTCCTGGAATGTGTTTTTACCGGTGATTAACAAAGGAATGTGCAAGGCATATATTTCTTTATCATGATTCTGCAGGATGCTTGCTCAGCCTGGACTTTGGTGCCTGCCTTTCCATAGAGGAAGAATAAATATCTTATCCAGCACATAATTTAGGCCTACCGTGTTTCCCCGATAGTAAGACCCCCCCGATTGTAAGACATATGGGGGGTTTCAGGGGGGTCGGCTTATATAAGCCATACCCCGAAAGTAAGACATATGTCTTACTTTCGGGGAAACACGGTATAAACGGTATTGCGGGGGGGGGATGACATTGCTTCCAAGCTCCCCGCGCGCCCCTCGCCTTCGCTCGCTGCGGCCTCTTCCACCGCCTCTTCCCCTGCCGAAGCTCAGCTGCAAGCGGCCAGCGAGGCCGCTTGCAGCTTCGCTCGCCTTCCAAGCTCCCCGCGCGCCTTCGCATTCTCCCCGCGCGCCTTCGCCTTCCAAGCTCCCCGCGCACATTGCTTCCAAGCTCCCCGCGCGCCTTCGCATTCTCCCCGCGCGCCTTCGCCTTCCAAGCTCCCCGCGCGCATTGCTTCCAAGCTCCCCGCGCGCCTTCGCATTCTCCCCGCGCGCCTTCGCCTTCCAAGCTCCCCGCGCGCATTGCTTCCAAGCTCCCCGCGCGCCTTCGCTCGCCTTCGCTCGCCACCGCCTCTTCCCCTGCCGAAGCTCAGCTGCAAGCGGCCAGCGAGGCCGATCGGATCCGAGGCGAGCGGCCGGAGCTGCGCCCTCCTTCGCCCGCCTCCTTTCCGCTCGCCTCGGAGCCGAGCGGCCTCGCTGGCCGCTTGCAGCTGAGCCTTGGCAGGGGAAGAGGCGGTGGCGCCGCGGCGAGCGAAGGCGAGGGGCGCGCAGGGAGCTGCGCCCTCCTTTCCGGCAGCTCCCTGCGCGCCCCTCGCCTTCGCTCGCCGCGGCGCCACCGCCTCTTCCCCTGCCGAGGCTCAGCTGCAAGCGGCTCCGAGGCGAGCGGAAAGGAGGCGGGCGAAGGAGGGCGCAGCTCCGGCCGCTCGCCTCGGATCCGATCGGCCTCGCTGGCCGCTTGCAGCTGAGCTTCGGCAGGGGAAGAGGCGGTGGCGAGCGAAGGCGAGCGAAGGCGCGCGGGGAGCTTGGAAGCAATGCGCGCGGGGAGCTTGGAAGGCGAAGGTGCGCGGGGAGAATGCGAAGGCGCGCGGGGAGCTTGGAAGCAATGCGCGCGGGGAGCTTGGAAGGCGAAGGCGCGCGGGGAGATGTAAGACATACCCCCAAAGTAAGACACAGTGGGGCTTTTGGGGGTAAAAAGATAGTAAGACACTGCCTTACTATCGGGGAAACACGGTAGAATATCACTCTCCAGTAATATTTTATTCCCAAATTCCAGTGCTTATAAACCTATGATTACAACATCTCCTCTGTTTTTATTTTTTTTAAAGAAGCATGATTATTGGGAGGAAAGGATCCAAAAATATTTTGGCTTCTGCCAAAAAGGCAGATTGTCCCAATTAATTTTGCAGTACCCATGATAATGAAATTGATAAACAAATGAATTTAAAAAGCAGAGTCATCTTCTTCCCCTGGCAATTGTGGTGGTACTTTCATTTTTAGTGGATCATCATAATATGGCTCAGGGGGAAATAGAAAGGGTTGTCTTATGCTTTGTACCACATTAATTTTTATACTATCTCTATACATAGTCATCAATGAAGAAATGCATTGAATACAACAACACAAACAAATAAGACAAATAACAATCAAAACAATAGCTACTATCAATTTTCGCCATGGTAATATTAGACATGGCAAGTGTCCAATTATTTAATAAATGTAAATCTCTATAATTCATTGCCGCTCCTAGTGAAGGAATAAGGGCTCTGGCAATTTGCGTCCATATGCTGCCACCTTCTGTAAGGGGTGGCTGTTCTCTTTTGTTACGCAATTGACCATGAGGAATACAGTGATCCCCCGATCATTGCGAGGGTTCCGTTCCAGGACCCCTAGCAATGATCGGGTTTTAGCGAAGTAGCGCTGCGGAAGTAAAAACACCATCTGCACCATGCGCAGATGGTGTTTTTACTTCCGCCGCAGCAGCAAGGAGCCGAAGATTGGGGTTTCCCCGCCGCCCACGCAAACTCCTCGCTGCTGCCGCGCCCGCCGCTTGTCCGCCGCCTGCCTGCCCGCGCGCCTGCCCTTCGCCCGGCCACCCGCCGTTCGCTCGCTACTCGCCCGGCCACCCGGGTTCGTTTGGCTTTGGGACATGCCGGCGGCGACGTTTTAAAACAGCCGCGCGGCTTCCCAACTGAGTCCCGAAGTTCGCCTTTGACTTCGGGACTCAGTTGGGAAGCCACGCGGCTGTTTTAAAACGTCGCCGCCGGCATTTCCTGAAGCCAAACGAACCCGGGTGGCCGGACGAGCAGCGAGCGAACGGCGGGTGGCCGGGCGAACGGCGGGTGGCCGGGCGAACGGCGGGCGAATGGCGGGTGGCCGGGCGAACGGCGGGCGAGCCGGGCGAACGGCGGGTGGCCCGGCGAAGGGCGGGCGAGCGGCGAACGGCGGGTGGCCGGGCGAACGGCGGGCGAGTGGGTGCTGGGGGGGGCTTCGCCCTCCCGCCAGCAAGAGGGGGAAGACCCAGGGAAGCCGCCCAGCAGCTGATCTGCCCGGCGCCATCTACGCATGCGTGCCCATAGAAAAAAAGGGCGCGCATGCGCAGATGGTGTTTTTACTTCCGGGTTCAAAAATCGCCATATAGCCATTTCGCAATGATCGGGGTCGCAATACCCGGGGGATCACTGTAGTGGTATTGCTGGTACCATCATGCCCAAAGTACAAGTACCAGTATGATTGACTATAAACTCTCTATAGGCATAGTTATCACAAAGTTGCCAAAGTGAATCCGTTAAAGCAACAAAGGCTTGTGTTTGCTGAGAAAAATTAAAATACGTAACATAATGTCACAAGAAATAACATTTCAATGAGGTATTAAACTGACTAGGAAATGAGTAAACATCATTGACCCTTGAGGATAAATTTTTACATTGCACTGTATGGTAAAATGTAAACTCACATAACGACCAAATGTCCACCTCAGTCTGATTTGGTGAAGTGGCATTTTGGTGAAAGCATACCCAAGCTAAGTGTTGTATAGAAATATAGACTTTACCAGTTGCTGTACATGACCTATCTAATGCTTTCATTGGGTTGGTCGTCATTAAACAGGAAACCCACTAAGGGAATTCCTATACGCCCTTGAGCAGGCATATGAGAACAAATCCATAGGGAATAACATGATGAACCCAGTGGTGGAACGATTTAAATTCCTATGGGTAGGTGGTAACAGGCAGTGGTGATTACCGCATTAAACTAAGCATATTTGCTGACTGGGTGTTCATTACAAAAGGCAAAAGACAATACATAGTATCATTAATACAAACAATACAAAATAATAACAATTTTTTTTCATGTCATTGGAGCCATGAGTTCATCCCATATTGAAAGATGATATCCTGGCATCTGTTTGTGCAAAATTTGATATCCTTTTGGTGGAAGGTATCCTGATGGGTCCTCAGAACAGCAATCATCATAGGTAGGAGGGTGCTCTTGCCTAGTTTCCAGGTCAGGCATAGAGACAGCCTCTGTAGAATCAGTCATCGTCATGGACATCTGAAACAGGATCAGGGACTTCCCCTTTTTTATTAATTTTTTGGAAAATATAGTCTTACGTGTCTTCCAGGGACCCAAAGCACACGACCATCCAATTGTATGACAGCGTAACCTCGCCCCCAAGTAATGACGTCAGCTGGACCACGCCAAGTCAGATCAGGCAGTTCTCAATAGTAGACTGGTGGTCAAACTAGGGAGGACGAGGGAGCTGGAAAATTACGTTCAACTGCAGACAATTGAATCGTTCCGGAAAGATTCAAAGATTTAAAAGTGAACAAAGAAATGTTAATAATGTCTTGCACCACCGGGAGGCTGGGGGACCTTTACCCTTTAATCCAGATTGGTTTGTCAGTTTTGAGTTCTTTTTGGGCGTCCCAACGATGCAAAAGTCCAAATGCAATGATTAATAACCTGCTTAGTGGCATCACCCTTTTGAGGTGTAGCCATAATAAACCCTGAAAAATTATCAACATTAATTTATTTCCAGGGGGCAAATGAAGGATATTGCGTTACATCCATTTGCCAAATTTGCGCAGCCTTAAAGCCCTGGGGATTAACCCCCATAGGGATAGAAACCCCTTGTTTACTATACTCAGGGCATTGTTATATAATGGCTGTTGCTTCATTTAATGAAATACCAAATTGTTTAATGAGTGCTTTTTATTTTAATGAAAAAATGCATGATTCTCCCATGGAGTGGGAGCCACAAGGAGATCATTTCCTTCCTGTAATATACCAGGAAATGGCTGGTGGCTGCAAATATGGGCAACAAAGAAAAAGAAATTTTCATTGATGAACTAATAATAGCTGTAGTGTACGAAACAATGTTATCAAAAAAGACTCCACAGAAGGAGAAAGATAGGCTTCAAAAATATTTTGAACTATCTGAGTAACATACAAACTATCTGGTATCATATTAAAGAATTGATCTTTAAATTAAGTAAAAGCTAATAAATGCAGCAAGCTCAGCACGCTGGGCTGAGATTTGGGGGGTGGTAGTCAAAACCTTCCATTTCCCCTGAAATTGCCAAGTACAAGCACCAAAAAATTTTACTGAGTGCATCTGGCAGAGGTTGAGGGGAGCAGGGAAGTTCCCTTTTACAGGAACCATTTTTATCAAAAACAATCTAGGGTCTGAGGGTAGGTGATACAATACTTGACTTGGCCAATCTGCAAAGGCAAATTGGAGATCTTCTGAGAATTCAAAAAAAATTTCCATATACTCAAGGGACAAAAAGTTTAAAAGGTTTCATGCCAATCAAATGTCTACAACACTTGCATCCCTTAGTAATCAAAGTGGCAAAAAGCAATGGTTTTTTAGAAATGGTTTTTGAACCAATTCAACAAGAGCAGCCAATTTTTGTTAAAGGCCACTGACCCACCCATACAGGGCTATCATTTAAAAAAGTTTAAAAAAGAGGAGTAACAGACATGACAAAGAGTAGAAAAATTAGTGTAAAATCAAACGTGCATCAAATTGTGAAATCAAATCTCTTCTCCACAAATTTAAATTGAGTGGCAAAATAACAGGTTTGATATGAGCCGTTACTTTTACATCTGGGGAGGGGATTTAACAGGACACTGATTAACCCTCCCAAAGCATTTTTTACAACAAGGGAAAAAAGTTCAAAGTTTAATATTAATTAGTCTTGCAGCTGCCCCTCCAATCACCTGGGGCAAAGGTACATGTCCCAGTAATACTATGAATGGCTTTGAATGCCCTAGAGAATAACAGCTCTCTAAGAATTTTAACAGGCAAAGCACAAAAATATTCCTAGAATATTTCCTATTCTTCAAGCTTGCTCTAACCCTTACACTATGGCACCTTTATTTCCAATTCTGGTGCTATTGGAGCAGAAAAAATTACAGGATACATTTTGGAAGTCTCTGTTTGCACTTTTTGTGCTGATTCATTTGGCAGGGGGGGGATCCATGCCCCCCTTTCTTTACATTATCATGAATTTAAAGACATTCCATAACATGTGGAGAGTATTTTCAGGGTTGCTCTTGGCACCTCATGAAAATAAGCTTCCAATTTTATCCAAATTGAAAATTTTAGCATGCCCTTTTCCAGATAGGTGAAACAATTTTGTTAAATATACTTTAGTAAATGAACTAACTCCTTTTTTGAAGGCAAAAACAAATTTTCCCATTATTTTTCAAAATTAAATAAGGATGACCTGGTTATTTCCCTGAATTCCTTAAAATGCTCTATCTGCAAACTTAAAAAATCCAGATCCCATACTCACTTAAGAGGGTGCCAGCCCTCGGTGCACAGATGTTTTCATCTCCCTTTCCCCCCCCTCTTTCTTCTCAGTCGATGAGTCAGGACGAACCAGGAAACGTGTCCTTTATCTGGATGACGTCGGATAGGGCACCAGATGAAAGCATTCCGTCCTCCCCCGGTGGGTCGCCCTCTAGGAAGGCACAGCATGCCATGATTGCCACATCAGAATGAAATGACAGAGAGAAAGTTTTCTCGGAGGATGACCTTTAATGCATCAAGACCTCTCCTTTTTATAGTATATCACAGTTCTGACATGTGGTACAGAATAACCAATTCGCGAACATCACATACATTAAACCAGCACCATATAAAGCAAACTTCTCTTATGGCTTTTCTATAGATAATTAACCGAAGCTACAATCTTTGCCCCTTTCCTGGAATGTGTTTTTACCGGTGATTAACAAAGGAATGTGCAAGGCATATATTTCTTTATCATGATTCTGCAGGATGCTTGCTCAGCCTGGACTTTGGTGCCTGCCTTTCCATAGAGGAAGAATAAATATCTTATCCAGCACATAATTTAGGCCTAGAATATCACTCTCCAGTAATATTTTATTCCCAAATTCCAGTGCTTATAAACCTATGATTACAACACTTTGGTAGCATTTCAATGTGTTGTCAAGTTGGTGTCATTAGAAAACCTCAAGTTTTTACAGTTTTGATTCTTCCAGTGTGAGAGTAACCTCTTTGTCTCCTTTTTTCCTTTTTATGCTTAATACCAGAAAAGGAGTTTTCTTTTTATCCTGTGATTGCAAAATTTGTTCAGACGTTTGTGGTTGCAGTTTTGTTGAATGCTTTTTTAAAAAGCTGATTTTGCTAAATCAGTGGTTCTTAACTTGTGGTCCTTGAATGACTAGGGCAGTGATGGCAAACCTATGGCATGGGTGCCAGAGGTGGCACGCAGAGCCATATCTGCTGGCACATGAGCCATTGCCTCAGCTCAGCTCCAACATGCATGTGTGTGCTGGCCAGCTGATTTTGGGCTTGCACAGAGGCTCTGGGAGGGCGTTTTTGGCTTCCAGAGAGCCTCCGGAGGGAGGGGGAACATTTTTATGATCCCCCAGCTCCAGGGATGCCTTTGGAACCTGGGGAGAGCGAAACACAAGCCTACTGGGCACACCAGAAACAGGCTACTTCTGGCCTCCAGAGGGTCTCTGGTGGGGCAGGGAAGCTGTTTTCGCCTCCCCAGGCATTGAATTATGGGTGTAGGCACTCGCGCATGCGTGATAGCACCCGCCCATACTTTTTCGGCACCCAAGGGGAAAAAAGATTCACCATCATTGGACTAGGGGATTGCAATATAATCACAGGGGTCAATGAAGGCTTGAATAAATTGAGTTAAATCTTGATGGTCTACAAAAAGTATTTAAAGAAGATCATGGTGAAGAAAAAAATTGAGAAACACTGTACCAAATCATATAGATTTCCTCTATACGCAACCTCAATATCTTAACCAGGCAGTGCTTAAATAAGTCGTTTTATGATGCTTTCTCTTTTCCTTTTAAAATATCTAAAATTACATACATGGTACTGTCAGAAATTTCCCATTCCAAGAACCAAGAACACACCTGTTTCAGTTCACAGGACAGTTATGGACTGAGAACAGAAATGAGATAAAATGGGATAACATCTCCAAAGCACTGGCTTCAAACTATTTTCATGCCATATTCTATTTGTAGCTATCTAGGGAATACCATATGCCCAATAAGTCTTATCTGTTTCCAGTTCCTTGTGGAAATCTCATATAACACCGGTAATAAGGGAGGGAAAGAAGACTTGCCAGAAACTTAAAATATATTTCTTTTGTATGCTAATATGCAGGGTAGCTATTATTGTAATTACATTAGTGCATCTCCCTCTGGATTCAAAGGAGCATGATGGAGCTGGTGCCAGCATTTATAGTCTGCAAAGTCAGCTAGCCAGTCAGCCTGGCTAGGCTGCAAAATCCATTTGCATTTAATATTTGCTCAATATGGGGAGTGCTGGGCAAATGAACATCTTATTTGTTTGTGGGGAAAGGAAGAAAGAGAAGAAAAGAGGAAGGGAGATATCTAGAGGAGGAAAGAAATAAAAAGTATGTGATTTAGAATAGAATATAATTTTATTGGCCAAGTGTGATTTGACACACAAGGAATTTGTCTTGGTGCAGATGCTCTCAACGTACATAAAAGAAAAAGATACATTTGTCAAGAATCCTGTGGTACAACACTTAATGATTGTCATAGGGCTCAAATAAGCAATGAAGAAACAATCAATATTAATAAAAATCTTAGGATACAAGCAACAAGTTACAGTCATACAGTTCTAAGTGGGAGGAAAAGGATTATAGGAATGATGAGAAAAACTAGTAGAATAGAAGTGCAGATTTAGTAAAAAGTCTGACAGTGTTGAGGGAATTATTTGTTTAGTAGAGTGATGGTGTGTGGGGAAAAACTGTTCTTGTGTCTAGTTGTCTTGGTGTGCAGTGCTCTGTAGCGATGTTTTGAGGGTAGGAGTTGAAACAGTTTATGTCCAGGATGCGGGGGTCAGTAAATATTTTCCCGATCCTCTTTTTGACTCGTGCAGTATACAGGTCCTCAATGGAAGGTAGGTTGGCAGCAAACTGTTGTCAAATGTAAATATAGTTACTATAATAAAGAATAAATACAGTTGAAATGAAAGGAAACATAAAGAAATAGATATTGATAACATAAGGAGACTAACGTGCACTAGTAAGTAAGAATTGAAATGGTTGTAAATGAATAAGCTGCGAACAAAAATATCCTGCTATATAGCAGGTATCCATACTAAGTTCTGATACCAAAGCTACTTAATGTATAAAGCATAATGCTTTATTTTGTCTTGTCTGTATGTATGCTTTCTTTTTATGTTGTCTTGTTTTTATCAATGTAAATAATCAATAAAGATATTTTTAAATTTTTTTTAAAAAAACCCTTGGTCCAGCTGGCCCGGCTGGTAGCACCTTGTAAGGGCCCTTTTCCAGGATTACAGGAGAAGATGGCTAACAGTTTTGAAGGCAGAAGAGGGCTGTACGACCCAACGTACATAAAGCTGCAAAACCATCTTCTAGGAGAAGGGAAACTCTGACTGCAAACCTCCACTGCTTTGTGGCTATATCCATAATTGGAAAAGGCTACAGGAGCAAACCTTGAGGCAAAATCTGGAGCCAGAGTCCCAGAAGCAGTTCATGACTCTGTGCAGTCATGTTCTGATAACTCCTGCAACGTAGCTGGTGCCATTCCATTGGATTATTTCAGAGTTGTGGAGAGGGGGGATCTGCAGTTTGAGTAACAGTCTATTCTCCATACTAATCTACCCAGGCCTCTTGCTCTGAATAGGTTACTCCGGCTTTGCAGACATCTTTTTTAAAAATTATTATTATTATTATTATTATTATTATTATTATTATTATTATTAGATTAGATTAGATTTATTGGATTTATATGCCGCCCCTCTCCGAAAACTCGGGGCGGCTCACAACAATAATAAAAAACAGTACACAATAACAAATCCAATGCCCACCAATCTAATTACAATATAAAATTAGTAATTTCATAAAACAATCCCAATATATATATAAAACAGGCACACAGTCCTAATCAATCAACAAAACAGCATGGGCAAGGGGGAGGTGTTTTAGTTCCCCCATGCCTGACGGCAGAGGTGGGTCTTAAGGAGTTTACGAAAGGCAGAGAGGGTGGGGGCAATCCTAATCTCAGGGGGGAGCTGGTTCCAGAGGGTCGCCCCCCCCACAGAGAAGGCTCTTCCCCTGGGTCCCGCCAGACGACATTGTTTAGTCGACGGGACCCGAAGAAGGCCGACTCTGTGGGACCTAACCGGTCGCTGGGATTCGTGCGGCAGGAGGCGGTCCCGAAGATATTCTGGTCCGGTGCCATGAAGGGCTTTATAGGTCATAACCAACACTTTGAATTGTGACCAGAAACTGATCGGCAACCAATGCAGACTGCGGAGTGTTGGAGTAATATGGGCATACTTAGAGAAGTCCATGATTGCTCTCGCAGCTGCATTCTGCACGATCTGAAGTTTCAGAACACTTTTCAAAGGTAGCCCCATGTAGAGAGCGTTACAGTAGTCGAGCCTCGAGGTGATGAGGGCATGAGTGACTGTGAGCAGTGACTCCCGGTCCAAATAGGGCCGCAGCTGGCGCACCAGGCGAACCTGGGCAAACGCCCCCCTCGCCACAGCTGAAAGGTGTTTCTCTAATGTGAGCTGTGGATCGAGGAGGACGCCCAAGTTGCAGACCCTCTCTGAGGGGGTCAATAATTCCCTCCCCAGGGTGATGGACGGACAGATAGAATTGTCCTTGGGAGGCAAAACCCACAGCCACTCCGTCTTGTCTTATTATTTATTAGATTTGTGTGCCGCCTTTCTCTGAAGACTTTTAGGAACTCTTTCCAGAGCATGATATCACAGTCTTTCAAGACTGAATGATACCAATGATGACCTTATTAGGTCCAAAACTTAGTTGAACTTGGCTCAACTTGTTTAATTTGTAGAACATATTTAGTAAAAAAACCAAGATATATGAAATAGTTAGCAGTTGTTTGGCAATACATTTGCTTTTTTTTTTAACTGCTTACTCTATATTCTTTTTCTTACATTAAGGCCAATTGTAAACATGCTTCTCTTTCAGCAAAAACGCATCTCAGCAAAACAGTCAGTCAAACACTGCTCAAAGATCATGCAGACAAAACATATTTTCCAAAGAATTAGTGATTTGAAAGAGACAGTGATAAGGAGTTTATTCTTGTTTCTGCAAAATACATTTTGTCAACTTGACTATTGCTTTTAAAAGCTGCTTGATTAGAAATTTCATAAAAAAAGTCTGTGTACATCATAAAAAAATGAGGCCTTTCTTTCTTTGCTTCCTTTCCCAATGTATAAACAATTACTGGATTCAGGCATTGTGAATTAAATAAACCTTACTATGTCTGCCCAATATTTATTATTTATTTATTGGATTTGTATGCCGCCCCTCTCCGTGGACTCGGAACGGCTCACAACAAACAAGGAATACACAATAAAACAATTTGATCCAATTAATAATAATTAAAAAGCTTAAAAACACCCTAAAAATTAAAAAATTCAGTTAACATTCATTCAATCAACAATTCAATTAACAATATGCTAAGCTAAAATGAAATCAACTGCCTGATGACTTAGTAAGGTAATTGAGTCTATACAGTATTTTTAAAAAATTAAAAGAGATATCAACTTATCAAGCATTTACAATTAAAACAGTTGCTTAAATAAAGGAGGCAAAATTTCAGTATTACTAAATGGAACTATAATGATATTTCTAAGACCAGTCCAAAATGTAGCTGCCCAATAACAGAAATTATCTTTAAAGTCCTTCTATATAATCTCCAATGAATAAATGTAGTTGGTTGGTTATAAGAAAGAGCCTTCCCAGTTTTGTAGCCTCACATATAGAAGATTCTTTTCAAAGAGATTTAGTTAACACCCAATAACTTATAATTTTAGATATTAGCAATTTAGCTTGGAAGTATTATATATCTATGCTAGGCATTTTTATATTTAGATTTCTAGCCTCTTGTAGAATCACTTTTTACTTGACTTAGATTCATTAGTGACTCTTTGAAATTACAATGGCATTAAAAAATGACACATGGCTGCTTATCGCACTTATAATTGTCACAGCATCCCCCTCCCCATGACCACAAAATCAAAATATGGGTGCTCGGCAGCTGGTATGTATTTATGACAGTTGCAGCATCCCACAGTGATATTGTGATTTCGCTCTTTGTGATTTTCCCAGCTGGCTTCTGATAAGCAAAATTATCTTATTTTTCTGAAGTATAAGACCCACCGGAGTATAAGAGGCATCTTAGTTTGGGGGAGAAAAATAGGGAGGAAAAAATATACCTACCAGGTATTCATTTGGTTAGCATCCCAAGTCTGGTCAGCTTCAGCACATTATTTTACCTCCTGGTTAGGGCTGAAGAAAAATATTCTTCAGAGGGAGTAGCAATGAAAACGAGCCTGCAAAGACTTAGCGCTGGAAAAAACCTATCTTCGGAGTAGCAGTGAAAAAATCCTGCAAGCCAGGAAGATTGTTAGCATCTCATTAGGGCTGGAAAAAAGCCTTTTTCAGAGGGAGCAGCGATGAAAACAAGCCTGCAAGCCAGGAAGAGCCGGGAAGATCATTAGTACCTTGTTAGGGCTGGGGAAAAAGGCTTTTTAAAAAAAGCTACATTCAGAGTATAAGACACACCCAAATTTTCAGCCTCCTTTAGGGTGGAAAAGGTGCTTCTTATACTCTGAAAAATGTGGGTAATAGGGAACTTGGATTTGCTTAACAACTGCACTTAAGTTGGATTCGCTTAACCATGGCAAAAAAATATAATAAAATTGGATGCACTTAACAATTGCCAGTTTTTAGCAACAGAAATTCTGGTCAAAATTGTGGTGGTAAGTGAAGGACCATCTGTAGGTGATTAATACAGACATTATATCACTACAGCAGCATCTGGCAGAGGCTATAAATGGGTACTGAGCAAATGGTTTTAAGTTCAGATGGTAGCTTTTAAATATATTTATATTCTGTATTTTGTTTTGGCTTTTTTTGTACGCTATGCAACATGGCACATATTTTCCTTATTTTCAGTTTTTTTCAAGCATCAAATAAAAAGCAAGGAAGAGCCAAAGTAAGGTAGCACTGACTCTTAAACATGACAGGATACAAAACACTCCTTCCATTTACTATCATGTAATCCTCTTTTTTTTCTTATTAGTTAAAGGATCCAATGTGGGACATTTTCTCTAAGACTTAGACTAATTAGCTTGAAGCTAAACCTTGTGGATTAATCATAAATTTTAAATCGGTTTGGGATGATATTTCCATGGTAATGACCTTTAAAGCCCTACATGGCATTGGGCCAGAATACATCCGGAACCACCTTCTACCGCACGAATCCCAGTGGCCGATAAGGTCCCACAGAGTTGGCCTTCTCCGGGTCCCGTCGACCAAACAATGTTGTTTGGCGGGCCCCAGGGGAAGAGCCTTCTCTGTGGCGGCCCCAGCCCTCTGGAATCAACTCCCCCCAGAGATTAGAACAGCCCCCACCCTCTTTGTCTTTCGCAAATTACTCAAGACCCACCTTTGTCGCCAGGCATGGGGGAGTTAGGATATTCGTCCCCCTAGGCCATTACAAGTTATGTATGGTATGTTTGTGTGTATGTTTGGTTTTTATAATAAGGGTTTTTAGTTGTTTTATTAAATTGGATTGTTACATGTTTTTTTTAATCATTGTTGTTAGCCGCCCTGAGTCTGCGGAGAGGGGCGACTTACAAATCCAATAAATAAATAAATAAAATAAATTTCAAAGAATATGTAGCTAAAGTGTCTCAAGGAATTTCAGCTTTCTGAGAACTCTAGGCACATGTTTTCTATGTCCTTTGGGATACAAAGATGCCCTTTAAATATTACAGGTAGGAGATAAAGGTGGATGCTGCAGTTATTTTTTGCTCTAATATAACTTCATAGATTTTAGACTGAGAGAAAAATATAAATTGTTGCTTTTTTTTGATAAAGATGCACACAGCATGCAATGTGATAGACTGGAAAAAAAGTCAATAATCTAATCTATATGGGAGCCTGCTAGTAATTACAAATCAGAAAAGCATGTAAACACAATTAAAGAAAATAGACTTTGAGAATAGCAACAAACATGGCTAGTGAGCAAGAAAGGAAGATTAAAGCACATGTGACAACAATGGATGATAATGGCAATGATGGTAGTGATGAGTATGTTAATTTTATGGAGCTTCTGAATCACAGATGCCTAATATCTTGGAGTGTTAGACACATCTGGAATATTGAGATTATGTTTAGGCACTCTTGCAAATGAGGAGGCCTTTCCATTCACAAAAAAAGCAGTCATAGGATAAAAGCTGATTATAAATAACTAAATTGCTATCTGAACCATCTTCAGCTTTCTCTTTCTGCAAGAAGCTTTGATCTAATAGGTGGAAAGGTTGGAACTGCAAAGTCTGGATCAAAACATGAGAACAAAGCAAATCTACTCTTGGAATAGAAAACACATCGATGACTAGGGTGCATCAGCCCTGGTGACAAGAAAAGGACATAGTTCCACTAATTGGTTGCTGTTATGAGAAAGGGAATCATGATCAATCCAATAGGTTACCATCTTCATAATGGTGGATAGTCTTTCTCAGCAATCAATCAATGCAGCTATTTTCTCCTTTCTTCCATAACTGGTGAAGAAACCCTTCATTAATACTTTTACTGTTATTTTTAAATTTCTCCCTTCATTCTTTTCAATAATTAAAGTTGGGAAATATCTTTCATTCTTTTTAGGTTGCATTATTAATGTTTTCATTAAACTATACCACTTTCCTTCTACAATATTTCTAAATTCTGCTATTATTCTTATTCAGAACTTCATTCTAACCCTTGTTGTTAATTTTCCTATTCCCTGAAATCTATCATCTGCGTTATTATTTCTATTGGCTGTAAACATTTTTTGTATTAAATTTAAAATTATAGTTTTTATCTTTCTAGTGGCTGATTAAGGCTGCAGGTGGAAAATGCAGTACTCCAAGACCACAAGATGCTACAAATGAGTATTTTAACTAGGTCTCAGAAAAGAGAATGCAACACTTTCAAATCATATTAAAAGTGATAAGAATAGTCTAAAGACAATATTAGATCTTAATGCCCAGTCAAAAAAATGAAAAAAATCAGAGTGCACAAAGTTTTGTAATTTATGAGTGGGGGGGAGTAAATTAGACTGAGCACCAAATCAAACATAGTGCAATATTCTTCCTAAACATTTTACCTATTTCTATAGAGACAGAAAATTCCTGATGAAAAATTGTTCTCTGCTTCAGTGTTCTTGGTGTTTGGGGATATTTGCCCTTCTATACTTGATAGAGAATATCATGAACATGTATATTCCGTTTCTAGTAAGCAGCCTGCAGTTTTGTGAATGCCTAACAAGCAGGCCCAATTGCAATACTCTTCATGCTATTTTTGTTTCCTTTTGCTGATCTAAAAACAAATAGTCAATATAAATGTCAACCATTTGAATTGGCCATGTCAGAAAAACGGTGGTGTACCATTCTAAAAGTAGCTATTAGATTAAGAAATCCCCTACCTTTTCCCACGTACTTTGTGTTCCTCTCTTCCTCATCTTTTAACGGTGACTATTACTATTATTTTTTTAAACAAAAAGCATTTTAATGCCTTCTGGCTTTGATGTTTGTAAACTGCTGAAGATAGCCTCTAGCCAAGATGAGCAGCATATAAATCTAATAAATAAATAAATAAATAAATAGACACTATAAGGAATGCTAGAATTCTATTTTATTGATATAGTGACAAAATCCTGAAAACCTGGTGTTTTACCTTCCATCTTTTTTATACTAAAAAGAGTTAACCTTGAGTTTCTTTTTCAAGTTCTGTGTTTTCCTGATAAAGCATATAATTTAGTAACAGTTGCCACATGATTGCTTCAAGTCCACCTCTGTATCCTTCTGTTAATAAGGGATTAAAACAGTCATGGCAATCTGGATGAAGACCAGGGTAGATTACCAGGCATACTTTCCAGGGAAAAACATTTCTAAATTGGGATGCAGGCATCAACAAATCTCGTTGTTACCTTCCAACATTTAGATCTGGGGCTACTTGGAGAAGGACCATCCTAGATGATGTTATTTATTTATATATAAAACATTTAGATGACTTTTCACTGAAAGTCATTACAAAGGAGTACAGATCTACATTTGCTCGAATTGAAATCTCACTGATTTCAATGCCATCTTCCAGGAAACCAAATATAATAAGGGTTGGAGGCATATCTGTTACTGCATTGCATACGTGTTAGTTATTGATTTAACAATTGTTTGATTAAAAGATTAAACAGACAATTTAGTGATTAAGCAGTGGTTGTCAACCTGGGGGTCGGGACCCCTTTGGGGGTCGAATGACCGTTTCACAGGGGTCACCTAAAACCATGGGAAAAAACAATTTTCCCATGGTGTTAGGAACCAAAGCTTCTATTCTGGCGCCTTGGAACATATTATTACAGTCGGATGAATTAGGTGTTTATAGTGGGGTGTCTCTCTGACATTCCTCCCAATCAGCTTAAAGCTCTGTTGGGAGAACTGGTGCTAGAGAAGGGCGCCCCAAGTCTTCAGAGAAGGGCAGCATACAAATATAATAATAATAAAAATAAATAAATAAATAAATAAATAATAATAATAATAAATAAATAATAATAATAATAATAATAATAGACTTATGGTTGGAGGTCACCACAATGTGAGGAACTGTATTAAAGGGTCGCAGCATTATAAAGGTTCAGAACCACAGGGTTAAGGTATCAGGTTAATAACTCAGTTCTAGGAAGGAAGCATTAGCAAACTACTTCTGAAAACCCTTGCGAAGAAAACTGCAGGGACTTGTCTGGACACTCTAAGAAGTGAAAACAATTGAATGGAAGTAAAATTAAAAATGAAAAGTTTATTTCGTCTCCAGATGAAGAACAAAGGCTGTACGGCCATTAATCTGTACACTATTTTCATCTACACAGTTGTGCTACTGAAAAGCAGAAGGCTCTTGAATTGCTTCAAGAAACTGAAAGCTGAGACTTCTACAAAACAGGATTTGCCATATTTTTCTTCCACAACATCCTTTTCTACATGACAAATGGAAGATACTCAGTCACTTATGGTCCACTGATTGGGATAATGAGAAAAGAAAGGTCGTGTGTTTTATCACTTGGCTGCATCAAAACAGATTGGTATCTATTTTGTGTCTTCCCCAATAACCACTCACCATTTTGGTGAAGAGAACAGAATTGAAGCTTAGGTCAGGGAAGGCCTTTGATCAAATCTCAGCTCAACCACAAATGACACGCAGCGACCTGCCATAACTTACTGAAGAAGTCTGTGCCTATTGTGCCTGAAAAGAATACTGTACTTCCATATTCTATCAGTCTTATTCTCCTGTAGAGGAAAATCAATTTTAGAGGCCACAAAACATTATAGTGTTAAGCAGGCGTAAACCTTCAGTAACTCTTACCATGTTTTTAATTCTATTGAATTGTGACCAGGGCCTTAAATATTTGGTTTTAGCACTAATGATGATTCTGCAAGTAATCTTCCTTTATTCCCCACTACTTATTCCAAATAAAACCAACATGCAGTGACAGCTGTTGGCAAAACACCCTGAATAATACCTTGTTCGATTGTAACAATACATTTGATTTGAAATCTTGTTTCTAAAAAGTCTTGTGTTTACTGATCTTTCCCACTTGGACTTAACCATCACATAAACATGCCATGGCAACTTCTTTTTATTCTGAAATGTCATGTCATAACCCAACTGATGAGGGAAACAACTTTCAAACATCCTTACCTGTATCAATATGACAGCAATAGCAACAGCAATGTTTCCCCCTTTATTACAAACTCCATCCATGGACAGCCACAATCCGTTGCACTTCCACAGTCATTGGTTTGTATGACTGGCAGTGCTTGAGAACAGAATCAAAAGAAACAGGAAAGAAATCAGCAATGGGAACAGCAGCACATTTCATGTCACTATTGTGGTTGTGGCAACTTCAGGCTTGGTGGATAGGATTACCTCAGCAATGAGGAAAGGCTCTAGATCAGGGGTCTCCAACCTTGGCCACTTTAAGACTTGTGGACTTCAACTTCCAGAACTCCTCAAGCCAGCAAAGCTGGCTGGGGAACTCTGGGAATTGAAGTCCCCCAGGCTTAAAGTGGCCAAGGTGGGAGACCCTTGCTATAGAACATGATTTTCCATACACAGGGGATTGCACCTGATTGTTCTTAGGTAAGTTATAGTAGCGTTTCCCAGCCCTGGCAACTTGAAGAGATCTGGACTTCAACTCCCAGAATT
This sequence comes from Erythrolamprus reginae, assembly GCF_031021105.1. Lineage (NCBI taxonomy): Eukaryota > Metazoa > Chordata > Lepidosauria > Squamata > Dipsadidae > Erythrolamprus > Erythrolamprus reginae. The sequence continues at coordinate 153,711,557 of NC_091952.1, read as the reverse complement.
CCCCAGGCAGCATTCACTGGCTGGGGAATTCTGGGAGTTGCAGTCCAGATCTCTTAAAGTTGCCAAGGGTGGGAAATACTGAGTTATAGAATTGCCACCTGAAAAACTGGCTGAGGAATTCTAGGAATTGAAGTCCACAAGTCTTAAAGTTGCCATGGTTGGAGACCCGTGTGCTAGATCAACCCCTCCCATTCAAAAAAAAGAGAAGAAACGCGGTACTGCCTAATCCTGAATATGCTCTTTGGGGAACCAACACAACTACGGAGCTCACTGGAACCTTTGAATTTGCCAACGTGCATTTTCAATTCTCGTCAGTTTAATTCTCAGCTAGTTCCAAGGAGGTGATTTTAAACGCCCCAGTTCCTGAGGCAAAACTCCGACCGGCCAACGCGGCCACCCCCCACGGCAGGCTTCACGTGCGGAGGAGGAGCGGCCCGAGCGCGCGTCCTCTTTTCCCAAGACCGGCGCGCGACCGAGCAAGGTGCCCCGGGCGCTACTTGAAGGCGCCGCCCACCCACCCCTCCCCCCAGCCGCGGACGGGCAAGTGGTGACGGTCGGGAAAGAGGGGGGCGTGGCGACCCGGAGTCGGAGCCCCCTTCTGTCCCGGTCCCGGGGGGGGAGGAGGAGGAGGCTGGCGGCATCACGTGGACCCCACTCCCATCTTCTCCCCCTCCCCCTGCCTCCATCTCCCCCTCCCTTCCCTTTGTTGTAGCCTGAGCGGTAGCGGCGGCGACGCCGGCAGCAGTAGCAGCAGCATCGACCACGACAGCAAGAGCAGCGCACAAAGGGGAACGCGGGGAGGCGAGGCTACCCCTGCCGGCTCCCAGAAGCTGGAGCAGAGAGGTGGGAAAAACACACCCCGAAACCAAAACACAACCGCCGGGAACGAAATTGGGACAAGAACGAGGCTCCGGGATGCGGAGCGCTGGCTGCCAGCAAGGCCGGTGGGTCCGCGCTCCTCCCGGCGGCGCCCGCTGAGACCCAGAAAGGGCCTCCCGTCTCCCTCCTCCCCCCTTTGCAAGCCCTCGCCATGGCGGCCGCCGCCCGGCCCCGGACCTCGCCCGGCTCCAACGACGCCGTGTTCCTGATGCTGGCGGTGGCTCTTTGCACGCTCGGTCCCGTTCGGACGTCCAACCCTCTCTCCCCCGCCGCCGCGCCCGCCGCCGATTGTGCCGGCAAGGGGAAGGCGGGCGGTAACTGCTCAGGTAAGCTGCGGCCGGGGAGCGGGGTGCAGGGTCGGATGGCCCCACAAGCGCTTCGGCTACCCACGCTGAGCATCCTTCCTTCCCGTGCTTATCTTCCCCGTCTTTCGCGCCCTTAACCGCTGAGGGGGGTTTTTCGCCTCAAGACGCCCAGGTCGGCCAGCCGCGCCACATGGGCTCCTTCCTTCTTCAGTTCTCGTCCGTGGACCCCCTCCTTCCCTTCCATGCTTCAAGAGCTCCGTCGCTAGCCAGCCCCATCTTTGTCTTGCTCGTCAGGCACACTTTTGAAAACCGTCACGCCACTTGCCTGCCTGCCTGCCTTCTCTCTCCCTCCTTTCCCGCCCCCAAATTCCCCGCGCCACGTTCCGGTTCCGAAAAGCGAGAGCCGCTGCAATTCCGTGGCGCTTTGCTCCAACGTCGACACGCGCCGGGGATTTCAGGCTCTGGGGGACGGTTGCTGCCTCTTTAATATGCCGCGAGATAGGTTCCCCTCAGATAGGTTCCTGTTAGTTTCATCTGATAGATCTGCTTCTGTGTCTCTCTCTGCTACACGGGTCTGCAACGTAAAGAAGAGGAGCCGATGGCAGCAGCTGGCCAGAATCCCGCTTGCCCGGAGGCCATCGTCAGGTTGGGCAGGTGGACATGGGTGGTAGCAGAGATGGGCTGCTAAAGTGGAACCGTGAGGTGATCTCGCCCCCGTGGCTCTGTGCTAGTGGAGTTCAGTGCAATGATGCTACTGCACCTAGGCAGATAGCATCATTGTGCTGGACCTCGCTAGCACTCAGAGCCACAGGGGCGAGCACACATCCCCTTTGCACCTTAGCAGCCCACCTCTGGATGGAAGCAGTCTAGAGCTTCATTTCAACCAGTCTGCCTTTGGACCAGTGATGGGCAGCAGCTGTTACGGTCAGGTGCTCCATCCTGGTAGGAAATTCCAGGATGCGTGTGCAGCTGTGCACCCCCAGACGCACACACATGTGCCTTCTTAAAAAATATCAGCAAGCAACATCTCGCCTGAGGATGCTCGTGCAAACGAGATTTCGGCAATTTTTGGCAATTTTTTGCTTCTGCGTATGCGCGGAAGCCAAAATGTCAGCGGAAATCACCAAAATCTCACTCACGTGCGCATCCTCACACAAGATTCTGCTAGCTGTGCATGCGCAGATGCCATATCTTGAACCGACGGGTGTGTGCGTGCCTGCCGGACCTGCACGTGCCTGTGACAGCCTCAGAGGGCACATCGGTAGCGCCAAAGACGAGCAGCCCTTCATTGCTATGGACCCAAGGTTCAGCCCTGGGCTATAGAACAGGAGTCTCCAACTTTGGCAACTTTAAGCCTGGAGGACTTCAACTCCCAGAACACCCTAGCAAAGCAAAGCTGGCTGGGGAGTTCTGGGAATTGAAGTCCGCCAGGTTTAAAGTTGCCAAGGCTGGAGACCCCTGCTATCGGACATGATTTTCGTACACAGGGGATTGCACCAGATTGTTCTTTGGTAAGTTATAGAATTGTTACTTGAAAATGACAGTCTCTGCAGGTGCAGTTCTATAACTTACCTATGAGCAAGATGTTATTCAGCAGGTCTTCCTTTCTGAATAGACAGGTGGGGATTGCGGGTTAATCTTCAAAACATATTCATAGCCCAACACTCTATATGTGTATTTTCCAAAGTAAGCAAAATTCAACTGGGCTTATTTTCGGTTTCACTAGCAACATCTTTTTAAATTGGCTTACTTGGAAATAAATCCTGCTGAATTCAAGAAGATTTTCTTTTTTCTTTTTTTTACTTCAGATGTGTACACTTCTATTGTGGAAACTAAATGCTTCCTAGGTCCAAAATCACACTGGCCTATAAAATCTCACACTTTATCATCATCACATTTCTTTTGTATACAAAGAGGTCTCAACAGAAGCTCCCTCTTTCTTCCCCTCTTTTCCTTTCACATGCATCTCAGAGCCCCATGTTCTCTCTGACATAAACATGGAAAAATAAATCTGGGAATGTGAACATTGACCTTTTTGTGAGCAGTGAAAGGGTCAACAGTTCATTCAGCTGGAAAATTGGCCAGGTGATTTGAGTTCATTTCCTATTGCTGGAAGAAAAACAGTCCAGCTCTGATTTGAAAATTGTACTTTTTTAGTTGTGGCACAAGAAGAGAAAATCATTTCTGTTCAAAAGGCAACGAAAGGTAAAAAGCAAAAAGAAGGTAGCATCTATTTTATTTCTCCTGGATATATTTCAGTGTATTATCACCACATTTGCTGCATCCATACTCATCACTTTCCCACTCTTTTTTCACCTCTGTTTCTTAAAAAGATTGCCTGAGAAACTCCAAATGCTGAGATGTTGTTTCTGAAACCTGTTTAGATAATTGTCTTACTTCTTGTCAGGTTTGCAGCATTAATAAATATAACACAAGCTTCTAGATCAATTCTAGCCTCTTTTATCTAGAAAGACTTAATTGTAAAATATTTTTGTGATCAGAACAAATGTAATTTTTTAAATGCCTTGTCTCAATACCTTGCAAAAATCAATTTGTTCTTCTTAACTTCACATTTATTTCCAAATTAGTAGTATTTAAACTACTAAGAAACAAGAAGAAATGAAACGTATACGTAATTGGGATTGGGTTTTCTTAATCATATTTCTAGTTCATTGTTCCTTTTGACTAGTGCTTTGCCTTCCTCAAAGCATTCTAGCTGTCATTTTTGTATGCCATCCCCCCCCATTTGAAGAGCATGATTGCTCTGAAAGGATTGCTAGTAGAAATTACCTGCAACTGCTAGTGCCAAATTCATGAGAGATTCATAAGTGATTCTTCTTTCCAATCTCATTGTTTTCTCTGAAAGATGAAGACGCCTGCCACTTTTTAAACAGCTTTGAGCACTTTATATAGTGCTCTATTTTGGTACCCTGTTATTGACAACATATTTCCCTGGCCTTTTCAGGAATTAATTTCAATGTAGGGTTTTTTAAGCAAGTTTCTGTAGGATTGCAATTTTAAGATTATAGCCTTTTTGAGACTTGCTAAAGAGCAAATTCTACAGGAAATAACTAGAATTAAACTTAAACGTGTACTATATAGCAGTGGTGGCTAACATTTTCGTATCCCCGCTTGCTGTCTGCATGCCAGAAACGACATGCCAAACCTTCTTGTCTAGACTGCATTACCTTGCCTTCATGCGGGTGAGTTTGGCAAAACCCGGAAGTGCAGCGGTCCGCTGTGCATGTGCATGCTGGCATCCGAACTTCCGGTTTCCGGCATGGATGTATACCTGATGAACAGCTGGTTGTTGCACATGCTCGCGAAGGGAACCCGGAAGCTCGGGTGCCGGTGTGCACATGCACAGCCCCACATGTGCGAAGGCCAACTGATCAGTGCGCGTGTATGCACAGGAATGCAGCAGAGGAGCCAGCGAGGCCACGCATCCTGCACGGGATGGCTCTGTGTGCCGCTTCCGGCATGCATTCCATAGGTTTGCCACCATGACTGTATAGGTTTGTGTTGAGCAGGCAGAGGAGCAGGCAACAGCCCCTAAACAGGTGTAACAATGGAATGATCTATGTTTTAGAATATTGGAGCATAATGAGGAAGGAAAAGTAAAAAGGAGGAAGAGACTGTGGAACTCTTTCTTTCCTGCAGATTCCTCCAAATTTCTAAGCATGAGATGCTTAGAATTTTTCTAAACATTCTGAATCTGCCCCCCCTCCCTGCACGTTTAAATTCCAGCATTCAACCTATATCTAAGGTCTAGCATGTGACTTATTTCCATGTATACAGCCATAGGCTAATATCTGGAAGTGTTACATTGGATTTGTAACTTAAAAAATATTTATATTGCACTATGCCTTCTTTGTTATAGACAACCCTGACAGTGGTGTTGGTGTGGTTAGCAATTTCTCACAGAAGCAAAAGTCATCCCACAATGTAAATTTCACCTTTGTTTGATCCTTGCTTGTGGAGTTTCTCATGCTGTGATTATAGACATGTTGATGGTGTATTTGAGCAAAGTGTTGCTCTTGCATGCTTTACTTGGTTTCCTTTGGCATCTACCTAATGACTTACCATATCATGTTTTGTGCAAAGAAAGATTAGCAGGTTAATTTGCTACTGTCAAATGCCAGTTCGTCTAACCAGCATATATAGATTGCATGCTGCATGAGAAAGTCAGTGAGATTCATTTTAAAAAGCTGGCAGACAAAGCAGATTCTTGGACCTGATATTTCTCTATAACGCCTATGAATATGGTAGTGCTTTTTTAAACGAAGAGAAATCACATGCATTCAGCATAAAGAACAAGAAAACAAAATTGAACAGTATAACATAAAAGCAAGACTGCAAAGGTTTTGGTTTACTTGTGTAATTGGAGAACATATTCTGCAAATTATAATACTTAGTATGGAAATATCTCCCAAGGGTCTTCTTTATATTCAGAGCTGCTTAATTTGGATACAACACAGACTTTCAAATGAAATTAATTTATCTGGTGTACACAAGGACGCTGTAGCTGATGTTCTTTTCAAAGTATAGCTTCCGCCTTTTGCAATGTGCATCTTCTGTGTCCAGTAATGACAGATTACCTTTTAGGGAGCCATGTTTCCCCTTTTCTTTATATTTCCTTATGCAGATATTTGATAATAAGTCATACAGATGCCCTATGACTATAACTAGAATTCTTTCTCTTTTCTTTCTGGTCATCCAAATAATCCATTATTCCTTATGTATACTCTCCCCCTTCCTTCTGACTTAATCTCTCATTGTACTGGTGATATTTGACAGAATTACAAGGCAGTGCCAGGATTATATTTGCATAATCCATGCTAACATTCTTCTTCTATCAGAATCTCTTGTCCTGGCATGAGCAATTCTAGCGGATTCCTCCCTGGATCATGTTCTATTATTCACACATCTTTGTATGGCAATTAAGATATAATGAGTAAGACGTTAATTAAGATCTTAATGGGAAAAAAATCTTTCAAATAAGCAATTTCAAACTCTTTCTCTAAGTAGTTTGGTTGAATTAGATGATAAAATACCTTATGGAACTTCAAAGAGGCAAAATTCCTCCTATTCCTTAATTCCCAGCCATCTCCTGCCTCGTTACAACCAATATGGCTGGAGGAAGCAAGAAGGAGACGGGTAATTTTTCTTCTGTAAATCTTATTAACCTACTTTAGGATTGAATAATTTTAGATTATTGCTTAGTCTCATTCCATTCTCATCAGTGAACGGAATCTATCTTCCTTGCTTAAAAAATGTAGCTGTTCAGTAAATCTAATTTCAAACTTAACCCCATCCACCCCTTCAGATATATCTTTTATACAGTTTTTTCCCTTTACTGAAAATAAAACGTATGTAGAGTTGACAGGTGTTCATTAGTGTTTATTGAAATACATAATGTCACTTTCCCCCTTTACTCATGTTAAAAATTTAGGGATAGGACAGCAAAAAAAAAGCATTATTTTTTTTTTGCCATCTCATGATGACAAATTTCACATTTTTCTTGCTCAGAACGAAGTGTTTTGTTTTCTAAAAGCAAGAGGATAACTCAGTTCAATAATTGGTCAATAGATCTGATGTAGTTTCAAAGACAGTGGAGAGCAGTGTTACATTGAGATTGCATTTATATTAATGTAAAGAAATAATGTCCTTCTGCTGGTAAAACTGCTAGCAACAGCAGGAGCGGGCAATTTCCCTTGCCAGTTGCAGGCTTTGAGAAAATAGTACTTCTGTTCGCAGACTGAACTTCTGAACTGTAGTTATAGGGCAAGAGAAATGGAGCAGATCTTCTAGCTCAGTGGTTCTCAACCTTTCTAATGCCTCAACCCCTTAATACAGGTCCTCATGTTGTGGTGACCTCCAACCATAAATCTAGCACCAATTCTCCCAACAGAGCTTTAAGTTGATTGGCAGGATGGTCAGAGGAACACCCCCACTGTAAACGCCTGATTGGTCGGATTGTAAAAAAATATGTTCCCAGGTGCCAGAATAGAAGCTTTAGTTCCTAACATCATGGGAAATTTGTCTTTTCCCGTGGTCTTAGGCAGCCCCTGTGAAATGGTCATTTGACATCCAAAGGGATCCCAAACCCCAGGTTGAGATCCATTGCTCTAGCTCTTTCTGCTATAGGGCATGGTTGAGGCTAAGCTAAATTTCCTTTAGTTGTTGTTGTGTTCTTCTCAAGAGGGAGGAAGCATGGAGTGAGGAAAGGGGCAGGGTGACTGCTTTGATTTAGAACAGTTATTGTGCTTTTCAAAAGAAAAGTTTCAAAAAGAAGTGGGATGATGAAAATGATGATGATGATGATGATGATGAGTTAGCTCCATGACCCTGCATTGAAAGGAGGGCATTTGGTGTTTGCTTGGCGCACCAAGCGAGAACTATCATCAATGCTGCATGCGGAAGGAAGAAAGTGAATTGTGATTACCCCAGTGAATCTTCTATGTCAGATTGATTCAGGAATAACACCAAGTGATTTATTTGTTTTTTATTTAACCTGGTGGGTGACTTCATCCTTTTGGCTTATCTGGAAGAGCTACAATGCAATACTGTACATGCATTCAGCACTGTTGTTTTCACTGAGTATTGCCCTCCAGAAGTGATTACCAAGATTGCAGGCTCAGTGAGTTTTTCCCCAGTGTTCAGGGGGAAGGTGATTCATTGGGCTCTATGTCTAATAGAAATAAATAAAAGTAATAACGATCTCCTTAAAATGTGTGGTGTTTTTTTTTAAGATTGCTAAATTTAGTTTGTATTGTCTGGTAATTAATGGGTTTACTTGAGAAATTAAAAAGAATTAATTAGTATATTTTAGAAACAATATCGTTGTTGTTGATAAAAATTTTGAACAAAACCTAAGAAAAGCTATCTGGACCAGATTAAAATTAGTAAGAGCAATGCTTTGGGGAAGGAGACTATGGGAGTTGTTGATACCCAACCTTCTATTTGCTTAATCCTCTTTAAAGTTGTCCAAGTTGGTAGCTGATACTATATCTTGCCATAGCAAATGTCACAGCTTGACAGTATTAGATATAAGGAAGAATTTCCTTTTAACTCCATGTTTGTTTCCAATGGATTATGGTACTATTAAAACCAGAATGGTCTTCTGCTGTTATCCTAGTAATAACATAAATTGGCATACTTTTCAACATGCAAAGTCTGTACCCACTAAATATGATTTTTCTAATATTTTCTGGAAAGCCTTTTACTGCCTTTTGCCACCACCCCTGGGTCTTCTGCTAGTTTTCAATTCAAAGGGCTGATAATCTCTCCTTCTGCTTATTTTTAATCTCAATGCAACATCAGATGCTTTTAAACTATTTATTAATTTGTACTGTTCCATATGGACTGTTCATTATGGGAATAGTTCTCTGCCTAATTTGATGAACAGTTTTAAACAGCTTGCCTACATGTAGAACAATAAAGTACATTTTCTATCTGAAAAACATTGGTCTTGGAGTTGATAAATATTCCAGTATGAAATAATTATAAAATCTATTTCAGCTCTTCAAATACTATTTTCCCCTCAAAGTCTATTTAAGAGAAACCCAAAAAGCATCATTCTATAGCAATGTATTAATAATGACATATGGGAAATAGAACTAATGAAGTAGGTCACAGAATAATTTAAGTGTTACAGAAGATGAGAAATAAGGGAATCGTGAACTTTTCTGACAGATGACGCCAATAATTGAAAGATATCATCAATTATTTCAATGGACAAGTAGCCACAAGTAACCACTGTACAACGTGCTTCTTGGCTGCCTCCAGCCTTTTCATGGTTTTAGTATTTATAGAAGTTCAGATGAAATTGCAAACTCTTTCAAGGTTTATATTTTCACTTTGGATTTAAAGAGATGAATGAGATGTTCAGGTCCAGGCAGATGTTGTAGAACAGTGGTTCTCAACCTGGGGGTCGGGACCCCTTTGGGAGTCGAATGACCATTTCACAAGGTTTGTCTAAGACCACAGGAAAAGACAAATTTCCCATGGTGATAGGAACAATTCGACCAATCAGGCATTTGCAGTGGAGGGTCCCTCTGACCTTCCTGCCAATCGGCTTAAAGTTCTGTTGGGAGAATTGGCACTAGACCACAACATGAGGAACTGTATTAATGGGTTGTGGCATTAGAAGGGTTGAGAACCACAGTTGAGGAATCATGGAGCCTGTTATGTAGTTCTTACTGTAAGTCAGCGTTTCCCAACCGGTGTGCCGCGGCACACTAGTGTGCCGCAAGACACGGTCAAGTGTGCCGCGAAGCTCCTAGGGAAGCTCCAGCTGGGCGGGGTGCTGCCGCTGCTTCCGGCGCTCTCCTGCTGGGCCCCAAAGAAGGAAGGCAGGAAAAAGGAGAGCTTCATTCTTTGCGCTGCGAGTGGGAGGTCCAGGTCGGAGGCACCGGCAGCGCCCCGCCCAGCTGGAGATTCTTTGGTAGCACCAGGTAGTAGCCGGCAATGCAACACCCTTTTCCAGTGCCGCGCAAGGAGCTGGGCGTTGGAGTTTGGGGTGGGGAGCGATGAAAGTGCGGAGGCCGGTGCCGCGGCTGCCCCCACCCCCAGTGCCTCCGCCCCCCTCATGCCCCTGGCTTCTCGCCGCTGACGCCCGCCCGCCTGATCTGCCCCTTTCTCCAGCTCTTCCTGCAGTGGTGGCTGCAACGGCGGCGAGCACTCGGAGAAAACCTTCTCACAGCAGAGAAGAAAGGAAGAGAGAGAACAAGAGAGAGAAAGAAAGGAACAGAGAGAAAGAGATAGCAAGAGAGACAGAATGAATGAAAGAGAGAGAGAAAGAGAAAGAAAGAGACAGCAAGAGGGGGGAAGGGGGGAGAGAGAAAGAGCAAAAGAGAGAGGAAGGAAGGAAGAGAGAAAGAAAGAAAGAAAGAAAGAAAGGAAGAGATAGCAAGAGAGACAGAATGAGAGAGAGAAAAAGAGAAAGAAAGAGAGACAGCAAGAGAGGGGAAGGAGGGAGAGAGAAAGAGAGCAAAGAGAAAGGAAGGAAGGAAGAGAGAAAGAATGAGAGAGAGAAAGAGACAGCAAGAGGGGCGAAGGAGGGAGAGAGAAAGAGATAGCAAGAGAGACAGAATGAGAGAAAGAAAGAAAGAGACAGCAAGAGGGGGGGAAGGAGGGAGAGAGAAAGAGCAAAAGAGAGAGGAAGGAAGGAAGAGAGAAAGAAAGAGATAGCAAGAGAGACAGAATGAGAGAAAGAAAGAAAGGAAAGAAAGAAAGAAAGAAAGAGACAGCAAGAGGGGGGAAGGAGGGAGAGAGAAAAAGAGCAAAAGAGAGAGGAAGGAAGGGAGAGAGAAAGAGGAAGGGAGAGAAAGAGGGAGGGAGAGAGAAAGAGAGCGAAAGGGAGGAAGAGAGATTTTTTTTGTCCAAACTTTTTTGCCCCCCCCCCCCCCTTCAATGTTCCCCAGGATTTTGAAAATGTGAATAATGTGCCGCGGCTCAAAAAAGGTTGGGAAACACTGCTGTAAGTAACAAGAGAAGGAGAACTTTAGGAGAGGTACCATTTGTAATGGGATAAATGAGGATGTTTCTTGTTCCCTGACGATTGCTTTTTTCATCAATGTCTCTATCCAGTACAGTGGTATCTCTATTTGTTTTTCCTGAAACTCCTCTATAGTCAATAGAGATATTCAATATGTATTGAAAATGTGTTACATTGTGCAATCTAAAGTGGTAGACAGCATTGTTGACACTTTGAGAATTTATAGAACTTCTCCCTGATTCTGGAGAGCAAAAACATTTGCAACTGCAACTTGGATTTAATGAATCCAAGAGGTTGTTCAGTAGTTAACAGTTTCAGTCGAGACATTTACAAGTATAGCTACTGAAATAGCTAAATTCATATCCCAAACATCCATATCCATATCCGAAACCAAAATTGTAATAGTAAACTAGAGGTTTGCCAGAGTTTGTAAGTGGGGATTGGAAGAGTCTTGCTGTTGTGTTTATAAGTATGGCTTGAAAGACCATGTGCTCACTCAATTGATTCCAAATGACTTTAGGAAGTACGTGCCTATAATATAATGCATAAAGTGGACATTTCTATATAGTAAAGCCTTATTAAATACTGTATAGATTTATGGTAATAGTAATTTATGGTAATGGTAATAAACAATAGGCCCTCTGTGCAAATGGTATCTTGAAATCTTGACAATATTTTATATATTGATTGCATACAAAGAGAATAATTATATATTTAACTTACGTTTAGTAGGAATACTATTTTATAGCCTCTACCCTGTTTCCCCAAAAATAAAACTGGGTCTTATTTTCCTTTGGCCCTCCGAAATAAGTGCTTGGCTTTACTTTTGGGAAGGTCCTATTTCCACCCCTCCATGTCCCAGTAGAAGGCAAAGGGGCGAGTCACCCCTGACACTAGCTGCTGAAGGGTCTCAGCAGGCCATCCCATCATCCACAAAGCAGCTGCTTTGCGGGTGCCACTTATGCCACTTTTGCAGCCACAAAAGTAGCAGGAGGCCTAGCTACATACCTCGCGTCCTCGTTATCTAACGGTGTAACCATTGAAGTAGGCCATCCCATCGTCCATGAAGCAGCTGCTTTACGAGTGCCGCTCAGGCCAAAGGCCAAGTGATGTGCCACGTTTGTGGGACTATTGTAAAATGCCTTGCAAGAAATTGGAAATAATTGGTTGAACTTTTTTTATGATAGTCCCACAAACTTGTTTCCCTCCACACAACAGCGAGAAACATTTTTGACTGGTAGATTTTGCTAAAACTCAGAACATATTGAGTCCTAATGGGAGTACAGTACTAGAATACGTGATTACTCATCGAAGGGATTTTTAATTCTCCACCTTGTGTTAATTATATGATGTCATGTCCTTCTAAATTTTCTAATGGTTAGAAAGCTAGAGAACATAATCATTCCTTAGGTTACAATCCTTTCTAGCTTTTAGAACAGGGGCCTTTGCTTGAAAGAAGGCTAGAGAGCTATTGAACGCCAATCTTTTGAGCTAGTTCAGAACAATGGCATTTACCAGCTTTAAAGCACTCTTCTGTGTGCAGAAGAAAATGCCTCTGCTGGGCAGCAGAAATGGAATCTTTGGGAACCAAGCCCAGTTTCTGGAGTTATACTGGAGGGGCTGAGCTCCATTCAGAAGGCAGCCTCCAGAGGGGATATCCTCTTAGCAAGTGGCAGCATCTCGCAACCTTCCTTGCTGGTCTTCCCATTGACTGCCTGGGAAAGCTGGCAGAGAAGATGGCAAATGTTGACTGCATGATCACAAGGTACTTGGCAACTGGTCATAAGCACAAACAGATTGTCAAGCATCCCAAATGCTAGGTGATCCCATGGAGGTCGGTGCAATGTTTAGGATGTACAGTATATCTTTCTTATATTCATTTAACTTAGAACATTAATATTAATTAATTAATTAATAAATAATTAAAATATATTAATTGACTGACTTGTTTATGTATGTGTTTTATGTGTATATACTATTTTTTTAAAATTATATTTTAAGATTGGAAAGATTAGAAGGGATGACAACTGATGTAAACACTAATTACATGAAATACACAGAAAACACTTGTTTGTTATCTGAAAGCAAAGAAAACTTAGAAGTTACGATGATGATGAAAATAAAACTATTTAAAAAATGGTTTAATGATATTAAGGACACAATGACAACTTCAGCTGCACACTTTTTAAAGTTGCAGTTAATTGTGAAAGCATGAAGGTGTTACACCAAGCTTTTCTTGAGCACAAGATTAGATAAGATTGTGTTGGAGAAATGAAGAAGGAGGAAGCAATGACAAACACCACCGTGAAGGATTGCTATCTTTCAATGAAAACGATTAAAATAATGATTATCTACAGCTGTGACTTGACAGGCTAAAAAAAGGTAGATGCTTTCCATTTCTGTTTTTGAAGAGTACCATGAACTACAAGCAGAATCAATGAATCAGTCCTAGACTATAAAAAGTCTGACTGTGGCTTTGAGATGCTGATCACTAAGAGAAACTCACATAATTTGGACAAATTATGTTAATAAGCAGTGGGTTAGAGAAAATAACTAAGCTTGGCAAAGTAAAGGAAGTAGAAGAAAAAGAGAATAGATAACCAGGATGGATGGGATGAAAAACATTACGGTAATGTGGAAGAACTATGAGTTATTATTAAAGAAGTTCAAGATGGCAAGCGCTTCTCATAATGTCACAAAGAATTAAATGTGACAATGATATTTAACTAACAGAAAGCTGGGTAGATAGAGGAGTTGATTCCAAAAGAAGTTTAAATAAATGCGAACACTATTGTTAAAATCAGCAGGATTTAAATTCTTAGTTTTGGCTTGATAATCCTATTCTTTACAATTTAGTGAATAGCGTATTCTTCTATTTCATGTTAATTTTCTTTGTTCAGCCACCTGAAAATAGGTTATTCAACTTTTATGTCAGTGTAGATTAATGTAAATCATGCAGTTGGAAGGAGGGAATTAGATTTAAGAGGGAGGATGAAACTCCAGAAATTCCAGGGCTGTGTATATAGACTTGTCTGTGGTCTGGTTGAAATAGTTGATTTTGCTTAAATTGGATGATTGGTACTCACATCATTCAATTTTCCTACTATTGCTGAGATTGTCGCTTTATGATTTCTGAAGCTTCTCAAATTTTTCTGGTAACGGATTTTATTAAAAAAATATGGTTGTCTTGCTTTTTCATTCAGTTGCTCTTTTATGTTCCTTAAATTGCATCTGATCTTAATTTCTTTGTCTTAGCCTCCAGTCTGATCTATCACTTTGGGATTAAATATAATTTTGCTATGATTTATTAATTTCAATACCCAATTGCCTTTGTAATCACCATTGTTGTATTTTATTTTAATTTAAAATAAGTTATACAAATAAATAAATAACATCCCTTTATTATTTTTACAAGTAACTCAAGGCAATGAACTACCACACCTTTCTCCTGCGAGGTGTGTTGGGCTGGAAGACAGAGTGACATGCCCAAGATCACTCAGCTGGCATTCATGGCTAAGGTGGGACTTGAAAACACAGTTTCCAGTTAAAACATAATGCTTTAACCCAGTGTTTCCCAACCGTGGCAACTTGAATATATTTGGACTTCAACTCCCAGAATTCCCCAGCCAGCATTTGTTGGCTGGGGAATTCTGGGAGTTGAAGTCCAAATATATTCAAGTTGCCAAGGTTGGGAAACACTGCTTTAACCAATGGACTTTTATTGTAGATAAATTGATTGGTCTTTTTGATAAATGCTATTTTAATACTATTTATAAGTCACTTTGAACTCTTTGGGACAGGGCAGCATAGAAGCCAAATAAAACAAACAAACAAATAAATAATCATTGCAAGGACCTCATTTGCATCCTTCATTATAGATGCAAGATCTTTATCGGACACTATTTTCAGTGTTGGAGGATTTTATCTTTCTATGGATCATTCTGCATATGTCATAATTTTTTGTTTTCATTCCATTTTTTGTAGGTATTTATTTGTTTGTTTGTTTGGTTGGTTGGTTGGATTTCTATAGTGCCCTTCTCCGGAGACGCAGAGTGGATTACAACAATAAGAACAAAATAAAATACAATATAACAAATGAAACCCAACCTAACACTAAAACTAATAATTAAAACCCCTATAATATAAAAAACATTCATTCAACAACAGTCACACAGTCACATCTATGATCAGAGCAAGATGTTAACTCAACGGCCCCAAGCCTGCCGACACAGGTAAGTTTTTAAAGCCTTGCGAAAGGCCAGATTGTTTCAGGACTGGCCTGTACTAGCTATGTTGTTATTACTACTTCTAAGTTATCATTTCTAAATTTTATATTGGCTTTTTGTTTCTGTGTACTTATAATAACAATTGTGTTATCTTCTACTATTCTACTACTATTGTTTTGGGATCTTCTATTTTCTGAATATTTTTCAGTTCTGCATTCCTGAATATTTTATTTCTGGTAATGAATCTCCTTTGGTTTGCTAATCATTGTTCAGTGACATTTGAATCTGGATAATTTTTTTTTCAATGTTCACGAATTCCCTTTAACTATTCCCATTTTGTTGGTTCCAATTTATAATAACAGGCCATAATGGCATGATTTTCAAACACATTATGTTTTTGTTATGTCTGTGCTTGATGTTCTTCCATTAATTCTACAATCCTAGCCACAGCTCCTGAGTCCCATTGGCTACTTGTCAACAATTGCCCAGGAACTCTATAATAATAATAATTTATTAGATTTGTATGCCGCCCCTCTCCGAAGACTCGGGACTCTAACGTCTGACATGATTTTAATTGACCCGTATGATGACTGATCTGGTATAAAATTCTTTTTTCTGTTTGCTCACTGTATTAAATGAGTTGATGTATTCATTTAGTTTGACTCTTCTACTAAGACCTGTCTAGCACGAGTAACCTTTCTGGTATAAAACAACATTGCTAACATAGCTTGCAACCTTATCAGAGCATCATAAGCCTCTCCCCCAAAACATAGAGGTATCCCTGAAATGGAATAGATTTTATTATCTGTGGATAATCTACAGTTAGATTCACTGTCTAAAACTGGTGGAATGTAATACTTCAAGTCCTAACTAACAATCTAAGAATTATTAATGTAGCATCCATGAATATGGGCACTTCCAAGCAAGGTAACTTTTTGGTAAAATTAGGATTTTCAGTTGTATATCATTATTAATTGCTTACTTTTAACCATGTAGATGAATGGCATCATTTGTATAATGGAAGAAATCAAGCTTCATGGGAATTCAAGTTGCATACATTGGGTAGTATGCAGCCTTACTCATATTTAGATTAGAGCGGTGATTATGTTTCCTTGATTCTGATGGATCTCTACTACTACTCCCCACCCCCCACTATCCCATCACACTGTTTTCTGAAACTTCAATAGTGTATTTCAGTAGGGCGCTACATATGGAAATGTATTGCTATAGATTTTGACTAAATAGCCATCTTTCATTTTTTTTCTTTCAACAGAGAAAGAGAGTATTTTCATAGTTTAAATTTTGGGGTGCATAAATCAAATATATAAAGTGTTGTTTTCAAATAGGCATATAAACTGCAGTATAATAGGAAGAACAGACCAGGAGATGCAAAATGTTCAGCTTCTGTGCAAATTGACAAAGAAACATTCGCGTAGGAAGAAAATGCTTTATTCAAAAGAGCATAAATTATACAGTCTTACAAACTGAAATTAAGAGAAAAACCATAGTTCTGAATAGAATATGTGTACAGAATAAGAGCTTTTGATGTTTTGTGATTGTGAAGCCCTATGAAAGACATTTTCTCTCAAATAAGCAACACAATATTTTGGAAAAATGAAATATTTTCCTGAGAGAATCTGAATGTGGCCATTCTAGCATTCTACACCTATTAATACAATTTGTCAACATAGTCTAGTCTTTGGAATTATTAGATAGGCATCAGTATAATATAAACTCAAATTAATAACAGCTTCAGATACAACACAACCCATGCCAAAATTCAAAACACTAGCAAAAAAACAATATAAACCAAGTAGGTTTCAAATTAGCACTTTTTATAGAAAAACTTTAAAGTATATACAAGTTTATAGAAATGGATAGGCAAGGCATCAGCCTTGACTTCTTCCTTCCTGGGATACATCTTCCATCATTGGGTGTCCCAGTCTATAATCCTCAAAGAGTAGAATGGCACTGACAAATACGCTGTCGAAGGAACCCCTGAGAATTGATCTTGCTGGAGGGGTTTTTTTGCTTTTGTTTGGTAGAAGCTCTTCTTTGTTGCTGAATTGATTTGGGGCTTTTATGTATTTTAAGCCATACCAGAGAAGTCACATGAGAGAAGATACAATGGTCTGTTGGACTAATTGTTCTCGGAGGACTTTTATTGCCAGAGAATTAATCAATTTTACATGTGGACAAAGCAACTTTCCACAACTTGGAGAGGCCATATTCGGCTGTTATGGGATTTTCAGCGGCAGTACAGATGGAGACAATGGGAGATTGGGAAGGGTTGGGCTATTCCTTTAAAATGCTTTTGGCTGCGCCCAGTGGAGGCACAAGAAAAATACAAATTGAAATAAGCCTTGGCATATAAAGAATAGTAATTGGTCAACATAAACAAGTATAATAAAAGCCCTCTTAAAAGCATGTAGAAATGCATCATTATGTAGAGAGAAACTATCCACAGAATTCAATAGTTTACAGGTCAAATAGCTATCTCAGTGTTGGCAACCATTTTCAGCACTGAGGGTTGAAACGGGTGTGTGCTTGTGGGTGCCAAAAACCAGAAGAGAAGCCCCCCCCCCCCAGTGCACCTGCATGTGCCAGGAAGATGATCTTCTGGAAGATGGCCAGTATACATGCATGTCCCAGAAACTGGAAGATCTCGTTCGTTCATTCATTCATTCATTCATTCATTCATTCATTCATTCATTCATCATTCATTCAGATTTCTAGGTCGCCCTTCTCTGGAGACTATTCCCGATACACAACTGCTCTTCTGGTTTCTGGGTCTCCCGCATGTGTAAAGACCAGCTGGCCAATGTACCAGAACTCGGAAGAGCAAAGAGCAACAGCTCACATGTCACAGGTTCATCATCATGTACATATCTGGATCAGGTGGTACTTCATTGAAGACCAGATGGCCAGCATGCTGGAACCCGGAAGAGCAAAGAGCGACAGCTCATGTGCTATAGATTTGCCGTCACAGACCTATCTGGATTAGATGGTACTTCATTGAAGACAGAAGTATTTTAGACCAGAACTATATCACGTCTCTTGTTAGAGAATTCCTAAGCCCAGAGTCAGACGCTGACAAAGTCCTCTCTCACATTACTTCTAATGATGCTGGAACTGAGAAGAACTGAATCTCATCAGATTTCAATTTTTTTCAGCTTAGTTTCAAACAGTGCATAATTTACATAGACACATGTTTTTAAAAATATGTGTTTTACAGCATCTATCACATCCATCATGTACATTGGTGCAATAATGACCAGTGTTTTGCATCATGCCCAAAAAAGAAGATGATAAGCCACTGCTATAATGAAGAAGTCACATGTTTCCTCTAACTATCCGCAGTCAGTGATGCGACTCAGGGGTGGGTTCCTCCTGGTTCAGACTCATTCACCCAAACCAGTGGCGGCCCTGTTGTGGCGTCACAATGATGTGACTGAACTGGTTATGTCGAGTTTTTATTAATTTAAAAAAAAATAGGGGGGATTTTCTCCTGGGGTTTTCTTATTCTGCACATGTTTAGAAGTGCAGGGGTAAAAAACACCAGAGGATACCAGCTGGCTACCTGGTCTAGTCCAGCAGCTGCTGCGACCAATTAGCAGTATAACCAGTTTAACTGGTGCCGCTGCAGAGAGACAGTGGTTTTTTTCAGGGCACAACTGCTAAAACTCTGAGTTCTGGCTACCTGGCCTGGCCGGCAGGCACTATGCCAAGTAGCTGGAGGTCCAAGTTACCCAGTTACCCCTCTTCTTGGAAGAGTCGAAGTTTGGGACATTTTCTTCAGCTGACATCCTGGTGCTTCCCCAGGAGAGGTCTGGAAAATCTGCAGCACATCAAAGGATGGAGAATAGGGCTGCATCAGATAGCCACGAGGTGGCTTGTGTGAGGGGGGGGGGAGGCTCAGTACATCCCCAGATAGAACAAAGAAGCCCTGCAGTGAAGATGGACATTGGAAAAATAGCTGCAAAGCTGAGGAGAGAGATGCCCTCAGGAGGGGGAAAAAAGCCTTGGAAAGGGATAATTCTAGAAGACAGGCAGAGCGAAGAGAACTAGCAGAGTTCCCTTGGGCGAAAGTAATCACCCATCCCTTAGGTCATTCAGAGGCAGCCAGGGATGAGAGTCATTTAAGCCTCCCAAATTGGTCACCAGAGGGCACCATAGAACAATCCTCTCAGCCAAATAGCCTGTCAACAGAGAATGAATGGGAGTCTGACTTTAAAAGGATGTGTATGGCCCCAGAGGCTACCTTTACTCCCAAAGCAGCTGGGCTACAGTCAGGGGAGACGCAAAGCCCAGGGATCACGGAACAAATGAGATTTTTGATATCCTTAACACAAGGACTCGTCACATCCTTGCAATAGAGGAGTCAGGAGGATTATATGGCATCAAGCCCAGCCCTGGAACATAGCCAACACCTGACACTCCAAAGTCAGGAAGATTTGAGGAATTGTAGGGAGTCCAACTCCCCCTCCATCCCTCCAGAACTGGGATGAGATTTCAGGGGAGGAAGATCAGAGAGAATGGAGCCTTTCAGAAGATGAGGGATCAGCTCCTGACCCACCAGCATTCATGGAGTTGTTCTGCCCTTCCCTCTTCAAGCCACAGCCAACATGGGGAATGAACCTAAAGTTTCAAGAACATTACAGGGCCTGACAGATCCAAATGCATTCCTGTTTGCACAAACAATGGTGCAGAGTGAAGAGGTTCCCTCGCCACAAACGTTGTGGTTTGAAAACAATGGGCCCAGCCAGGAGCATATTCTAACCCAAATGAGAATGACAGGAAATATTATAATATAGCCTCAAACTTCGCAGAGAAAATACAATTGCCATCAGTAGATGTGCTGACACCAACCCTAACTTCGGCCAACCTTGTGTCCCAGGACACAGCAGACACAGAAGATAGGAGGTCAGAGATGGCTCTTTGCAGGGTTCATCAGGCAATGGCCTGGGCAATCAGATCAACTACGACTACTTCATTTTTCAATAGAACCTCCTTAGCCTGACTGTGGCAGATGAAAAGCAGGATTCCACCTCATGACCAATGCCTCCAAAAGGACATTACCAAGCTGATGGAATTCCCGGTGAATGCCACCCTGAACACAGCTATTCATTTCCAGCGAAATGGCTTCAGCGCTGATAGCCAGATGCATATTGTGGCTTCGCAATTAGCAGGCAGATGCCAAATCAAAATGGAGGCTAGCCTCTTCACCTTTCATGGGTGGCAAGCTGTTTGGTGAGGCCTTGGAGCCCATCCTGGTAGAGACCAAGGACAGGAGGAAAATTCTACCATCTTTACACAGGTGAGCAAACTGGTGGCCATTGCCTTATGCATGTGATTCCTCCTTTCGGCCAGCAGAGACAAGTCAAGGCTACTTCCAAAAAAGGTTCCCACAGGGAACTGATGGACAAACAGAGCCGGATTCTGAGACAGAACCAAACAGCAGTTCCAGGCCAAGAAACCATTTCGTGGCTCTGGAAGCCATCCCTTCTGGCGCTACAAGTGACTCCAGGCCAAACCTTTCCATTGGCAACCACCTGGCACTATTTGCGAGCCAATGGGAGGCAAATACGTCAGACATGTAGATTCCAAACACAGTGAAGCTAGGCCTCAGGTCTGAATTTCTCTCCACACCATCAAGATTCTTCATACGTTGTCCTGTACCAGGGGACAGTACAAAAAAAGAAACCTTATAGAGACTGCAATTCAACACCTGTTGGGCATTCAAGCTATCCAGCCGGTCCCAACAGACCCACAGGGGCAAGGTTTTTCTTCCATACCGTTCGTGGTTCCAAAAGCCTCAGGGTGATGGCAGTGGTGGTGGAGAGCAATTCTAGATCTAAAAACATTAAACAAGTACCTCATCTACAAACAGTTCAAAAATGCAATATCTCCCATCCATCCTGGAAAGTATCTGGAAAGGCAACTTCTTAATATCCAAAGACCTGAGAGAAGTGTACCTCCATGTTCCCATGCTACGATTGCACCAACGGTTACTCAGATTCTACTACATGGACCAACGTTACCAATACAGAGCCTTACCCTTCGATCTGTCTTTAGCACCCAGGATGTTCACCATGACTCATGTCTAATCTTTAGAAAGTCCCGGTTATGCATAACCAAGCAACTCCAAGCTGATCTTGTAAAAGCATAAACAAGAGGCCTTACAGATGCGGCACAAACAAAAAGCCGTTCATGTGCAAAAGGAAGAGTTCAGTGTGTTTCATTAAGTGCTAGAGATTTTGCTGTATGGTAACATTATATACCTCTTTATTCTGGATTCCTGTCAGCATTTCTGGGAAGACAGCATTTACTGAAGGAAAGTGGGTGAAAAGCCCAAATGACTAATTGAAGACAACTAATAATCAGTTCCTGCATATAATTTGTGTTTTGTGGCTAATCGATGCTTTGAAAAAACAATCTGAGACATGAAGTGGCAACAACTTGCATCTGCCATCATTCCCACATGCAGAATAACATTTGGTGGCTATGGCTATCATGGGACAAACATGGATTAATTCCAACTTTGATAACTAAACCAAGCCTATGAAAATATAAAAGAGGGTCATGTGTATTAATTGTTCATCTAGGTCAGGGGTCGGCAATCTTAAAAACAAAATACCTGGACCCACAAACCTGAGTGGGCATGGCTAACTCGACATCACTTCCACTGAGTCACATGAACACCCCCCCCCAACTATGCCTACCCAGGTTTTGTGGCTGTTTTCTATGAGAAAAAGGTATATATCTCTCTCTCTTTCTCTCCCTCTCCTATCTCGCTCTCCTTCCCCCCTCTCTCTCTTCCTCCCCACCCATTTTTCTCTTCCTCTCCCACCCTCACCTCTCCCTTTCTCCCATCTCTTTCTCCCTCTCTCTCTCTCTCCCCTTTTCTCTCTGTGTGCTGAGGAACGATCACCACCCCCATAAGAGGTTTCTCTTTGGGCGACCCTCCTCTCCCTCTCAGGACTCCCTGGCTGGCTTTGGTGCATCTGGGGAGATCCTCTTCAAGCGAATGCCAAAGTGCAGCAAAGGTGCATGTGGGTGGTGGGTAGCTACACACTTAAGGAGAGTCTTTTGATGCGGCTTTTCACCTGCCCTAAGGATCCGTCCTTGCTGTGACCCACCCTCTTCCCACAGTTTTTCATGAGCTCCAGCCCAAAGCGGCAGGAAGTCAAGGCTGCCTTATGCGCAAATGTGGCATAAAGGCTGCATTCTGTCCTAAGGATCCAGCCATCACCTTGCAGTACTCGCACACAGGCACTTGAGAGGAGAAGGAAGGGAGGACGGTCACCAGAATAAAGACAGCCTTTGCTCCGGGTTGATGCTTATGCCCACTCAACTCAGCCGAAGCACTGGCGGGGGGAGGCATGGGAAGGCAATGGCCAGATCCTTAGGGCAGGAGAGAAGCCATGGCCAAAGACCTGCCGCCTGCCCTCCGTATGTGCCTTTGCTGTGATTTGGCACTCACTTGAGGGTCTCCCCATGCAATAAGCACCATCCTGGTCCCAACACAGCCAGCTAGGGAAGAAAGGTTGCCCGAAAGGAAGCCCAGGGAGGCTATGTTCCTCAATCAGTGCTGGAGAATCAGCCCAGCCTCTTCTCCATTCTTGCCATCACCCTTACCTTCTCAGGCCAGGGGAGGGAGCCACATGTGGCTCTGGAGCTGCAGGTTGCTGACTCCTGATTTAGACAATGAAACCTACCTGCATTGATGTATCTTGAAAAAGTATGTAGGAATGGTTCGACTTAGTACTTAAATGGGAAATTACCAGAAATACTGGGACTGTAACCTAGATTTGATGGATCCATGTAGTCCAACACGAGGAAAGTTAACATATTTGGGAGTCAGCCTGGATACAAAATCTGTAAAATCTGATGTCTACTAGAGTAAAAATTATTGGATTGGGGTGCACACACCACAGCTGATCAGAGTTCTGTTTATTCTAACTTATGCCTCTCGGTCCACATGGAGAGAGCATATTGGCTGGCCAAGTTTCCTTTGCAGCCCACAAGGATTTTTAATTATCAATGTGTCTCCTTACCTTCAGTTGTGCATGCCTGAGTTAGAACAGCTAGAATTGTTAAGTGAAAGTTATTTGAATAGTTGAGCAGGAAAAATAAAAGTATTTTTATTATTGAATATTCAGTTTGACATAATAAACTGTTAGGAGAAATTGGTTGGGTGGAAAATTAATTCACTTTTACCAGATGCAATAAAATTCACTCATCATGCCTAGTGGCTTTATGTGTAGAGCTCATAAATGAACATTCAAGATACATCAACATACAGTGCCACCCACCACTGACATAAGGCCTGTTTGATCAACTCACCGTGTTGGGGAGCTTAGAGTTTCCCTAAGGATCTAATGGGCAGCTTGGCTGAGGAATTGGTTCAGCCTTGGGAGAACATGGCCTTGGACTAGATTACTCCTAAGTGGCTTCTTTGTGTGCCAACCTTGGCTTTCTGAGAAATTCTTGGACATGAAGTACCAGAAGGGACATCTAGTACAACATTCGAGGAAGAAGCTGCCTACCGAATCAATTGAAAAAAAATCAGGTAGTAGTTTTTCAGTCCTTTCAGGTCTTTGATCAAACTTGACCTCTTAAAGACTAGCAAGGAAGGGCATTTTGATTTAGGAGCACTGAAGAACTCTCTGGTGGCGTGCATGTTTGCATAACCTACCACCTGCTCATCCTTCTTCCATGACCATTTGTCCTGCATTTTTTTCAGTTCTGTTCATACTCTGGATTGCAGCTGCTTAAACTTGTCTTTCGTTGAGAATGTGATGGATCATTCTGCCAATCTTTGCAAGTCTTACTCTTGGCTGGAAGGCTGCTGAAACAGTTTTGTAGTTTTCATCAAGCCAATGTTGACCTGCCTTGTTTTTCAGTCCAAGTTCAGTCCTTGCACTGTATGATGGCATTTAAAAACTTTTCAGGACAGGTTCCTAAAAGTTTTTCATTAAATGCATCTTGGAAACATTTAAGATCACACAGACATAGTATGACATAGTCAAGCAAGTGCCAATGTTTGGACCTGAGATGCATCTTCGGAGAGGGGCGGCATACAAATCTAAGTAATAAATAAATAAATAAATCCAGATAGATTTGTACTTACTTGCATTGTGTTACTGATGCATGGGTTGTGTTCAGAGGTATCAGGATGTTACAATTTAGTTTTCCCTTCCCGTGCCTGCCAAGGATTCTGTCCCAGTTGTCATCTTTGCATCCCTATCCTAGCATTGAAGTTACCCAGAATAACAAGTTTGTCACTAGTGGGAGTTATTCAAATAATTTGGACTAAAACCTTATCTTTGCCTTGATATGTGAAAAAATAGACTCTTCTACCAAAAACACTATTCTTCACTCTATACATATTTAAGTCAATCTAGACTTAGTCATATTTATATTAGATCTGATAATTGAAGCCCTGTCGGTTAATGTGGATTATTTGAAACATGACTATATCTCATCCATATTTCTGGCATATCATGAATTGAGGGAAAAGAAAAGTTTTTAGAAAGCATTTGATTATTATGATTTTTAAACCCCAATTTATTGATCAGAATAAATTTTATTTTATTTTATTTTTATTTAATTAAATGTACAGGCCACCCTTTTCCAAATAGACAGGGCGACATACAACAATAAAAAATGCAACAATACAAATACAGTTTAAAACCCCAATATAAATGTTCATACATCAGTCAGTCATAGCTACAGGCCGCAGCAGAGTATAATGCTCAATGGCCCCAGTCCTGCTGGCAAAGCTTTGTTTTTAAGGCCTTTCGAAAGGCGATGGGGATGGGAGCCATGAGAACTCTCCCGGGGGACTTGGTTCCAGACAACCAGAGCCACCACAGAGAAGGTCCTTCCCCATAGCCCCGCCAACCAACATTGTTTGACTGATGAGACCTAGAGAAGGCCAACCCTGTGGGCTCTGATTGGTTACTGGGACATGTGAGGCAGAAGACAGTCCCACAAATAATCTGGTCCTAAACCATGTAGGACTTTATAGGTAGTAACCAACACTTTGAATTGCATTCGGAGACCGCAATTCATACATAGATTCCAATCAATACATTCCAAATTAAAATTCTGAGTCATCTTGACAAATTATTCTAATTTAATTAATACCATCTGTATTAATTATAAATAATATATATTTATGTTTGTTGCATTGCCTGCCTGGATTTGGAAGAATATCTATTGGCTTCATATAAAAAGTATATGAGGAATGCACCCTCTTTCCCCCCACAAACAGATCAGCCCTGAGAGAAGCATGGCTTCTGTACTGCAGACCAAAGGGAGGTGCCACAGCCTGTCCCTCTCCTGGGTAGGAAAACATTTTATTTTTATTTTTTTAAAGAGGAGGTGAAAAATGGAGGAAACAGAAAAAAAATGGCTGCGCCTGAGCTTGGGAAGGGAGTTAAGCACAATACTTTCCCAACCATTCTGATATGTGATAGTTGGTATTACCATCAGTTTCCAAAATGGGGCAGATCCACAGGAAAAAAAGCAAAAGGAACTTTGCCTTGGAATTGAAATAATCTTTGAGAAAAATTTGCAGAGCTAGGCAGAAGTTGTGCTAAGTTTTAGGTTATAGTTTTTGTGTGTCCTTACATTCGGGATAATTTATAACTCTGAATAAGTTCAGTTATCATATAAACTTGAGACTTTTATACATATATTAATACCAACTTTATTAATTTTTCCTTGAGAAAATGTTTTGCCTATCTAAAAAACTAGGGAATTGGAACATATCAGTATACTGTACCATCTTTTTAAAAGGTGTTTTAAAAAATAACCTTGAAGTTTAACTTGCTTGCCGGATGTTGCTTATTATAAATCAAACAGTTCCACAGGTCCTGCAGCACAGCACAATTACAATTTTAAAATTTGAAATGTACTTTCATTTTAAAAACCAAGTTTTATTTCATCTTTTGTGAGATTGTTTTATTTTCCTAGACTGAGATGTGTGAGGATGGGGTGGAAGAAGTGTTGCTAGTCACATATTTCAGTGTTGGGCACTTGGAAATGGCATTAGAGAAGCACAGTGGTTATTTCATTATACTGTATTGTTTATTCACCCGAAAGGCACTCTAGGAACTCTGTCTCTCTCATGCCTTGAGAGATTAGCAAGAAGGAAATGACCACTTAGAAAGCCCTTTGGAAGATAGGAAGTTAGTGCAGAATGTAGGAAGGAGATGCAAAGATCTGTAGGAGAGCAAATTTGAGAGATCCACCCTTGTGCTCTGTTCTCCTAAATACATAGTCTTTATTTAGATATTGTAGAGGAATAACCCTTTTAATTACATTTCCCTCCCATCTATGCATAAGTGATAATTTAGTACTCACATGCGTTTGGAATATAATGTACACTGCGAGCTCAAATTACCATTTTAATATTCTCGTTAAAGATTGATTGCTATTGTTCAAAACTGCTCTTCCTTTTATTTCTCTATTCACACTGATTTGAAGTGATTATGTGTTAGAGAAATGGGAGGGAATCAGGTTGACTACTCATGGTAAAAAGCTTTCTTTCTGTTTCAATTGGAACATCCCTTGTTCTAGTTATTAAGAGAGATAGTTTACAACATTTTAATTCAGCTGACAAAAATGGGTGTCAAGAATGATAAACAGCAAGAGAATTTTCAACAGGACTTTAACAAAATTGGCTTTCCCCTTTTGACTTCCATTCGTATTCTGTCTCCCTCCCCTCATTTCAATGTAAATCTAATGATTTTGCTTTTCAACTGTAGTTTATGTAGTACAGTGGAACCCCCGACATAAGAGCTGCTCTACTTAAGAGCAACTCGAGATAAGAGCTGGGAGGGGAGAGATATTTTTGTTCTACTTACAAGCCCAAATTCGAG
This sequence comes from Erythrolamprus reginae, assembly GCF_031021105.1. NCBI lineage: Eukaryota > Metazoa > Chordata > Lepidosauria > Squamata > Dipsadidae > Erythrolamprus > Erythrolamprus reginae. Next base: position 153,684,757 of record NC_091952.1, on the reverse strand, counting down.
ATACAAGCGCCAAGGAGCTGTCTCCTGAAGCCAAACGCTAACTTCCGCGTTCGGCTTCAGGAGACAGCTGCGAAGCGGCACGCGTGTTTTAAAAGGTTGCAGCCGGCCTGGGGGGCTCGGGGGGGTGCTTGCAGCTTTCTTTCTTGCTCTTTTTCTTTCTCTCTTTTACCTTCCCTTCCTCTATTTCTTCTTTTCTTTCTCCTTCCCACCTTCTTCCCTCCCTCCCTTCACTCATTCCTCTCTTACTCTCCCCTTTCATAAGTTTCCTTGCTTCCTTCCTCTGTTCCTGTCCTTTCCCCCTTTCTTTCTTTCTTTCTTGCTTGCTTTCTTTCTTGCTCTTTTTCTTTCTCTCTTTTACCTTCCCTTCCTCTATTTCTTCTTTTCTTTCTCCTTCCCACCTTCTTCCCTCCCTCCCTCCCTTCACTCATTCCTCTCTTACTCTCCCCTTTCATAAGTTTCCTTGCTTCCTTCCTCTGTTCCTGTCCCTTCCCTCTTTTCTTCCTTCCTTCCCACCCTCCGTCCATTCATTCACCCATTCCTCTCTTGATCGCTTAAAGCCGGTCCCTGGTGCAAAAAGGGTTGGGGACCTCTGTCCTACAGGATTGGGTGGCAGAGAAGTTGAACATATGTAAATTTAAAAGTTTAAGAAAGTTTACAAGTTAAGTGAAAGAAACTTCATTATTCATTTATATGTACATGTACATTTCTTCATTAAAAACATGTCTTTCTGCATAATTTAGACTAACTTTGTGAGTTTTTTGAGGGCTGGAACCAATTAAAATTATTTACATTAATTCCTATGGGGAAAAGTCGTTCGAGATAAGAGCTGCTCGACTTAAGAGCCCAGGTCCGGAACGAATTAAACTCGTATCTCGAGGTACCACTGTACTATATATTGAAAGAGTACTTAATATTTGAAGAGGTCCCTACAGTCAGTTGATTTTGGACATTGCTTACACCAGTGTTTCCCAACCTTGGCAACTTGAAGATATTTGGACTTCAACTCCCAAAATTCCCCAGCCAGTGAATGCTGGCTGGGGAATTCTGGGAGTTGAAGTCCAGATATCTTGAAGTTGCCAAGGTTGGGAAACACTGTCTTACACAATCCAGAAATCTGAACATGGGGATCAGGTGATATCAGAGAGATTTCCTTGAGACTTTGAATAAATTTCACAGATCTTTGCTTGCTCTCTGCTTCAACATTGAAGAAAGAGGCAAGATTGACCAGGCATTTTCTATTCTTAATTCCAAAGTAAACAACAATAACAACAGCTAACAATTGTAGATTGTTTATCTACAACATCATGATTGAGTTGCCAAAATCATACTTTGGAAGCTTTGTCAGAAGTTTTGGTTTAAATGCAACAAAAATGATTAGGAACACCAAATTGACAAAGTTCTTGAAAATGAACAGATCAAAATCTTACTGGATTTTCAAATCCAAACAAACAAACATCTGGTCCACGATATTCCTGACATCATTATTGTGGAAAAGAAAAAAGTCTGGTTCATTGATAATGCAATACCAGGTGACGTCCAAATTGAAGAGAAACAAATAGAAAAAATAACAAAATATTGTGATCTGCAAATTGAACTTGAGTGATTGTGGTGGAATAAATCAATGGTTGAACCAATAGCAATGAGAGCCCCTGACACAATACCCAGGAATACCCAAAGGGTTGCCTAGATACATGGACATTTTGAACTTATTAGATCTGAGTATTCTAACTCCAATCTTACTCAGAACTGCCTATACTCAGACATTAACTTAACAGCTCTTATGGCCTTGGTTAGGACTTGAACTATTACGTTTTTACCAGTCCCACACTCTGAATTGAATTGCCCAGTTTGCTTAATGTGTTCTTTAATGTGCACATCATTCTGTCTGCCGCTTCATTGCTAGAAGGGTGTCATGGGGCTATCAGGCTGTCCCTTATTCCTAACCTTGCTAAGAAAACCTCAAAAGCTGCAGACATCAGCTGTGGCCCATTATCTTAGACCAGGGGTAGGCAAAGTTGGCTCTTCCATGACTTGTGGACTTCAACTCCCAGAATTCCTGAGACAATCATGCTAGCTCAGGAATTCTGGGAGTTGAAGTCCACATGTCATAAAAGAGCCAACTTTGCTTACTTCTGTCCTAGACAATCAAGTCTGGAATGCCATGAGTAGCACATTGGTTATTCAAAACCTTTATTAAAGCTTCTGTTGTTGTAAAAGCCATCAAGTGGACCTCTAACCATTTAGAAAAGGCATCTACAACCGCTAAGAACATCTGTCCCACTATAGGACCGGCAAAATCAAGGTGTAGCCTTGACCACGGCATCCTTGGGGTCTCCCATTCCCTAGCTGGGGCTTAAGACAGGCTCTATCTAGTAGATTGGCAAATAGAACAAGTACCTACCCATCTTTCAATATCCCTGTCCAGACCCGGCTATTATACATAACTCTGGGCTAGCGCCTTCATGCGCACGACCCCCGGATGAGTCTCACAGTGTGAATTGAATTGAAGTTTAGATCTCCAACAACAACAACAGTAACAACAACAACAACTTAACAGCTCTTAGGTCCTTAATTAGGACCTGAACTGTTGTTTATACTAGTTCAGACAGTGAATTGAATTGAAGATTAAATAATAATAAAATAATTGAGCAACATATTTGAACATTATCACCTTTGCAATATGCTAGAATAAAGCGCTATATGGCTCAGGGCCAGACTATTTATGGGACCATCTCCTACCGCACACCTCCCAGAGACCAATAAGAGCCCACAGAGTTGGCCTCCTCCAGGTCCCGTTGACTAAGCAATGCAGGTTGTTGGAACCGCGGGGGAGGACCTTCTCTGTTGCCGCCCTGGCTCTATGGAATCAACTCCCCCCCTCCAATGTCTGTACTGCTCCCACTCTACTGGCCTTCCACAAGGCTGCGAAGACCTGGCTTTGCCGGCAGGCCTGTGGGCCATGAATTGACATCTATCATGGCCAAATTGTGTGAATGGTATGCATATGTTCTGATTGGATAATTTAACTGTGGGTTTTAATTGGGGTTTTATAGTTTTAGACTTTATATTTGACTTCTTTTTTATTGTATTTGTATTTTTATATTATTGTAAGCTGCCCTGAGTCCTTCGGGATTGGGCGAAGGTGGCATAGAAGTCGAATTAAACAAACAAACAAACAAATAGTAAGGTAAGGCAACTCTACTTACAGCTACTGCATAGAGATTGTGACAGTGATCTTCTAAAAGGTTTATGTCAAAGGCAAGATTTAGCTCAGTGTTTGTATATCTGTATAATAAGAGTCCATAGAATATCACAATTCATTGTCACCAAAACCAGTCCTTAAAGCTTTCCTGGTGCAGAAAAATACACATTAAACTGTAGAAGCAGCTTCATACATGCCAGCTTGCCACCTGCAGGTTTTATCTTTTTTGGTCTGAGTTGATTGCTTCAGCTTTTCCACTGTAGTTGTGTCATTGATCAATTTCACTATAGGCTTTCCACCACCATTCCAGGATGTAAACGTCAGTGTCAGTCAATGAGAATATGCCATTTAGATAATGCTCTTGAAGAGTTACTTGTGGGAGACAGTTGAGGAAGTAATAATGGCAATGCATCAAAAAAAGAGAGAGTAAGACTGATGAACAGGAAGAAAGTAAGACTGAGATAATAAAAAAGGCAGGGAACTGCTACATGCAATAAGGGAGTAGGAAATTAAAAACTTATTCTGGAAAGCCACTTTTGTTTAAAAAAAAAAGGGGGGTAATTACTTTAATTAAAAATGTTCAAAATAACTTTTCCTTGCCTTGCAACACAAGGTCCTTCATAAAAAAGGAAACATTCCTTTTTGATAATGCTGGAATTGAAATACAGGGCAGTGAAACTTGGTGGGCAGCAGATCCATTGCCAGAGTGATTAGTGGTCCAGATAAAGCACAAGTTATCCAGAGATAGTGATGATAGACAATTTATTATTACAAACCTTCGGATATATAACCCCAGTACTGATTTTAGATAGGCAAAAAGGAATTCTCTGCCTCCCTCCAATATTTTAAGGTAAGAAACCAGAAATGGGAAATTTTGATTTACCCTTTATCTTTGTAGCAATTGCAGCAGTATCAATGAAAAGCTAGAGAAATTGTTTTACTTTTGCAATATCCACCATCACTGTTTATCCTTAAGTTTCCACATCTCATTTCTTTGCTATAAATTCCTTCCTCCCAAACTGATTTTTTTTAAAAAAAATTCCATGGGTGCTGAGCTATTCATGCTTATGCTATTTGTGTTGCCAGTCAGTGTTCTCTCTAAATTTTTTTTGGGGTGGGCGGAAAAGTATAGTGTCTGAGCGGCAGTCCCTTCGCGACTGGGCGACACAGAAATAATAATAAAATTTCCCTCTCGGCTTCTGGGCAGGTTTGGAAAACTCTGAGTTGATGATGATTTTTAAGTGAGCGATTGCTCACCTGCTCAGCTTAGAGGGAACTATGTTGCCAGTATTTTCTTAATGTGCTTCTTGGAAAAATCATTCTAGATGCTGGCTGGTGGCTAAGCTAGTTCAATTATCTGCCTAGCTTAAGGATAGTATGCATTTGAACAGCTTATTATAGGAAAACACAGCAGTGTAAGAGAACAATTGGCTTTTGATCCCTTTGAAGTTCCAAAGGCTTCTAATTGACTACTGTTGGAAACAAAATGTTTGACTAGATGGATTTCTGTTTTGATCTCTTAGCTCCCCTTCCATTAGCCAGATAGATGAATTACCAATGGTTCTCTGGGTTGCTGCAAAAAGCCCAAGATTACTTTGAAGATCTATAGTACCAGAGTAATTATTTTCAAATAAGATAAACACAATAAGTTTTCTCTTAGAGATTGTGATTTTAAGTAGATCCTCATTCAAAATAGGCACATTTAAAATAGTGACTCCATTTTATCTTTTTTTATATACTGTATATACAGAAGTTGACATGCATTATGATAAATAGTGAGGTTTGATCAAAATAAGATATAGCCTTATTGATTGAGTGAAATACTTTCTACAATCGAATAAGAAAGGAATTTGCAACAAAGAAAAGTCCAATTTGCTCTTTTTAGGGCAGCCCTCCCCAAATTATTATCACATTGTGGAATTCAGCACCATGTGACCTGCCTACCCTTTGTATAAGATATCAAAATCCCTAACCAAAATATAACAATTCTTATTTTATGAAATAAAATCCAAATAACTACTGAAATTATGAGCTAATGTAATTACAAAGTAAGTGAGGAGGGGGCAGAATGGCTCAGCAGCAGCTAGAGACCTGAGCTTTTCAGCTGGAAAACTGGCAGCCTGGGTTCGAGACCAGAACACTGCATGATGGGATGAGCTCCTGTTACTTGCCTCAGCTCCTGCCCAGCTAGCAGTTCAAAAATATGCAATAGAGGAAGTGGCAGGGTCAAATGTCTGTGGCAGCACGGAGGTGCCTCACTCCCATGAGGGAGCTCTGAATCCTCGCCGTCCAGGGGTTCTGGTTCTCTTGAACCGGACCCGATCCTCCCTGGAGGGGAGGTGATGCAGGGGACACTACCAAGAGTCTGGTTTGGGGTTGGCATACCTCACCAGACATATCAGTCTAGTCTTGCGGCAGCGGTGGCTCAAAGTCGGCCAGGCTGCCATGCCTGAGCCGACAATAGCCGCGGGAGACAACACAAGGATTGAAGAAGAGCAGTAACACCTTGAAAGAGGATGTCTTTAAGTGAAGGCAAGGTGAAGAATGATTAAGCAATGTGCTGGTGAGTGAGGATTGCGGTAAAGATACTCAAAACTGAGTTTTGCTGATTTTTTTTACCAACGGAAGCAGAAATGCCAGAAATGGGAACGGAAGCGGCTGTTCAGCAATGGGGCGAATAGCAAGAGCTTCAAAAAGTACAGCAAACTGCCCAAAATTGGTTTCTTGTTTCCTCTGAAGAGCTTTAAAGATTTTGAATTTGAATTGGGATTTTATTCAGCTTAATAAGGTTTCTTTTTTCCCTTTAAATGAAGTTATTTTCCTTTGCATTAAATGAAGAGAATTAATAATTTTGTTACTCGACTGCCACCTTCTGGTTGGAGGAGTCATTGCAATGAGATCTTTGATTCAGGTTTGCAACAGATGGCACATTTTCTGTTTTGGCTGAAAGGATTGAATGTCCCTGTTATGTGTTTATTCTTATGATGAAAGGATGTTATCAGCTTTGGTTTGGAACAAAGGAATTTCGACAGAAGAGACATGGGAACTGACTGTTTGAGACATGGTTATATAATTGGCAAAATAACAAATTTACCAAAAGAAAAGCCTGAGGACACATCGGATAATTCCATCAGAGACAGATTGGAGTCACATTTTGGCAAATATGGATTAAGGAATATGGAAATAGAAAATATGGATGACAACAGTACCTATAAAGAAGAAGATTGAAACTATTATAAAGTTATATATTTATAAGAATAAATTTATGTAAAATTATGTATTGATGCAAAGGAATTAAATGAGGAATTTCAATTTTAATTGGAATTTGTTATATGGAAATTATATGGAGAAAGAGAAAAAATTTAGACTAGGAGATAGAAATGGTTAATTGGAAGGGGAATTAATTAAATTGAAAGATGTAAATTAAGTTGTATATGTAATATAATGTCCAATTAAGATATTTTAGGATTTATAAAATTATTATTGTGGGTAAATTTTGGAATAGTGAAATAGGGAAATACTGAAAATTGAAAATGTTTATACTTATCAGGGATGATTAATATTGTTATTGTTTTAAATATTTGGAGAAGAGGGGTGGAGGAGAGGAAGGGAAAGGAAAAATTAATAATGAGAATGAATTTTATAGCTAAGAGGGTTTTATTAAGAATAAACAAAGATTATTGAAATTACATGTGAGTGGATTATGACATATAATTTTGGAAATAGAAGATGATATTTGATGATTTTTACTTTTTAAAGAAACATTGATTATAGAATTTATGGAAGTACAGAATATAAGATAGGTGGATTATTAGTCTGTAAATTTATAAAAGGTTTTAACCTATTCTGTTTTAAATAAGGAATAATTATTTTTTCTATTGGGATCACAGTGGTTTAAATTTGAACAAGGTATGAGAGTTTTTTAATGGTTTTTTTTTTGCTATATAAAAAAGATCAGGCAGCAGGAGTTTTATACTAAGATTAGAGTTTAATAATAATAATAATAATAATAATAATAATAATAATAATAATAATAAATTATTATTATAATGATTATATGATGATTCCACTGGGTTTACAGTGACTTTTTTAGAATAAGGTATGATTATTCCACTGGGCTTACAGCGATATAATTAGAGTAGGGCACGATGATTCCGCTGGGTATTCAGCAATAATATTAGAGTAGTGTATGATGATTCTACTAGGTATTCAGTGATATAAATGAGAAGGAAATGTTGAGTTTATCATTATACTCGGTTTATAGTGATATGAATTAAAGTAGGTTAGAGGATTTTATTGGTTTATTTTTGAACCATAAAATTCCGTAGGGTATGATAATCATATTGGGCTCTATCTGGAATGTATGCAAGAAAAAGGAGAAAGGTATTTTTCTCTTTCTCTCTTTTTCTTTCTTTTTCAGTTCTTTTTTCTCCCCTTCTCTTTCTCCCCCCTTTTTTCTTTTTCTTTTCTTTTATTTTCAATTCTTATTTATTTTATTTTTTATTTTTTTAATGTTTTTATTTACTTATTAAAAGGAATTATTATTAATTGGGGTTGTTAATTTGGTCTATGGTGATAACTGTGATACATTATTTGGATTTTCCCCCTCCCTCGAAATTGTTATAATTTTTTCTTAGTAAGGGTTAGATTTAATTTAAAAGAAAAATAACTGCTGGATGTAATCTGAAATTTTTGCTTTTTTTTCTTGGTTTCTTAAATATTTATTTATTTATTTTATTCAATTTTTATGCAGCCCTTCTCCTTAGACTCAGGGTGGCTTACAACATGTTAGCAATAGCACTAAAATATCTTTTAAAGGGCATTTATTATAAGAAGGTTAAGAAACATACAGTACATGAAAATTGATATTGAGGATATATGGAGAAAATTGAAGCACTGTGGCCTAATTAATTAGATGTAATTAAGATTAGAAACAGCCTAAAAAGTGTATTAGCTAATAGCTTTTTTAACATCATATAAGAAATTTGATTAATTATTTCTGTCCAGATGTCAAATGTAAAGGAGGTAGCATTGGTTGGATTATGTATACCGAAAATTTAAAAATGATTTATTGTAACACAAAGTCAATATTGATGGTATTTCATTTTGTATATGTGATTGGAGTGAAAAACAAAAAAAAATGCAACAGAATAGAATAGAAATAAATAGATACCACTTCGGTAGGAACTCTGTGTACCTCGGCATATAATCATGCTGGCCACATGATCACATAAGTGTTTTTGGACAATGCCCTGCTCCCTTGGCTAAGAAACAGATGAGCACCGTACCCTCAGAGTCATAAGCGACTGGACAGGGGAAACCGTTACTTTTACCTTACAAAGTAATGTGACTAAAACTGCATAGATAAAACTTATGGTTAACTTTATGAACAACAACAAACTCATGGTCTGCACACATTAAAGCTGCCAGGTTTGAAAAATGTTGACTGAACACATATGATTATTTATATATAAAATCAACTTTACTTGTGTTTTTATTCATTTTTTATTTTATCTTGCTTTTATTATTTTTATAAATTACTTATGGCAGTGAATTTACCTAATACTGTACTGTACTCTCTCCTCCTTCTAGTTGTTTCTCAACATCAATCTGTGAGGTAGGTTGAGCTGAAAAAAAGTGACTGGACTCTTTGAGCCTGTTGAGCTGCAAGCTTGCATCATTTAAAAATATGCATTATTTCCTTACCATAGAGGCAAATTGGCTAAATTACTGCTGCTGAGCCAATAATGGCACTGATAATGAGCCAATTCCTTAATGTTTCAGTGTCTTGGCAAGTCAGGTAATCCACAGGTAGCATCTGATTGGTTTTGCTTGTTTTTTGTAGTGAATGGCAGGTACAGTATTTTCTAAAAGCAGAAATGGATGTTGCAGACACTGTTTCTGGGAGTTGTTAGTGGTTCATTTTGACCAGGGACTATCCATAATGGTACTTTGTTGGAAACGATAAAAGAAGCCTGCTGTTGTGTTTAAATATTCCTGCAACAGTTGCCATCTGCCCCAGGAATTACCTGAAAAAGACATCTTGTAATCTATAGTAACTATGCTTTCTATGCCAATGGAACAGATGCTGGTTATAGGCATGTTTTCTTGAGAGCCTCCTTTGACTATGATAGTGCAGATGGATGAAGTGGTCCAACCTCCCAACAATTGTTGAAGGCCAGCAGCACATTGCGATTTGTCCTCAGTGTTGGGGCCAGATGAGCAGAGCATAAATCGGAAATTTTACTCATGTTTCCCATTTTATTCTTTTATTGTTTACATCTGAGGAAATATGTTGTTATGCATTGCTTGTTTATAACTTTTGTTCCTTTTCGTCTTTTATATGCTGCCCAAAGTCATGTCTGAGTTAGAAAACTATATCAATGTTTAAACTAAATACCGTATATCTTTTCACTATAATAAATATGATGATAATAAGCTGCTTGAAGTTGACCTGAGGTAAGATGGGAGGCCAATAAATTTTATAAACCAACCAACCAACAAACAAATAATCCTATCACTATTAAAATGAGGTTTGGAGGCTGTAGTAAAAAAAATAGAACTCTTTGGTTAATAGCTTGCATCTTTCCTGTTAAACATTGCTTTGCTTCAGTAAAGCATTACTGTAATGCTCTCTACATGGGGCTACCTTTGAAGAGTGTTCGGAAACTTCAGATCGTGCAGAATGCAGCTGCGAGAGTAGTCATGGGCTTCCCCAGGTATGCCCAAGTTACACCAATACTCCGCAGTCTGCATTCATTGACGATCAGTTTCCGGTCACAATTCAAAGTGTTGGTTATGACTTATAAAGCCCTTCATGGCATCGGACCAGAATATCTTCGGGACCGCCTTCTGCCGCACAAATCCCAGCGACCAGTTAGGTTCCACAGAGTTGGCCTTCTCCCGGTCCCGTCGACGAAACAATGTCATTTGGCGGGACCCAGGGGAAGAGCCTTCTCTGTGGTGGCCCTGACCCTCTGGAATCAACTCCCCCCGGAGATTAGGATTGCCCCTACCCTCTTTGCCTTTCGCAAACTCCTTAAAACTCACCTCTGTCATCAGACATGGGGGAAATTGATTCCCCTGGGCCGTTTCCGCTTTATATATGGTTTGTATGAGATGTATGATTGCTTTTATATTAATGGGTTTTAAATTGTTTTAATTTTGGATTTGTACTGTTTCTGTTGTTGTGAGTCGCCCCGAGTCTTCGGAGAGGGATGGCATACAAATCTAATGAACAAACAAACAAATAAAGGCAGAACTGATTCTGGTGGCCCTGTTCTGGCCCAAATAAGTGTGATTTGCCAACCTCCAAGCGCTTTCCATCACCTAGCCCTGGTGGTGGCCTCCTTCGGAGGACATACTTACATAGGGGACCCTACATCACCTAGACCCTGCCTAGTGGCAATTGACTGTATGGCGGCTGAACAGTGCAACCTAGCGAGATAGTGAGTCTCCTTCAAAAATTCCTTTCTTGATATTAACTTCTCCCAGCCTATCACTATTGAACCGTGTCTTGCATTCTGTCATTAATTTTTGCACACAGATTCTGCTGTTTCTGTGACTTACATTATTTCTGGGCACTTGATTATCCAATCAGTGGCAGTGCATTATTATTTTTTACTTGACTTACAGTTGAAGATAAACAAAGGCATGAAACTGTTTACCCAATCTCCTGTATGTTAGATTGCTTTCAAAGAGGATGACCCAAGGTCAATGCAACATCTTCTCAATGGTCTTTTAAAAAATTATTGTTATTATTTATTAGATTTGTATGCTGCCCCTCTCCGAGGACTCGGAGCGGCTCACAACAAGCAATACAAAGTACAAATCCAATATTAAAAAAAACTTTTTAAAACCCCTATTAAAAACAATCATACAAACCAAACAAATCATACCTAAAACGGAACAGACAAGGGGTATATCAATTTCCCTATTTCTTGATAGTAGATACCTGGATTGTGATTCAGATAATCCTACTTTAGATTTTGGTCACTAGATTATTCCTACACAGATATCTTGCTACACAGATATCTTGCTCAGCTTGCTATTAGCATGTGTTGAAGCAATCTTATTTTTGACTTAACTGTGGAAGCAATCTTATTTTTGTGCCAGTTCTGATTTACTCTTTTTTGTGCTTCAGAACTCATATACACTTAGCCTCTCGATCTGATTTAAGTGACATCATTTTAAGTAGGAGCAGAAACTGTTCAAACATAAATGTCTTTGCTTTTTAAAATTCTACTGGGTCTGCTAGTAAGAAATCATGCAAACAGTGGAAGAGCTAACTGGAAGCTGGCAGGAAAAAAATAATAGAAGTGTGGGAATTATAGGCCTTTTGGTAACCAAAGAAAGTGTTACATAGATTGTTATTGTTGTTGTCAATATCTCAGGGACATCTCAGAAATAGCATGAGTAGAATGAATTCTGTTAGTAAGCTAGGATGTTGGTCCATCCATGACCAAGGCTTACAGAATCTTTAAGATAAAGTTACCTGCTCATGTAACAAAAGATAAACTTTTGGACATGGCATAGTTGCAGTTGAATTATATGACCAAATTTAATTTGGGCTTTTATTTACTGCTTATAAAATAGATATCATCTTTATTGGTATAATCAGTGAAGGGCTACCAAAATTTTTACTTCCCCACTGTGGGTATGGCTTATGCAGGGTGCCCTGCATTTTTAAAATTTATTTATTTATTTACTTATTTACTTATTTACTTACTTACTTACTTACTTACTTACTTACTTACTTACTTACTTACTTACTTACTTACTTACTTACTTACTTATTGGATTTGTATGCCGCCCCTCTCCGCAGACTCGGGGCGACATACAAACATCTTTCAGCGCAAATTGGGTGTTCTGGGGTGGAGCTCCATTTTCGCTACCCCATTGCGTTCCCTCCATCCGGGCAGCAAACCACCCCTGGGTATAATATAAATAATCTTTATTAGTTATCTTTTGCAGGGGAGCTTTCTTGTAGTTTGTGATTCTATTCTATGATGTGGGAACAGAGAAAAAGTTTATTTTGTTTTTTAATGGCTGTCGCGAAGCATTACTGGGTGCTGCTTATAATGAAACTGGGAAAGAGTAATCTTGGCTTAATGAAAAACACCCTAAATTTATAAGGAGCATCCAACAATTAGAGACGTATCCAAAATATTTCCATTCTTCTTTTGTGATAATAACAATAGCACTTAGACTTATACAGTATATATCACTTCATAATGCTTTACAGCACTCTCTAAGCCAGTGGTAGCTAACCTTTTTGTCATCATTTTCCAAAAGCATATGCATGCACGCGTGCCAAAAGCGCCCATACTCATAGTGCAATGTGTGCACGAATCCCCTGCATGCCCCACCCACCCCCATACATGTGTATGCAAACCCAAATAAATTTCTGCATTGGTTGTCGATCAGTTTCCGGTCACAATTCAAAGTGTTGGTCATTACCTATAAAGCCTTTCATGGCACCAGACCAGGATATCTGCGAGACTGCCTTCTGCCGCATGAATCCCACAGAGTTGGTCTTCTCCGGGTCCCGTCGACTAAACAATGTCATCTGGCAGGACCCAGGGGAAGAGCCTTCTCTGTGGTGGCTCCGATCCTCTGGAATCAGCTCCCTCCAGAGATTAGAACTACCCCCACCCTCCTTGCCTTTCGTAAACTACTTAAAACCCACCTCTGTTGTCAAGCATGGGGGAACTGAGACATCTCCCCCTGCCTATGTAGTTTTTGTGCATGATATGACTGTATGTATGATTTTTATATTGCTTTTTAGACTTTTTAAATGTACTATTGTTATTTTAGATTCTAATTATTAGATTTGTCATTATGTATTGTTTTTATCACTGTTGTGAGCTGCCCCGAGTCTACGGAGAGGGGCGGCATACAAATCTAATAAATAATAATAAATAATAAAGTAGTCCCCCTGGCCCTCGTATGTACTCTGCCCCAACCCTCACCCATTTTAGCCGCCCCGAGTCTTCAGAGAGGGGCGGCATACAAATCTAATAAATTATTAATTTATTATTATTATTGGCTTCCGGGTTGGTGTAGGAGGCTTTACAGGACCAAAACAGGGCATGACCGCTCCCCGCTCTGTGCCCCATTTTGGGCCTGGAAGGCCTCCTGCACCAATCTGGAAGTCAGAATGGGATGCAGGAGCGTGGCAGAAGGCCCCAAAATACAAAGCGAGTGCCCTGCATGCATGTGCCCTCCCCCAACATGACCCCCCACATATGCCCCAGATGCCATAGTTTCTCCATCATGGCTCTAAACAATTTTCAGAGTCATCATATTGGCCCCAGCAATCTGGATTTTCATTTTACTGATCTTGGAAGGATGGAAGGCTGAGCTGGTCAGAATTGAATTCTTGGAGTAAGTAGTGATTTAGCCTGCATTCTAACCATTGCTCCATCATGGCTCATAATAGCAGCAATATTAAACGATTATTTTATCCTGTGAAGAAAGAATAAAAAAAGGGAAGATGAATTCATGTTGTTGAGAATTATTAACTTCAAGTTTCTATCTGGAATTTTTCTCATTACATAAAGGTGGATGTGTGCAACCTCTTTTCTTATAGGCTTTTAGAACATTATTGTAGCAAAGGCTTATCCACTTTGAGGATGATTGTGTGGGATGGTGAGGAGTGGAGAAAAGATTAGAAATTGATAATCTATCTGTCAAATCTGATAGGAATTTATTATGATTTCCTGCCTTTTTATAACCCCCAAATTTCCTGTTAAAATAGATTGATTGCCCCACATGATTATACTGGACAAATCCTTGCTGAGTGGCAACAAAAATTGTGTGTAATCTGTCCAGGCACCTCCACGCATTCATCATAATATTAGGAGGGTGCATATCATGTTAGAATTCTTTTTTTAAAAAAGTTTTTTATTTTTATTTTCATACAGACATTTTCACTGTCAGCGTTCCAACTAACATCTAAGTTTAAATCAGAGTCCAAGGCAAATACTTCTTCAAAGTTCCAATTTATTCTAAGAGCCATCTTGGCACGTCTCTGGGGAAACCCGGATCTGATTTCCCCAGGATTTCTACTTCCAGGTTATAGTTCAGTCTTCTGTCCCACACCCACAAGTTTGTCACATGGACCACTAGTCTTCTGTCACCAGGTCCATACATGCCCATCTTCTTCTGGCCCAGTGCTGATAAAAGATGACCTTGAAACTCTAAAACAGACCTGGGCATATGGCCATGGCACTGAATTGTAGCCAAATAGTTGAAATTGTCTAGTAAGGGGCCTGGACATAGTCCTTCAGGGCAGGGCATTCTTATGGGGATCAAAGAAAATGCTTTGACATAGCTAATTTCAGTGAAACTTCAGATGCTCAACTTTGTCTAGACTATAGAAATTATCTCCACTTTATATTATACTATCCTATTGCTGTAGTGGCTAGTTTGTTTTTATAAAGGAGCTTTATAAGAGCACACGAACACCATTTCATCCAATAAAGAGGACAAAAGGGATATAATATCATATTCTAAGGTTTGCTTTAACAAGGATGATATTACTGGCTCTTTAGCCAAAATGCTTCCCTAGGATAAAAGTTGACTTCAGAGGGAATCGTGAACATGTATTTTAAGAACACAAATTTAGACTGTAAAGTCTGACACTTACGCCTTCTATTTTCAGAGAAACATCAGACCAAATCATGCCAGATTATTCCTTCTTTTCAAGAGTATGGGTAACCAAATTGCCTTCCCAGTCTAAATTGACAAATGAAGCAAAATTTATAAAGGCACAATTTTTATGAACCTGCCAGAAGAAACAAGACTTTTGTTACATATTAGAATAGATAATTGCATCTGGGACTCCCAAGCAAACTATTGTCTGTCAGAAGCAGTGAAAAGGTAATTGGTATTGTTTTCATGAACTTTGCACACAGTCATCATGTACCTTACTCATAACTAATGTAGAGAAGCGTGTTGCAATGCACATCAGAGTTATTCTCTTTCCATTTTCACATAATCCTTGATGCTGATATTAAGTTACATATAGGTGGAACTGTAACTGATAGAAAAATATCATTTTATGAGGTCACTTACCTTAGGAAAAGAGTGAATGATTTTACCTTCATATAAATCTCAGCTATTATTACACTTGCAATACTGTGTACAGTTCTGTGTGGCACATCTCAAAAATGACATTGTAAAGGTATAATGGAGGAATCAAGATGAGTGACTTTTTCTTCAGAAATTTTTTTGTTGTTGTTGTTGGATAAAAGTTAACAGTGTGAAAATATGTTCAGGATGAATAAACCTAAGCATGGTGGGTAAATATATTTCTTTCTGTATAATAATAAATCCTGAAAAATTGAATGCCGTGAGTTTTCCAACCAGTTACAAAAAGTAGTTCTTTAACATGGGGTGTTTTTTTGGTGGCGGCAAATTTTATGAGAAGCATTGATGTTCTTGAATTGAATAGGTTGGATTGAATAGTTTGAGATGTAGGCTCTTGAGAAAAAATAAAACAACCAAACAAATTAATTAACAAAACTAATATATTTCCTGGTTGCTTATTTCTTCTGATCAGAAGAATGTATTATCATTCTTATCATCTGCATAAAACGGAGCTGTTCTAATTAAAATGGAACTGTGATTATCTTTGTAGCTTGATAATATACCAGGTCAAAATGTTCTCATTTTTCTAGTCCTTTGGTACTTTTTCTAAGAGGCAATGTACATTTTAATCTGATAATTTTCAATTCTGCATGCACAAAATTGAGTCTCTGGTCTCAGTATACATGAAATAGTGTATCTATTATCTGTTTAGTGGCAAGCAGATGTGTGCCCATTAGGTTTCTGTTATAAACAAGATGTAGTGTATAAATCCAATACGGTGTTGGTTTACAAATGTATTCAGTTGAAACAGGACTTAAACCCAAAGAAGCCCAGACTTTTAGAGAAATATGTTATCTTTTCTCCAAAAATATTTTGTGAACTGGAGGTTTCCTTTTTTTAAATAGTCTATCCATAACCCAACAATTCTTTCAAGGGTTATAGTCATGTATACAATGTGATCTTCTCCATCACGATTAGATAATTTGACTCAGACAGTTCCATGATTTACTACAAAAAATATTAAGGGAAAAAAAATACAAAAGGGACTTTCCAGCCCAAAAGAATATCACTATAGCTTGATATCAGGAAATGCTCAATGGATAAGAGTTAATAATAAAATGAACAATCCGTTGGGAACGAGTTGTAAAGCTGATATTAATGTTAATTGTCCCTAGCTTAAATTCTACAGAGGGAAGTTGAAAAGAAAACAGCCTTGAAAAGAGAGTGCTAATTTTTCTGCACCCAAAAACCTGAATTAGCAGTATTTAGGTTTAAGCTTCCCCATTGACTTTCTGTGGAAGCTGGCACTTGGCAATCAGTTGTAAGTGTCAACAAGTCGTCAGATTGCAATCACTTGACCCTAATGGTGGTGCAAGATTTTCTGAAGGTCTTTCTGAGGCTGTCATAATTCCAGATCATCATTAACTGAATGGTTGCAAGTTGAGGACTATAACTACCCATTTATGCAATCACTAATTGAATAATAATGCATTTCTTCTATGCTCTAGGGCAGGGGTAGGCAAAGTTGGCTCTTCTATGACATATGGACTTCAACTCCCAGAATCCCTGAGGTAGCATGATTGGCTCAGGAATTCTGGGAGTTGAAGTCCACAAATCATAGTAGAGCCAACTTTGCCTACCCCTGCTCTAGGGCAACGATAGTGAACCTTTTCGGCACTGAGTGCCCAAACTGGAGCACAAGTGCATGCATGTGCAAGTGCTCATGTGTATGTTCCGGAGTGCCGGAAACATGAAGATCAGCTGACTGGCACACATATGCCTGTTCTCCGTACTGAAGGAGTGGGTCCAGCAGTCACATGGGTTGCTCCTGTCCAATCCGTTGGAACTGAGCCTAGTATTAAAAAAGACTGCTGGATCCGCCCCTTCCCCAGAATTCGCTCAGTTCGCATATCCTGCGGTTGTATTGTGATAGCTCGTTCAACATTCTAACACCTTCCCTTCGATCTTTTCCTTCAAAAGTAGTAAGAATTGTTTATCCTTATTTATTTACTTGCACTATTAGCGCCAGCCGTTTGTGGCTCGGCTTTTTTCCTTGGGAGAAGTTGCGGTTTCGTTTTCCCCCGGCTGTTTTGCCGTTTACGATCCCCGCTGCCGCTTGTGGATTCTTTTAATCCTTTGGCCTGGAGGTCTTGGTGCAAGTATTGATTCATTGATTCATTATTGTATAAAACGTTAAAGGGCTTAAGAAATACCTCCTGCGGAGTGAGACGCTTGTTCTAGTCTCCTGGACTTAGTCGATCGCTTCCCCTTTAAGAATTTAATTACGGAGCGATTTTTCGGCGCGAAGGCCTTCGCGCCCTTTTTTAAAGTTAGGCCTCTCGTGTTGGCCTCCTGCCAGCCGTGTAGGCCTCAGTCCACCGCGTGGATCCCGGAGTGGGCTTTGGGACGCTCAGGCTTAATTCTCCACCGGCTAAGCCTCCAACCAGAGTGCCTTGGTTACTTTAATTAAAGTTTAGGGAGGCTGGCCACGCTGGATTTGGGGGCACGAACTCTGGGTTTGCCCAGATTGTCCTCAAGTCTCAGCAGCTCCGAGGCCTCGGAGCAGGATCCATTCCTCTTGGGAAGTCTTTGAAATTCTTCTCCCTAATTATTCAGTTATTTGGCTCAGCCTTGTCTTCTGTTAATTGTCAGACTATGGCTTCTTTTCCCAAGAGAGGCACTACCAAAGGTCCCTAAGAGGTTAGGCCTACTGGTAATTCTACTGAAGTTCCCCAGGCCTCTTCCTCCTCTTCCTCAGGCACCCATTCCTTAGCCAAGCCCACCAGGGCTGAGAAGAGAAGGGACCTAGCCCTACAAAAAATACATGATAAATCAGCCAAACGTTTTAAGGTGCAGGCCCAAGTGCATATCAATCCAACCCCCCCGGAGGCCTCTAACCTGCCTCTTTCTGGGGTTCCTGTGCTATCCCTGGATGAGCCAAACCTAAATCCACCCCAGCCTAACCTATGGGGTTTAGGTCCAGAGGAGCCAGATATTACCGAGGATTCCTCCCAGCCAGAACCTGCTCAGGCCCTCAGGGATCCTCCGGCTTTTCCGGCTGATATTTTCTTCCTTGCCACCGGAGTTTCAGTCTATCTTGACTATTCTGACTAACACCATTGACGCTAAACTCTCATCTTTCAATGTGCCTTCTCTGTCTCATCCCCCTCCACGCTCCTCCCGTCCCGTGAGTTCTTCTTCTTCCTACAGAGCCCCAGCCATGGAGGTCTCTGACTCCTCTCAGGAAGAGGATGTGGACGTGGATGCAGAAGAGGATGATGACCCATTTCAGCGTCTGTCGGAAGATGAGGAATCTCAGATTAAGATTCCAGCCCCAGCTGCTATCTTTCCTTCGCAGCTTTTCAAATCTCTCCGGCTTAAAGCTAGAGTATCCACGGGGCTAGCCGGGCAAGAAAAACAGGCTACTTCTTCCTCAGACCCTCCGGAGGAAAATCTTCCTTATTTCATGAAAGAACAGGAAGACAATGAGGTAATTCCTATGCCCAAGTTGTTTAAGGATGCCTTGCTTAAACAGTGGGACCACCCAACTGCTGGCTTTACTCCCACTCCCAAGGACAAGAAGCTCTACAAGCTCTCCTCCGCCCATGAGGAACTCCTAACATGTTCCAAACCAGATGAACCAGTGAAGACTCTCCACTCGACTGCCGCCATGCCTGGCGAAGCAGAGGAGGTCCTCCGGCCAGAGGACAAACGACTTGAGCAAATGCTCAAAAGGAGTCTTCTTGCAGACTCATGGGCCATTAAGAGTGCTGCAGCGGCATCCTTCTTTTCCAGAGCTATGCTCTTGTGGCTTCGTCAGCTCCAACCACACCTGCCTCCAGATGACTTACGGGGCCAACAGGATTTCAACAAAATCTTCGCAGCTGCCCAATATGTAGCAGATGCTACCCTCCAATCTTCCAGATTTGCAGCCAGGTCAGTAGCAGCCTCCACAACGGCCAGAAGACTTCTATGGCTCCGCCCTTGGCAGGCGGGAGTAAGACAGAAGTGGCAGTTAGCCATGGGTCCGCTGAAACGTAACCTCCTCTTCGGAGACCTTCTGGACCCTCTCCTTACAGAGACCACAGACAAGAAAAAGGTCTTGGGACCTACCACCAAGAAGGCCCCTAAACCGTAGCCCTTTCGGCGCACAGGGCGTCAACAGGATCAGGGCTTCGCATTTCAAAGGAGTCCAGGTCAGTATTCCCCTCGGTTTCGATCCCAATCTAGAACCACCAGGGGCAGAGGTTCCC
This sequence comes from Erythrolamprus reginae, assembly GCF_031021105.1. Lineage (NCBI taxonomy): Eukaryota > Metazoa > Chordata > Lepidosauria > Squamata > Dipsadidae > Erythrolamprus > Erythrolamprus reginae. The sequence continues at coordinate 153,665,209 of NC_091952.1, read as the reverse complement.
GTCATCAGAGAGGATCCTCTTCTACCAGGGCTTCCAAAAGAGCCAGATGGTAAGTTTTCCTCCTTTCCCATAGGCGGTCGCCTAGCCTGGTTCTCTTCCGCCTGGCACCGTTCTTGTAAGGACCCCTGGGTCATTGACACTGTGGAAAGGGGCCTAAGGTTAGAGTTCATTTCTCCTCCCCTAACCGTTTTATTCTTGTCCTTCTCCCAGTTCCCCTCCATCTCGTATCCGAATGGAGGAGGCTACTTCTCATTTGTTGACTATTAGAGCTATTCAACCGGTCCCCTCTCTCCAGAGAGGTTTAGGCCTTTTTTTCCATCCTCTTCATGGTCCCTAAGACCTCTGGAGGCTGGAGAGCCATCTTAGATCTAAAAAAATTGAACCGGTTCTTAAAATATAGGAAATTCAAAATGCATTCCTTATCTTCCATTTTAGCAGCTCTACATCGGGGAGACTTTATGGTGTCTCTGGATCTCACGGAGGCCTACCTCCATATCCCCATTGTCAAGGTCCATAGGAAATTTCTGCGCTTTGCCTTTCAAGGCAGGCATTTTCAGTATAGGGCTATGCCATTTGGGCTCTCCTCAGCTCCCAGAGTCTTCACTAAACTCTTGGGATCCTTGGCGGCTCATATCCGGGCTTCTCCCATTCATATTTTATGTTATTTAGATGACATTTTAATTCATGGAAATTCCAGAACTGGTGTGGCTGCAGACCCCTCTTTTACCATGTCGGTTCTACAGAATCATGGTTTTTCCATAAATCTCAAAAGGAGCCACCTTGATCCATCCACTTCCATTCTGCATCTGGGAACTATCATTAAATTTGAGATATCCCAGGTTTTCCTCTCCACTGAGAGAAAATGCAGCTTTTTGGATCTCATTGCTCGCATCCTGCCCCAGCAATCTGCCTCCATTGCCACCCTATCTTCCCTTTTGGGTAAAATGGTGTCATGTATTGGTATTGTCCCCTGGGCCTGTCTTCACGCCAGGGAACTACAGTGGCTTCTATTACCATTCCAGAGATCGGGCCACAGCAACTCGAATCGTCGCATCACCTTTCCACCGACGGTTCGCAGATCCCTCAAGTGGTGGACTTCTCCAGCCCTAGACAAGGGATCTCCCTTCCGGTGCCCCGACCAGTTTGTAGTCACCACAGATGCCAGCCTCTCGGGCTGGGGAGCCCACGCCCAGGGTCTTTTAACTCAGGGCACATGGTCACCGGAGGAGGCTTCCAGGCCCATCAATTGACTAGAATTAAGAGCCGTGTCTCTAGCTCTAAAACTATTCCAATCTCACATCTCCAACCAGCATGTGCTCATTCTCACCGACAATATAGCCACCAAAAGCCATATTTGCAGACAGGGAGGCACAAGATCCAAGGCCCTCATGAGGGAGGCCCTGAAGTTAGGCCTTTGGGCAGAGAAGAATCTCCAGTCGCTTCCAGCCGACCACATCTCGGGGAGCCTCAACGTCCAAGCGGACTGGCTCTCGCGAGCGACCATAGGTCCAGGCGAGTGGAATCTCCATCAGTCACTGTTCCACCAAATCTGCCTCAGGTTCGGCCATCCAGTGTTGGATCTATTTGCGACCAAAGCCAATGCCCAGCTCCCTCACTTCATCTCCAGGTTCCCGTCTCCGGGAGCAGAGGCAATCACTGCTCTCAGGAGTCCTGGGCCTCCAGGTCTATTGTATGCCTTCCCTCCAATTCCAATTCTGCCAGACGTGATCAACAAAATCCTCCTGGAGAAGGCCCGAGTAATTCTGATTGCCCCTCACTGGCCTCGCAGGCCCTGGTTCGCGGACCTCCAACAACTGACCGTCCAGGACCCCTGGCGACTCCCCGTTTCGGAGGATAGGTTGCGACAGGGGGCCTCCTTCCATCCAGACCCAGAGTGGTTCCACCTCACCGCCTGGCTATTATCCGGAGGGACTTAGACCTGCGAGGGTATGACCCGGACACAGTGGAAATCATCCTGAAGTCTAGAAGAGGGTCTACCAACCGGATCTACGACCATATTTGGTCCAAATTCCATCAGTGGTGCTTGCAGGAGGGCTTATCTCCCCTATGTCTTCCCATCCACAGGATAATCACCTTCCTCATGAAAGGCTTCCACCAAGGCCTCTCTACCAGCACCATCCGCCGACACCTGGCCGCCATTTCTTCCGCCTTGGCGGGGCCTCGCAGGCAGCCCCTCCGCTCCTTTCCAGAAATCCAAGTATTTCTAAGAGGAGTGGCCAACCTCAGGCCTTCTAAAATCCACAGATATCCTACCTGGGACTTGCCACGGGTTCTCCACTCTCTTACTCAGGCACCTTACGAACCCCTGAACTCTGCGTCCCTCAGGTACCTATCCTTCAAGGTAGCATTCCTGGTGGCGATTACATCCGCCCGACGCATATCTGAGTTGGCAGCCCTTTCTATCAGACAGGACCTTTTGTCAGTTTCACCAGGACAAGGTGGTTCTGCGACTGGACCCCACCTTTCTACCAAAGGTTAGTTCCATGTTCCACAGATCTCAGGATATCATATTACCTTCCTTCTGCCTCCAACGAGAGCATCCCCTGGCATCTAGATGGCACACTCTGGATCTCACTAGAGCGCTAAAGGTTTATATCCAACGCACAAGATCCATCCGGAGGTCTGAAGCACTCTTCATAGCCTACCATCCCAGATCCTTGGGATCCAGAGTGTCTTCTACAGTAATAGATCGTTGGATCAGAGGGACCATCTCTAAGGCCTACGAGACAGCTTCCCTTTCCATTCCAAGGAATATTACAGCGCATTCCACCAGAAGTGCTGCCACATCTGCCGCTTGGGCGACTCAGGCTCCGTTGGAAGAAGTCTGCAAAGCAGCCACTTGGGCCTCGCCAAATTCCTTCATAAAGATCTACAAAATCGATTCGTACGCATCAGCGGACGCTGCCTTCGGCAGAAGAGTACTCCAATCCATTATCTCTCACGATAGCAATGTACTCCCACCCTAGGGACCTATCTCTTGGGTATGTCCCATGTGACTGCTGGACCCACTCCTTCAGTACGGAGAATAGGCGTTGATTGCTTACCTGAACGCCTCTTCTCGTACGGTGAGTGGGTACAGCAGTCACTTCCCTCCCTTTGTGTGGTCTTCTTTACCTTCTATTCTATTTTCTTATAACACATGAGAGTTGAACATCAAAGAGCTTCACTACTGAGCCTAGTCTACGGATTCGCGAATTCTGGGGAAGGGGCGGATCCAGCAGTCTTTTTTAATACTAGGCTCAGTTCCAACGGATTGGACAGGAGCAACCCATGTGACTGCTGTACCCACTCACCGTACGAGAAGAGGCGTTCAGGTAAGCAATCAACGCCTATTTTGGGGGCACTTTTTTGGTCCATTTTCGGGCTGTTTTTCGGGCTATTTTTGGCCAGGTATTTAGCCGTTTTGAGGCCATTTTCCACCGTTCCAATGCCCATGAAGACCAGCTGGCTGGTGCGCATGTGCTTGCTGGAAAGCAAAAGAGCAGCTGGTGATGGTACGCTTGCCCACAGACATGGCTCTGCATGCCATTTCTGACATACGTGCCATAGGTTTGCCATCAAGTGACCCCCTTTAGGTGTCACTTAACACTGGATTTAAAGAACTTCCTTATTGTTCTGCTGCCCTATCTTTACCATATTTAAAAGCTTATTGGCACTCTTATTGTAATTATAAAGTGAAGTTAATTGGGTGGGGTTTCATCTATTCATTGTTTCTTACTGCAATTTGAACCGATTTACAATCCTTGCTACTTGTAGAAAGCTGGATAAGTTTGGTTATCTTTAAAGAGGACGTGGAGAATTTGTTCTGCGCAGAGAAGATCCCACAGTGATTACAATAGTGCTGCTGCTGCATTAAATTCAGCTTCCAATGGCTACTATGCACTAAATATAATAATTAAGTTTTTAGCTAGCATATATGTTAACATTTCTAGATCCTCTTTGTATGCCCTGCCTCCCAATACAAATAAGTTAATATGTGACACGATTCCAGCAAGTGTGGGTTGTTCTTTCTTAATCACATAGAGAATTGTTTTCATGTGGAGTGTATGAATCAGCCTTGTAGAGGGCTTAATATTCTTTGCAAGCTTTGCACTTGAGGTCCAACATCATTTTTTGCATATTATAATGCAATATTATTGCGATATAAAATTTAGTGATAGCATTATTATAGTATTTTTTAATATATCATTTTCTAAAGATAGGATATATGTATGATCGATGGATGGATGGATGGATGGATGGATGGATAGATAGATAGATAGATAGATTCTCATGCTCTGCATCCTTTCTCCTTGCTTGATCTACTTTTCCATTAACTGAAAGATTTCTAAGAACATATTTGGTAGAATCTTGTTAAAGCATGTTTGAACTTTTCATGCCTTTGTTATGTCCATAAGGCCAGTAATGATCTAGCTGCTTCTGTGCTGCAGTTTTCTTCTCATATGTGAATAAGATGCTGAATTATTCCTCTGACATCTTGTTAATAACTAGCTTTTTGTGATTCTCCGTTTTCAGTTTAAAAATGGAAAGAAACCATCTGTTTGTGAATACAAACGAGATATTTTCTCTGGATATTTCACTGCAGAAAATTAATGCGAGTTATAATAGGGGGAGAAAATGTGGAATCAACAAAAAGCAAGCTAATCTGAGATGTATTGGCATGCAACAGTTTTAAAACCCAAAGAGAGACAATTAGGAAACAATTAAAATGTTATAATCAAGATGAAGTAATACACACATCTATTTCATATAAAGTGTTAAAATCAAGGGGGGAAAGACACAAAATCTACTTTACACAATTCATGTAATAGATATAGACCAATAACAACACTGCTTTGAGAATAATGTATATTAATATGAATATGGGTCTACTGCAAACATCCCGATGAACCAAAATTGGTTCAGGAAGTGGTTCCCATTGCTTTAGATTTGCCCATGCGGTTTTATAGTTTGACTTGACTGATGAATCAATTAAAGGTTTAGTTCATTAATCTACAGATTTGAGTCTATAGGCCTATGTTAAAACTAAAATTTTCCATTGGATTTTTTTCAGTCCTGGTGTTTCATTTAAGAAATTTGTGTGGTGCCCACCAACCCTTGAAAGCAAAGTCAAATGAAAAGCTGATATTGAGTGCAGAAGATGAGAAGTCCGGGCAATATAAATGAATATACAGTGGTACCTCAAGATACGAACCCCTCGTCTTACGAACAACCCGTGATACGAACCCGGGGTTCAGAAAATTTTTGCCTCTTCTTACGAACGTTTTTCGTCTTACGAACGCCAAACCCGAACTTCCGGGTTCGGCATTCCGGAGGCTGCTGGGAAGCCCCGCAGCCCGGCTGTCACCTTTTAAAACAGCCGGGGGGCTTCCCAGCAGCCTCCCGAAGCTGAACCCGGAAGTTCGAGTTTGGCGTTCGGCTTCGGGAGGCTGCTGGGAAGCCACCCGGCTGTTTTAAAAGGTGACAGCCGGGCTGCGGGGCTTCTCGGCGGCGGCGGCGGCGGCAGGTTGGTAAGACGGAAAACGTTCAGGAGGCCGCTTTGGGTTTTTGGCTGGGAGGGAAGGCAGGACGTCCGGCGCTGGGGAAGGGAGTCAGGAAGGTCCTCCTGCTCCCCCCTCAGCGAAAAACACAAAGACGGTCTGCCGCCGCATGACAGGCAGGGCGGAGCAGCATGGAGCAAACGGAGTCTGAAACCGCCAGCGGCTTCAGCTTCCCATTGCTCCGCAGGCGGCGGCAGACCGCCTTTGTATTTTTGGCTTGGGGGGGAAGCAGGAGGCGCAGGATCGGGCGGGCGGCGGGCGAGGCGTGACCGAGCGGGCCCGGCTCAGGCTAGGACGGGGCGGGCAGCGGCTGGGCGCGGCGGCAAGGGTGCGTCAGACTCGGGGCTGGCGGCGCCCGACGCAGCGGGGAACATCAGCGTGGGAGGCAGGAGAGGACCAGGCAACCGGAGCAGCGTCGCCGCTACTCCCGGCTTGGCTTCCCTCACCGCCGCAGGCAACGTGCGTTGCGATCTTTCGGGCCGGCCAGGCACAGCGGATCAAGCCGCGCCTCCCGGGCCTTCCGTCACTGAGCCTCGCCGGCCTGGAAAATCACAGCCCCTGTTGCCTGCGGCGGCGAGGGAAGCCAAGCCAAGTGCAGCATCACTGCGGCTCCTGGCTTGGTTTTCCTCGCTGCCGCAGGCAACACGGGCTGCGATTTTCCAGGCCGGCGAGGCTCAGTGACGGGAGGCGCGGCTTGATCCGGGAGGCGCGGCTTGATCCACTGAGCCTGGCCGGCCCGGAAAATCGCAGCCCGTGTTGCCTGCGGCGGCGAGGGAGGCCAAGCCGAGAGCAGCATCACCGCGGCTCCTGGCTTGGTTTCCCTCGACGCTGCAGGCAACACGGGCTGCGATTTTCCGGGCCGGCGAGGCTCAGTGACGGGAGGCGCGGCTTGATTCGGGAGGCGCGGCTTGATCCGCTGAGCCTGGCCGGCCCGGAAAATCGCAGCCCGTGTTGCCTGCGGCGGCGAGGGAAGCCAAGCCGAGAGCAGCATCACCGCAGCTCCTGGCTCGGTTTTCCTCGACGCCGCAGGCGACACGGGCTGCGATTTTCCGGGCCGGCAAGGCTCAGTGACGGGAGGCGCGGCTTGATCTGCTGAGCCTGGCCGGCCCGGAAAATCGCAGCCTGTGTTGCCTGCGGCGGCGAGGGAAGCCGAGCCAGGAGCCGCGGTGATGCTGCTCTTGGCTTGGCTTCCCTCGCCGCCGCAGGCAACACGGGCTGCGATCTTTCGGGCCGGCCAGGCTCAGCGGATCAAGCCGTGCCTCCCAGGCCAGGTGGCTGCCTTCCGTCACTGAGCCTCGCCATCCCGGAAGATCGCATGTGTGGAAGAGGTCCGTGGGAGAACTGGGGGGACCCCAGCCCACGCCTGCTTCTTGCACTCCCGGAAAGACCCCAGCCCACACCTTCGGGAGCTTCCCAGCCGGGTCCCTTCCACGGGGCAGTGGCCACGGCTCCCCCCAGTTCTCCCGCTGACCCTTTCCACACACGCGCACCATCCCCAGCCTCCGCGCCGCCGGTTGGCTGTCATCTTCTCAACAAGCAAGAAGAGGAGGAGGAGCTGGGCGCCGGTGGTGGTGGAGGAAGGCGCCCAGCTCCTCCTCCTCTTCTTGCTTCTTTAGAAGATGACAGCCGGCCGGCGGCACAGAGAATGTTGCCCGGAGGCTGGGAGGGAGGCGGAATACAGGAGGAGGAGGAGGAGGGAGGCCGGGAGGGAGGGAGGAAATCAGAGAAGACGCACGTACAAACTTCCGTGTTCGGCTTCAGGAGACAACTGGGAAGCGGCGCGGCTCTTTTAAAAGGTCGCAGCCGGCCTGGGGGGCTTCCCAGCACCCCAGGCCGGCTGTCACCTTTTAATACAGCCGCGCGGCTTCCCAGCATTCGCCGAAAGCCGGTTTTTTGCGGGGGTTTTTTTGGTTGCACGGATTAATTGACTTTACATTGTTTCCTATGGGAAACAATGTTCCGTCTTATGAACCTTTCGTCTTACGAACCTCCTCCTTGCACCAATTAAGTTCGTATCATGAGGTATTACTGTACAGTGTTCCCTCGATTTTCGCGGGTTCGAACTTCGCAGATAGCCTATACCACGGTTTTTCAAAAAATATTAATTAAAAAATACATCGCGGTTTTTTTTCTATACCACGGTTTTCCCCGCCCGATGATGTCATACGTCATCGCCAAACTAATAATTTTTGCAAATAAATAATAAAAAAATTAATTATTGTTAATAAATAATTATGTTTATAAATATCAGGATCACTAAGTGTCTTATTCAATGGTGAGTACCAGTAATAATGGTGAGTAAATGGTTGTTAAGGGAATGGGAACTGGTAATTTAGGGGGTTAAAGTGTTAAGGGAAGGCTTGTGATACTGTCCATAGCCAAAAATGGTGTATTTACTTCCGCATCTCTACTTCACGGAAATTCGACTTTCGCGGGCAGTCTCGTAACGCATCCCCCGCGAAAATCGAGGGAACACTGTACTGTAGTTTGATTGTATGCTAATGTTCTCTACAATTGTCTGTACTACTAATGGTTAAAACAAATTGGTGGTAGATAAGAATCAATGGAATTCAAGGTGGGCTGGACTTAGATCTTTTGTGAGCGCAAGACTGCTGACACATTTAACCTCTCCCTCAGTCTCCGTCTGATCATTTCCTATACTGTATATCTGGATTTTCTCAATGGCTGTGTGTTCACTTAGTGGCTACATTATTTGTTTAATGTCTGCAATAAAATTGGTGGTAAAATTGAGTCTGATATTGAGATGACTTGCTCTATGACTGAACCGACTTATGACAGAAATTATGGTCTTAATTGTGATTGTATGCGAAGAATTACCTATTGTATTTATCATTGTTAACGGGTTTTGAAAAAATAAAAACAATGAACAATAGTCATCTTATGTTTAAATTCTACTTTTCCTGAATTTCAAAGATCAGGTGCTACAGACTGGGTAAGATGTTAGGTCTAATACTTTGGTTAAAGAATTCTCATTGAATCAAGGTAAGTTGTAGATACTATATATATGCACTATTAACAGACAATTGGTAAAAAGAAAGCAACCATGACAATAAGGCAGCTCCAGGTATTCCATTTTTAATATTTAGCCAACAAAGCATTGGATGCCTAATTAAAATGGCAACAGGTGACTGTTCTAAGAAGGGATAAGGTAAATGGCAATTAATCCTAGCTGAGCCAAAGTGGTTTGCATTTTGAGGGAAGCCCCACCTCTTTCTCTCTTGCTGATACCAGATGGACTATTATGTGACCTTGCTATTTCGTAATTTCTGGCACGGCTGCTAAGTGAACTGACAGGGGAGCAGACAATCCCAACCAGGTGGATGGAATGTGCCATGCTGGCTTTGTGCCTCCTTTGCTGCTCTCAAGAAAACACTTTTTTGGGGGCACTGCACCAAACTGCAGTAGCCAGTAGCTTGGAAGAGTTGCTGTAACAGTTGAACTAGCTTGATGAAGTTCAAAGTTTTGTTTCCCCAGATTCAAATAGAGGTTAGCCATTGTCCTACTAGGCATAGCCTATTAAATCATTATTACTCTGAAAGAGAGGGGGGTGTTTTAATGGATAGACGTAGATAGATACCGTGGATAGATAGATAGATAGATAGATAGATAGATAGATAGATAGATAGATAGATAGATAGATAGATAGATAGATAGAAAGATAGGCAAGCCTGGAAGGGACATGAATTAACAACTATCATGGCCAAATTGTATAAATAATTAGTATGCATGTTGTTGTGATTGGTTAATTTATGGTTTTTTAATTAGGGCTTTATAGTTTTTTAGATTTTAAATTTAACTTCTTTTTATTGTTTTGTATTTACATTGTTGTTGTAAGCCACCCTGAGTCCTTCGGGATTGGGTGGCATAGAAGTAGAATTAAATAAATGAATAAATAAATAATTTCCATTGGTCAAAGAACAAATAAAAGTCCATGGCTTTTGTATGACTCTACGCCAGTGATGGTGAAGCTTTTTTGGTTTCTGTGCCAAAAGGGTGTGTGTGTATGCATACAGGCTTCACTGAAGCTTGGGGCAGTAAAAAAGCAGCCAAATGGGCAAACGAGATGTTCGGGAAAACAGACTTTTAGTTTGCCTGTTGTGCTGTTTTTCTGATTCCGGAGAACTTCAGAACTTCCAGTTTGCTTATTGGGCTGTTTTGTTTTTGTTTTGCATTCTGGGGCTTCAGGAAGCTCCCCTGAAGCCTCTGGAGTGCGAAAAACAGTACAACGGGCAAACCAGAAGTCTGTTTATCCAAACTTCTGGTTTGCCCATTGGGCTGTTTTTAATACTCTTCCCTGAAGCCTCCGGAGCGCAAAACAGCCTTTCCCAACGTGAAAATCAGCTGGCCAGCATATGCATGTGTGCTGGACCTGACATAGGGCAAGCCTCGCATGTGCTCCGATATGGCTCTGTGTGCCACCTGTGGCACTTGTGCCAGAGGTTTTCCATCACTGCCCTAAGCTGAGGCCTTTAGACTCATAATATGTTGTGTTATTGAATAATACATAGAAATGCAGAGCTGACATTATCTATTATGAGGGTAAACATATATACCATACCACCACCACCCCCGAAATGTCTTCCGACAAATTTTTTCTTACTTAGATTTATAGAGAATTTATCATTCTCCTTGGAGGGAGGAATCGACAGTCAGGATGGGTTGTACTCGCTCGTTAGAGGCGTGTCCGAGTCATAGAAGTATAAAAAGGCTGGAACCGCCCACAGACCCAGTTTTTCTGACTCGCTTCTAACAGAGACACCTCGTGGCAAGCACAACCTATTTTGTCTGTAACTCCTTATAAATAATCTCATTAGGTTAGTAATTCCAATTTATTCAGTTTAAAATTGGTCCTGAGGAAGCAGTAGGGTGCGGTGACCTCTTGGTACAGCTCTATCTGCTGGGTGGTAGGGCCCCAGGCCTTCCACACACCCCTGGCTCATTTTTTTGTCTCCTTCTGCCGTTAGGGCTGCCTTGGAGCCACTCGCAGGCAAGCCATAAGCCTGGTGAGGGATTCTGACTGGTTACAGTCTGGTCCCCTTTGCCAACGTTTCCTCCCTAGTCAGAACGTGCGAGACCTCAGAGTGACCACTTTCCCCTGGGGCTGGCTACAGTCTTAGTGGTGATTTCATTTTATCTTGATTCCCTACCAGAGAGCTGGTTTCTGACTCCGTGTCAGATTTTCCAGGAAGCTTGGGAGAGAGTAAAAAAAGGCCGATAGCCGATAGAAATTGTCTGTTTACTTAATTCCCAGGCCTCAGCTACCAGGCGTTAATTGCTTCTCCTAGTAACTCAGGGAAGTTTTTTCAAGCCCCTGTTTATCTCTTTTTCGGGGGTTTTGTTTGTTTTTTTGGATAAGTGAGCCCTCTTAGAGAGGTTTTTCCTTTCTCTCCCCCCCCCTTAATTATCGGCTGGCTCGAATTCAAACAGTCCCAAGCAACTCCAGCTCTTTTGGCGCCATCTGCTGGCTTAATTCTATAACGGTCTCAGTACCTTCCCATATTCTGGAAAAGTTACTCAGACCAGGCTGTAAAGAAGGAGCAAATAGGGGCTAGGTTACTATATATTTAGATCTTCCTTGCAAGGGACATTTTCAACAATTTTTATTTATTCACCTTTGTTTTATTTGTCCCCTCACAGACCCCTGCAAGGGGACTTTGTCTTACTAACTTTTCCTCTACCTTTTATTCCCTTCTCCCTTTTTCTAGCTGTCTTGCCATGTCAGACCTAGCTAAAGCAGGAGGGAAAAGAACCAAAAAATCTGTCAGGCCTCTACAGGTGGATTCTGATCTCATTTCCCCTATTCCAGAGAACAGGGACCCTACTCCTCAACCTTCGAAAGCAGAGAGGCGTAGGGATCTTACTCTACAACGCCTCCATGAGAAAGCAGCTAGGGCTCTTTCCCCTACTCCCAGAATTCCTAATCAGGCTCCAGCTACTATTACCTCTTCTGGGTCCGCTGGAACTCTGGCTGCCAGCGTTTGGGGCCCAGCTGGTTTGCCAAATCAAAATTTAAATCCAGACACTTCTAGATCCCCTGTTCCTCTTTCTCCTTCGATTCTCATTGTACCTCCAGTTCAACCTGGCCCTTACTCAGAGGTTCCTCAACAGATACCTCAGGCGACGCCTCCTCCAGAAGCCCACCCTTCCTCTTCAACAACCTTTGATACATCAGCCATCCAGAGGTGGATTGATTCAGCAGTTCAACGCAGCATTGAATTTAAGCTTAGCTCTTTACCCACTACCATTCCTTCTAGACCAGTACCTGCGCCACCAGTGGCCCCTCTTTCCCTTGCTGCCTCTATCCTCAGACCTAACCAAGATTCTTGGTCTGATTCCTCGACTGAGGACTTGGATTCTTACGACAAGGATCCTCCAGAGGGGGGTCATGCCGGTCTGTCTGAGGACGAAGAAGCTTCTCTAGCATTACCTATATCAGCAGCCTTATTCCCAGCAGAGTTATTTTCTACCATTTTGTTGAAGGCTCGTTCAACTGCGGGGCTCACAGCTCCGCCCACTCAAGCCCAATCTTCCGCTTCCCAAGTGGAGACCCTGTGGAATCCTTACACGGAGGAGCAAGACATAATACCGGCCCCGCCACTCTTCGTAGAGACTATTACTAAACAATGCCTAAATCTGGCGGCAGGTCCAGCTCCTTCTAATCTAGAGAAGAGATTTTTTAATGTAGCTCCGGAGCTCGCCTCTTTCCTAGAGCCCCCCGCTATAGACTTCTCAGTTCTTGCCCTGCATTCTTCAGAGAACCTGCCGGGAAAGGAGGAGGATCTTCTAAAGGGAGAAGACCGTAAAATTGATCAGCTCCTGCAGAAGAGTCATCAATCCACTGCTTGGGCAATCAAAGGAGCTACAACCTCTTCCTTTTTCGGCAGGTCCATGCTCATCTATATCAGACAGTTGCAGGAACAGATTCCGGCTTCTGACATTTCAGCCCAACAAAGCCTGAACAAGATGTTTGCCACCTGTCAACTACTTGCGGACACTACTCTTTATACATCACGGTTTGCAGCCAAAACCATGGCCTCCTCAATAGCGGCCAGGAGGATGACCTGGCTGAAGAAGTGGCAAGTGGATATTAAACACAAGTGGCGTTTTGCTACAGCAGAATACAAGGGTAAGAACCTTTTCGGTGATGTCCTGGAGCCCTTCCTCATCGATTCTAAGGACAAAAAGAAGATCCTACCCTCAAGCCAGAAGAAATCTTCTCAACGTCCATCTCCTTACTATCGTCGACCTTTTCGTCAGACTGATCAATCCTTCTCCTACTACAGAAGCTCAGCTCAACAGAGCTACAAACCTCACAATTTCCAGGACAAGAACTCTAGAGGCAGAGGAACCAAACGGCCCTTTCGCTGATCTGCAGGAAGCCGTCAGGGCCGAAGAGGTAGGTGGTGATATCCCCCACCCCGATCCCCTTTCAGTTCCCATCGGTGGTCGCCTTGCTAAGTTTGCCTCCCATTGGTCTGCTATTTCCTCAGATTCCTGGGTTCTCAATACAATGGCAAGGGGTTTACATTTGGAGTTTCTTTCCCCTCCCCCCTCTTTCTTCATTGCCTGTTCTATTCCCAAAGATCCCTCTAAGAGGGCTCTAATGGACCAGGCCATACAGCACCTGTTAGACATTCGGGCCATTCAGCCCGTCCCCCCTGAATTTCACGGCCAAGGTTTTTATTCTATTCTCTTCCTTGTCCCCAAATCCTCGGGGGGCTGGAGACCTATTCTGGATTTGAAACGCCTTAACCTGTTAGACATTCGGGCCATTCAGCCCGTCCCCCCTGAATTTCAGGGCCAAGGTTTTTATTCTATTCTCTTCCTTGTCCCCAAATCCTCGGGGGGCTGGAGACCTATTCTGGATTTGAAACGCCTTAACCTGTATATAAAATATCACAAGTTTAAGATGCACTCTCTTAAAACTATCTTAGCCTGCATCAGAAGGGGAGACTTCATGGCATCTCTGGACCTAACTGAAGCCTACTTACATATCCTCATAGCTAAGGAACACCGTAGGTTCCTTCGTTTCTCCTATGCCGGAAGGCATTTTCAGTACCGGGCCCTTCCTTTTGGTCTATCCTCAGCCCCCCGGGTTTTCACCAAGATTTTATCAGTTTTAGCTGCCCATCTTAGATCTATACCCATTCGTCTTCAATTCTATTTGGATGATGTCCTGGTATTAGCGAAGTCCTTTAGCCTAGCTCAGGACCACTTGAAGACCACTGTCGAGGTCCTTACAGCTCACGGTTTTTCTATTAATATTCAGAAAAGCCATCTCACCCCTGCTACCTCCATCCTTCATTTGGGTACAATTATCAACTCCTCAGTGGGTCTAGTAAGTCTCTCCCCTGAACTGATAAGTAGCATTAGGGGGTTGGCGTCCCTAATCCAGGGCGACCCTTCCCCACCCTCTCCTCCCTTTCTTCCTTGTTAGGGAAGATGGTTTCCTGTTTTTCCATTGTTCCCTGGGCTAGACTTCACTCTCGAGATCTCCAGTGGTTTTTACTTCCCTTCCAAAAGCTTGGACAGGCCCACTTGGCAAGACGAACCCATCTTCCTCCACAGGTCCAAAGATCCCTGACGTGGTGGAAGTCCGGAGCCATCGAGGACGGTACCCTGTTCCGATCCTCCCCCACCGTAACCATCACCACGGACGCCAGTCTGTCGGGATGGGGAGCTCATTGCGGCCAGCAGCAGGCTCAGGGCCTTTGGGACGCAAGCCAGTCTTCCTGCCCCATCAACTGGCTGGAGTTACACACAGTTTTCCTGGCCCTCAAGAGCTTCAGCCACCTGATTGCCGGACAGGACGTCCTCATCAGGACTGACAATATGGCCACCAAGGCACATATCAACCGTCAAGGGGGCACCAGGTCCAGGACTCTGATGCTAGAGACCAAGAAGATCGGCCTCTGGGCAGAGAGACACTTGTCCTCTCTCCGATCGGAACACATATCGGGGACAGACAACATACAGGCGGATGCCCTCAGCCGGGCAATAGTAAAGCAAACGGAGTGGAAATTAGATCCGAGAGTTTTTCAGCAAATCTCAATGAGGTTCGGCAAACCATTAATAGATCTGTTTGCCTCCCCTCTCAACACCCAACTTCCCCGCTTCTTCTCCCGCTTCCCGTCCCAGGGGGCGGAGAACTACGATGCCCTCCTCTGTCCCTGGCCCAGGGGACTACTGTACGCCTTTCCTCCATTACCTATCCTTCCCCAAGTCATCCACAAGATATTGGAGGAGCAAGCGGAGGTAATATTGATAGCTCCCTTATGGCCCAGGCAACCCTGGTTTGCGGACTTAAAAATGTTGTCGGTGGTGGAGCCATGGCAAATACCAGTGAATCCTCAACTGCTCTCCCAGGGGTCCCTCCTACACCCGGACCCAGGCAGGTGCCGCTTGACCGCCTGGCTTTTGAGCGGAGCGTCCTGAGGAGTCAGGATTTTGACAACGATGTCATTGATTATATTCATAAGGCTCGCAAACCTTCCACGGAGCGTATTTACTCCTCAACCTGGAAAACCTTTTGCTCCTGGTGTGAGTCCCAAGGATTGTCTCCAATTCGCATTCCCCTCTCAAAGGTCCTTAAATTTCTAAAACACGGCCTAGATAAGGGTCTCTCTCCGAATACCATTAAGCGGCAAACTGCAGCTCTTTCCTCCATCATCGCTTGTGACACCTGGATATCCCTTGCTCATGTTCCTTTGGTGTCCAGATTCCTCAGGGGCGTTTCCAACTCGCACCCCCCTGTGGTCCACCGTTTCCCCACTTGGGACCTCCCAAAGGTGTTGTATTCATTAACAGAGCCTCCTTATGAGCCTCTACAAGAGGCTTCTCTACGATATCTCTCCTTCAAGGTATCTTTCCTAATTGCCATCACAACGACCAGACGGATATCCGAGTTAGCAGCATTATCTGTCAGAGAGGACCTATGCCTTTTTCACCAAGACAAAGTAGTCCTCCGCCTTGACCCGTCCTTTCTCCCCAAAATCAATTCGATTTTCCACCGGAGTCAGGACGTTATTCTACCAACCTTCTGCTCCCGACCTTCTCACCCTTCAGAACGCAGATGGCACACGCTTGATGTGAGGAGAGCTCTTCGTGTTTACTTGAAAAGAACACGGCCCATCAGGCAATCTGAGGCCCTGTTTATTTTTTTCTCCCCTCAAAAGATCGGCCTCAAAGCTTCTTCGTCCACCATTGGTCGATGGATCCGTGGGGCCATTGCCAAAGCCTATGACGTGGAGGGCGTCCAGAGGCCTCTAGGTATAACCGCACACTCCACTAGGAGTGCGGCTTCCTCGGTGGCCTGGGCCACTCAATGCCCCCTGGAGGACTTATGCAAGGCGGCTACCTGGACCTCTCTCACTCCTTTTATCCGCCACTATAAGATCGATAAATTTGCCTCAGCACAGGCGGCCTTTGGGCGGAGGGTCCTACAACAAGTAGTGGAAGTTGGCTATCCCTCGGGACAATAACTTTGACATGTCCCATCCTGACTGTCGACTCCTCCCTCCAAGGAGAATGAGCGTTGACTCACCTGATACGCTCTTTCTCTTGGTAGAGGAGTCGACAGTCAGTTCCCTCCCCTTATCTACCTTTTTCTTCTTTCCTTGTTTTTTCCCCTCTTCAATGTACAGCTGAAGAAGTTTCCTGTATATAGTTCAGGGTTTTTTTTCTTGAATTAGTTGAATCTAGGAGTCTGAGTTGTGCTGCCACTCCGAGTCAATGTTTTCAGTTACGTCATCAAAACTGGGTCTGTGGGCGGTTCCAGCCTTTTTATACTTCTATGACTCGGACACACCTCTAACGAGCGAGTACAACCCATCCTGACTGTCGACTCCTCTACCAAGAGAAAGAGCGTATCAGGTGAGTCAACGCTCATTATGTTGGAAGAGAAGGAAGAAAATAAATTACATTCTCCTGCCTTTGGTTGTCTCCTGCAAAAATTCCCTCTCCATCCACAGAATTGGAGAATTGTGTTTTTCAGCACACTATATGTTTTCATTTGTCTTTCTGTGGGATTACTTAAAGTGGTTGGGGGGGAAAATCATCCCCCAAATCAAATTAATTTTCCCAGTAACATTTTTCCCTTTGATGTTTTCTTTGAAGAAACAATCCTTACCATTAACAGTCATTATCAGTATTACTAGCAATCATACCTACATGACAATTGATTATTGGATGAAATCATAAAAAAGGGAAATAGTGGTCTGAAGTTAAGTAAATCTTTCTTTTTCTCTTATCAATTTGACTTTTAGTTCTCATTTAGCAATAATTAATTTGGCTGGATATACAGAAAGCCAGATTAGATGATTTGACAAGGTGATTCAGGCAATGGAAATTCTGTGTTGACGTGTAGAAAAAATCAGAACGGGTGGTTTTAGTAGCAAAAGCAGATGATGATATATATATAAAGTGGTGGATTGACCAGGCACTCTATTGGCTTACCCATTTATTTTTTTCTCAGAAATAACTTGGAAATTCTATTGAATGTTCTTAAATCTAAATGAAGAAATAATTGAAAACTTCATTTACTACTAACTTAAGTATTTTAATTGTGATTTCACCCAAAGAATTCTGGGGTTATAATTTGTAAGAGATCATTTTCACTTGAGAGGATAATTCCACGTTTAGAGGGGAATGAAAGAAATCTGAATTAGTTTTTATCCGTTTGGGCAGACATGTCTTAAGACACAGGTGGGGAACTGGCGGATTATGAGTCATATACAACCAGCAGAGTATTTCAGCTCAGCTTGCTGTCAGGACTCAGGATTAAATCATAGATTTTTTGACAGATAACAGTTTAGCTCAGTTCCACTGATGAAGATTCTCATATACAGTTTGTCTAGTTGCAGTCTTTATTTCAGATGCTGGTAATGCAAAGACATAAAATACTATTTTTCCCTTGAAGGGTTTCATGGTAAATTGTTTTCCTCCTGCTCTTTTGAATTAATGTGTACTTCACACATCATTTGGTGGCCCTGAAGCCAAACAGTTACATATTTACATCAGGGCTGTTTCTGTCCCGGGAACTGTTGGCTTCTCCCTTACCTATCTAAATCCTTTATCTATTGACTTTTCCTCTCCCAGGTCCTACTCATTTGCTTAAGCCTGGGCAAACAACTGTAGCCTGATACAGTTTTAGCAATGTTTTCTGCTTGTGAAGGATGGAGAATTGTGCTTGAATAAATTAAATCTGACAATTTATTTATTTATTTATTTATATACAAATAAAATATTGCATAGAGTCCTTCCCCAGGATGCTGTGTTCACAGCATAGCCTTTCAATCTTCCAACAATGCAACCATTATTGCTTGCTTGCTTGCTTGCTTATTTATTTATTCATTCATTCATTCATTCATTCACACACTCACTCACTCACTCACTCATTCATTCATTCATTCATTTTCTGACTTATTACTTGCCTTTATTCTTTAAAAAATAAATAAATAATGTGGCACACAAATCCAACACATCTCACCGTTGGGTTGAGGAACAGTAACTGGCCCAAAGTTATCCAACTAGTTTTTCATATCTAAGGCAGGACTTAAACTTCCAGAAAAAATACTGCAATTGTAATAAGGCAATTATGTCAAACTCTTATTTCATTGAGGACCATGTCAGTGTTGTGTTTAGGGAGGGGGCTAGGGCATGATCAGATCAACGTCACTCGTGCTGGGAACACCTGTGCTGGCTTAAGCACTATGCCAGCAAAAATGGGTTCCCGAGCTCCGTTTTTGGCTGTGATGGCCTCCTGCAACTGTCTGCCAGCAAAAACAGAGCTTGGGGGGTGGGGACATGCCGTACTCTCAATCTCCATTTTCTCTGACAGAGGCACCACGGGCTGGTTCTTTGTGGTTTCCAGGGTGGCCCTGCGGGTCAGATATAAGCACCTTTAAGCCAGATCCAGGGAAAAAGACACTGGAAACATGGAGGGTGATTGGAAAGATGGTTTATTGACCATTGACCCAGGACCACCTGTGTTTGAGGTCCTGGGTAGCTGATCAGATGGAGTGGAGAGTGAGTTATTTATGCCTGCTCTTGGGCCTTTATTGTGAGCCACTCCGAGTCTCCAGAGAGGGGCGGCATATAAATCTAATCTAATCTAATATTGCCCTTGAACTTCCTGTTTCTGTGTATTCTATTGACTGCTGTCAGACTCTCATAAGGCTATTCAGAGGTCATAGCTGATGTTGTCTGAGCCCCAGATTTGGTTGAAACTTGAAGTGTGATGATGTAATGAGGATACCTGAGAAAAAACTCATTAGAATACCATGGGGACTGGGCATGGATATTGTAGTGAAGAGAAGGACCAGGGGAGACATGATAGCAGTCTTCCATACTTGAGGGGCTGTCACAAAGAGGAGAGGGCCAGGCTGTTTACCAAAGTACCAGAAAGCCAGACAAGGAAAAATGGAATCAAACTGTCCAAAGAGATATTTAACCTGGAAACAAGGAGGAACTTTCTAACTGTGAAAGTGATCAACTAGTGGAACGGCTTCCCTGTGGAGGTTGTGAATGCTCCAACACTTGAGACTTTCAAGAAGAGATTGGACTGCCATTTATCTGGGGTGATTTAAAGTTCCTGCTCAAGCAGAGGGTTGGGCTAGATGACCTACAAGGTCCCTTCTAACTTGAATGAATGAATGGATGGATGGAAGGATGGATGGATGGATAGGCATTAAAACAAATTAATCATAGAACAAAGCAATCCAGATTTCTCAAACTAGATTTGTTGCTGGTGACTAAATACCTATAGAATTTCTATCTTGAGTAGTAAAAGACTAGATGGAAAAATGTGGTATCCAGATTGAGGATAACAAAGGGTACCATCTAAATCAATATGACTTCATTGACATATTGCAATGCATTTTTGAAGAAGCTCCTGAAGTTGGTATGGCAAGAGTTTTAACGACTCTCTAACTCACTGCCTAACTAATTTTTCATTTTGACTTCTTCTCAGTTTAACAAATTTTGTTCCAGTTACTATGATTCAACCTTTTAGATTAGATGTACAAATGTGTAATTCTGCTGCCTAACTCCCATCACCCTTTAACGGTGAAGTATACTATGTTTATAACATTTTATAAACCATGAAGAATGTCTGATTTTTTTTCTTATCAGTTTTAAAGCAGTTATCTCTATTGGGGACTCAATGTATTGTATATTAATGTTAAGATTGGTCAACATTGTATAGACCTATATGTCATTGGATGCTTGTTTTTGGCTTCTTTGGATACAAAGGACCAGTGACTTGTTGTCTTTTGAAAAACAAACAATCATTTTTATTTATTCATGGTTGCTGACTCTTATTGGATGAGTTTTACACCACATTTCTCTTTCCATATTTTCAAATATGGTCCCTAAATAGGCAAAGGAGCATCTTCACAGATACTTGGGCTCCCATTAGCAAGCAGTTATTCAGGTCTGACTTTAAGAGCAGCAATAAGTATGCAGGCTTATCCTTGTTGCTTGAGATGAGATGATATACTTAATGGAGGATTGAGAGGAGCAGATGATTGGAACAGAGGAGAATAGGATTTGAAAGGAAATGAAGTGTGAGAGGAAATGTGTGATAGATAAACTATTTCTGTATTTTTTTGGTGTATAAGATGCATTCTCCCCCCTCATAAAAGAAGGTGGAATTGTATGTGTATTTCATAGAGAAAATGTTGCTGAAGCCCTGCACACCCACCAGCCTCCACCTGCCGGCCTCGGTATAAGACGCTCCGGAATATAAGACGCACCTAGCTTTTGAGGAAAAAAATGATTTTTAAAAAAATCTGCCTCTGCCTCCCAGCAATTTGCCTCCTTGTAGCAATCAGCCTGGTCAGCTTCAGCACAGCCTGGTTCAACATGAGCAGCTGATTGGCAATTAGATCTGCCTCCTGGAATACCACTGATCAGCTGTTCCAGGCTGCGAGGATTGCCACTACCCATTACCACTGTTGCCGCCTATTGCCACATCTGCATACCCCATTTTTGGCCATGTACCCCATTTTTGGCCCGTTTCAGGTGGCGGTGATAGGTGGCAGTAATGATCCCGGCTGCCTGGAATGGGCCAAAAATGGGGCACACGGAGGTTGGAAATGGCATGCGCAAAGGGGAGAAATGGGATGTGCAGAGGCAGTGATAGGTGGGAGTGGGTGACTGTGATTCCCACAGCCAGGAAGAGCTAATTGGTGATATACAGCCATTCCAGCTGTTTCCAGCAGTAATGATTCATAGGAGATATCTATAGTGCTGCTACTTGGTGTTCCTTTAGAATTAGGAAGACCTGGAGGACCAGAGAGAACATCATCAAACTCTTGCAATGATACTTCAAGATCAAGTGGAAGGCACACTATCTGTGTGGCAAACAGATAGTGAAAAATATATACATATATAAGTCCAGTGTATATTTTCTGATAAATACATTCTGACAGTTGAAGTGACTTAAAATATAATCCTAACTTCAAGGGTACCAAATAACTGCATATATATTACAAGTATTTGCAAATAAAAGCCTTTGTAAAGATCACAGCTTTAAACTGTCTACCTTCCAGGAACATTTTCAGTATGCACTACAGAATTTTTTAAAACACACACAGTGCTTTAGATATTGCTAAGGTAGTAAACTCATTCGGATAGGTAAGAGAGGATTTATTTGGATAACAGAATAGTCTTTCATATCACATTTTTAAGAAACTCACAGCAAAATAGATTCATTGAAAATGGTTCTTGTCTAACATTGGACCAACATTTTCTTAAAAAGACATTGTCTTATATGGAACAGCATTCATTCATATGCGTTCAGCTCAGGATGAAATACATTTCAGTTCTCCATAGGGCTGTGATGGGGAACATATAGCAAGTGTGCTACAGTTGGCACGTGGAGCCGTTTCTGCTGGCAAGGGAGCCATTGCTGTAGATCAGCTCCAGCATAGAAACATAGAAGACTGATGGCAGAAAAAGACCTCAAGATCCATCTAGTCTGCCCTTATACTACTTTTTGTATTTTATTTTAGGGTGGATATATGTTTATCCCAGGCATGTTTAAATTCAGTTACTGTGGATTTACCAACCACGTCTGCTGGAAGTTTGTTCCAAGGATCTACTACTCTTTCAGTAAAATAATATTTTCTCATGTTGCTTTTGATCTTTCCCCCAACTAACTTCAGATTGTGTCCCCTTGTTCTTGTGTTCACTTTCCTATTAAAAACACTTCCCTCCTGAACCTTATTTAACCCTTTGACATATTTAAATGTTTCGATCATGTCCCCCCTTTCCTTCTGACCTCCAGATTATACAGATTGAGTTCATTAACTCTTTCCTGATACGTTTTATGCTTAAGACCTTCCACCATTCTTGTAGCCCGTCTTTGGACCCGTTCAATTTTGTCAATATCTTTTTGTAGGTGAGGTCTCCAGAACTGAACACAGCGTTCCAAATGTGGTCTCACCAGCACTCTATATAGCGGGATCACAATCTCCCTCTTCCTGCTTGTTATACCTCTAGCTATGCAGCCAAGCATCCTACTTACTTTTCCTACCGCCCGACCACACTGCTCACCCATTTTGAGACTGTCAGAAATCACTACCCCTAAATCCTTCTCTTCTGAAGTTTTTGCTAACACAGAACTGCCAATACAATACTCAGATTGAGGATTCCTTTTCCCAGCTGAAAAGGAATGCGCCAGCTGATGTTCGGTTGGCCACACCACCCTCCCCTTCCAGGAGTCTCCATGTGGCCCATTTGGCCCATTTGGAAGTAAGTAAAGGGCTCACATGGAGGCCCTGGAAGGGTGTTTCTGATCTCTAGAAGGCCTCTGTGGGGAGGCTGTTCTTACCCTACCCAGCTTTCAGGAAAGTCTCTGGAGCTTGGGAAGCAAAAAAACGGGCCTACCAGGCCCTCACATGCCAAAAACGGGGGAGCGGGGTGTCACGTACACATGCATGGGGAGTTTCAGGGCTCATTGAATTATAGGTGTGGGCACGCAAGCATGCAACCCCTCCCATGCTCCTGCTTTTAGCATGTGATGGCAAAAAGGTTAGCCATCACTGCCATTAGGTATCCACTAAGCACATTATCAGTGGAATACCCTATTGCAGTTGAATTGACGGTCGGTGGGTGGGAACTAGGCGGTGATAAATAGCCTTCTATGAGGCTCACTCATTAATACTGATCTTTCTCTGAGGAATCCCAGACTTTTGTGGCTCATAGTTTAACAGGGAAAATATATTGGCAATTGCATGTCATCTTTAATATTGTATCATACAGTAAATATATTGGGCATAAATCAGAGATGTTAACAAGTTATGTCAAGTTGACGTAAGCTGCTGCAAGATACACTTCTGGGTCTCATTTATTCTAATAGTTAGCAGCTATTGTTTACATTGACTTTAGGTTTCTTCCCAACTCCTCCTTGAAAGAGAAAACTATAATCTTGCTTGTAGACTCAGGGAAGTATATGATGGCAAATGCTGGTAGTACTTTCTTTCCAACAGCCTTATTTGAAAAATCATCTACAGTAGTTTATCTTGTTACTTCACACTTGTGATGTTCCAACTATGGCACCAGATGAGACATCTTGCTGGAAACTGGTAGTCTGGGAAGGGGCAGGGTACATATGATCAGAAATTATTTTCTAAAGGGCAAACAACAAGGTAGCTTTGATTCTGGGCATCATAAATAGATAGACAAAAGAAATAGTTAATATATTTCCTATCATCTTTGCTCTGTCTTTTCCATGCCCAGATTTAAATCCTCTCTAAGATGTCAACTCTTCTCCAAGGTTTACTTCTGGCACACCTGAATAAAAGCAAGTTATGATCCATTGATTATGAACAGCAAAATGCAGGGAGATAGTTTAGCACTATAACTACTCAACAGACTCTATTCATCAAAATTGCAGCTTCTTAGATGCTTTTTATTAAAGTATTTTTAAAAAATATTTCAGTGCTTCATTATACATATTTCTATTAACATGCATTTCTCCTTAATCAGTACAGCAAAATTAGTTCATATTTCTGAAAACACACAGTATACCAGATGTTTAATCTTTTATTTTTCAGAGTTAAATGTTAAAGAATTGGATGAGAAAGTATGTGACGAATCATCGTGTAAATATGGGGGTGTTTGCAAGGAAGAGGGAGAAAGTTGGAAATGTGTATGCCAATTACAGGTAAGAATTTTTCATGTTTATGAGTGGGCATAAACTGAACTGTTGAGATAATTATAAATATGTCACTCTGAGTATTTGATTCTTGGAAATACATAAAGTGGTATAACATATTTTTTTAGAACTGAATTTGAGTCCATTTATTTTTTGATAAAGAGACAAGGAGAAAGACTTCCAAGCATTATGGTCAAACGTTTTGAAGTTATTTTATTTTCAAATGAATTTGGCCTTTTTTCATTTTCTTTATTATTATGATTAAATGTGAACTTATCTTTTAATATGAAATGTATACTTTTATAAATAAAAATTAAAACTAGTATATTTTTAGAAGCTTAACATAAACATAAAGTGAAGAAAGACAATATTAGTTGTCTTTAATTCTTGATTTACAATCACAATTGAGCCTGGAATCTTTATAATTGAGCAAAGTGGTCATTAAGTGAGACGATACATCATCACTTCTCTCAGCGAACCCAATCTTAGTTGTGGTTGTTAAGCAATCCCATTGGTCATTCATTCGAATATGGGCCATGTCCATTCAGCATCTTTGTAATTTCAAATGATTGCTGAACAGTCATTAAGAGAGAATTACCTGTAATTGCAATATGTTGTGGGAATGTTGTTGCATAATTTTGTAGACATGCATGCCTTATAATTTGAATCTTTAAATATTGACTTGCATTTTGGTTTGTAGATTGATCCCTTTACCTTGTCTCTTTCTTCAGATTAGTACATATAAATTGATTTGTTTATATATCATCCTTTACGTTGCAGATTGCTCTAAACCCCAACTCTTTAAAATGTGTCCAATATGCTAAAAATATAAGGTGTGTTAACATATTACAGGCAATCGTATGATAGCATCTTTGCAAAACTGCCTTTTTTATTCCTTTTTATGCCTTTTTCAAAATTCACAGACATTTGCTGAAGAGTAATTTTCAGAAACCATTTTTTTTCATTGAAGTTCTCTTTCAATGCTGTATTATATGTCGCAGACAAAAGTTATACATTCATAATGGTAAGGTATTTGTGAATGTGTGAATACATGCCTTTTAGTAAGAAATTTGTGACATAATTTAGTAAGACAAACCATTTAGGAATATTTTCTATACATGCTTGTGGCTGTGTGTCTTTTATTTTAAACTATTTTTAAAAACTATTCTAACAAATTCTATGGATTATTTATAGTCTAATCCATGTGTAATTTCCAGATCCTATATTTGACAAAAATGCTGTTTTCCTGCCAAATAATTCTATAAATTGAGAGAAAACTTTTTTATTCCCAGTTTAGAACAGAAGTTGCTGAAAACGTAGGAATTGGCTGAAGATTTCCTGCTGAAAAGCATGGATGTCTTTTAAAATTAGGTCTTGTTTGAGAGAAGCTGCTTGCCCTGTGAATTTAATTCTTTTGGTAATGCTTATGCAGAGCTTCTTTCTTATGTGCTATTCGGTTATCATTTACTTTAACCTCAATTTACTTGCTTTCTTACAGATCCCTTTCTAGTACGAATATCTCCCCCTTGAAAAAAAGGGCAGATCCATTTTAGTATTTTTGGTTGTTTCTGTGGGAAGGATGGTGGGAATGAATGCATGTGTTTTTTGTAAACTTACATGTAAACAATTTGAGAGAATGAGGAAGAATGCTTGGTATATGCCAATCAAATAATTCTTTAAATCTATCTTATTTTATTAAACTAGTGATGGCGAACCTATGGCATGGGTGCCACAGGTGGTGTGCGGAGCCAAATCTGCTGGCATGCGAGCTGTTGCCCTAGCTCAGGTCCAACATGCATGTGTGTTTAGACCAGCTGATTTTTGGCTCGCCCAAAGGCACTGGGAGGGTGTTTTTGGCTTTCAGAGAGCCTCTGGGTGGATGGGGGAGGGCATTTTTACCCTCCTCCAGCTTCAGGGAAGCCTTTGGAGCCTGGGGAGGAAAAAACAAGACGCTACTGGGCCCATCAGAAGTTGAGAAACAGGCCATTTCCAGGCTCCGAAATGTCTCTGGGGGTGGTGGGTGGTGAGGAAAGCTGTTTTCACCCTACCCAGGCATAGAATTATGGGTGTGGGCAATCGGACATGCATGACAGCATGTGTGCACACTCTTTCGGCACCCGAGGGAAAAAAGGTTCACCATCACTGTTATAGGCTAATAATTTTATTAGTAATTAATTCTAATTACTTCTCTCTTTTACCCGCACTGCCATGATCTTACCTCTTTTTTTGGAGTGTCTTAAATTTAATGTTGTCTTCTTTTCAAGTAGACATTTTAAATCTTGTGGACTTCTGCAGAAGAATTATTTTAGATTGTATCTATCCATGGATTAACATAAATTTCCTCCCTCCCTCCCTCCTCCCTTTCTTTTTTCCATCCCTCCCTCTCTTTCCAGTGTCATACAAATTATATTCCTGTTTGTGGTTCAAATGGAGACACCTATCAAAACGAATGCTTTCTCAGAAGAGCTGCTTGCAAGCATCAAAAAGATATAACAGTGGTTGCTAGAGGGTCATGTTACTCAGGTGAGTTTGCATCGTGATGTCATAATGTACATTTCAGTAGCTGCCTGCCTTATGCCTCTCTCCTTCAGTTGCCTATCTGGAAGTTTTGGATTTAGCTATACTGTTCCAGTGGTTGAGGCAATGAAACCTGCTTCAGTGTGGCCAAAATGAGTTTGGAAGAAAATACGCAGTAGGTTTTTCTTCTTAGTTTTTGAGGGCTCATCAGTTAAAATTATAGAGGCTTAAAGATTTTGCAGTTTAGATATCCAAAATATGTACTCTTTAATAGATACAATTTTTTACTCTGAAAGAGCAGCAGAGATTTGATTGCTGTTCTTTGCAACAGAAAAGTGGCAAAGCTCCCATTATTAACTTATAGCTGTTTAATATTTGATACGTTGTTAAAATTGCTAAAACAATCATAATCTAAGTTATGGGATAAGAGAAAACTGAACAAAACATTTAAGTTTTATGCAGAAGAAGTGATTGGAATATTAATAGACATGCATTAAATTTAATGTACATTTTATTCATATTTTGGTCTTGTTTGCTGTCTCAATATTTTATTATTACAGTGGTACTTTTTATATGTGTGCTATCTGTAATAGTTAGATATGCAATTTATTATTTTTGAGGAGTGTATAAATGTTCAGGATGTTAGATATTCAGTGTATATGAAAGTAGTGGGTTTTGATGATACGGTAAACAATAATTACAGTACTCTACTGTATTTATAGTCATGCAAAATATGTATATTAAAATATTTTCATTATGTAGTTATTTATAGAGGAAAACATGAGAGAATGAGAGAGAGAGAGAGAGAGAGAGAGAGAGAGAGAGAGAGAGAGAGAGAGAAATGTGTTCCATTTATTGACCTGACTGGAGATTAATCTAGAGGAATTTGTATGCATAGAACATTAGTCAAAGTTATTTTCAATTATTTCAATTATATTATTGCATTTACGTTTATTGATTAATTATTATTGCACAAATGATGACATTTCATTAAAATATGTATTATTTGTGTAAATATTTAGCAGTCTTAAATCCTTTTAAGTTATTATAGGCTTTAGCTATATTTAGTATTTAATTTATATGTGGTTGCAAGATGATTTTATTCTTTTGCTATATGTTTGTGTTCTGCCGGGCTCTCTGGTAGGAGCCTCCCGAAAATTCAAGGGTACAAATTTCACACACACACACACATTTGAAAATTCAAAACAATATTCTTTATCACAAAATTCAAAATAAACAAAGCACTCTTTTTGTATTGCAAAGAGCACTCTTCCCAAAACAACCGGGTAGTCTGTACAATTTCCCTTAAGCAACGAAGTGAGACACACACACATACATGTTGCTCTGCTTTGGTTTCAAAGGCGTGAAAAAGCAACAAAGTCCAGCACACAAGATTCCTGACGAACTGCGATCAGATATTCTTCCACAATGGCCAAACCCACATGCTGCTATTTATAGCAGCAGCCCTAATTACTGGAGCCCCACCCAAACACAGGTGACCCTCCTTATTTCCTGTAATATGTTCTTACTTGGTCTCTTCTACGCATAATTCCGCGCTTGCGTGGGTCCAAAACGTCGTCATCTGAATCAATGGAAGATAAGGGAGATTGACTGCCTTGGCTGTGTGCCAAGCCCTCCTCTGCCGAGTCACTCCCACCTTCTTCTTCGTCCAAGGAAACTAAACTCTGAACTGATTCTGTCGGCAATAACACAGGGCTGTGACATGTTGAAGTTTCCCCTGCATCTACCTCCCCATTCCCTGGGGCAGGAGCTGGGCCAGAGCCATCCACAACAGTTTGTAACTTTGTTGGCCTAATCAGAGAAGTGCTGATTAAAGTTTAAACTTGGCTTCATTTGTATTATTATTGTTGAACACAATCAATCTTTGATTACAAAATAAAATATTTCACCATCTATTTTTCATACTGCTTTCATCTTCTTGTCAATTAGATTACAGTTAATGTATCATTAATTTGAGCACCTTTTGAGATGAGAATAAATCAATAGGCTTTCAAACATACTTATGATGATAAAAAATGCACTTTAATAAAATAAATATTATAAAGAGTCTCTTAAATTAGAGAATATAATAAAAATAGTGCCATCCCTTTCCCCAGTGGATTAGCGCAAGATGAATAAAACTATTTAGTTGGGGTAGAAAGAAGGCTGAAACCTGATGAGTTATAATTGAAGCAGAATGGAAATGGATGTCTACCAGACTTTCTACTCCCAAAACTAGTTTAAATACTATTTTAACTCTTGAATCGGAAATACACTAACTGGCTAGCATCCATATACTAATGGGATGAACCAAGTAGCCACACAGTCTCTGATATCCCCCCATGGATATCATTAATGTATGCTATTTGAATACAAGCCTTGAGTTTTATTTTATTTCTTTCTCTGGCAAAGTTGAATGCTGTTTGTTAAAACTGCTTTGTTTGGTTCTTTTGCAATTTGGATGATAAAATAGACTGAATTAAATTCAAATAATATAATTGCCTAAAGGGAAAGTAAAATCATGCTCACAGTTCATTGTAGCTTTTTATTGTGTAGAAGTTTCAGCCAGATTTTGTTCAGCCTGGTGCCATCTAATGGGCTGCACTGGCTGGGAGGCTGAAAGGATATTTTATAGATGATATTTCTTAAAACGTTAGGCAGTCTCTCTTCTTTCCTTCCCTGATATGGTAACTTGGGTTAGTATTCTTTGGAGAAGATGGTAACCATTGTGCAACCTTGCATGAGGTCATAGGCTTAAAAAAAATATAATCCTTTGTAATAACTAAATTTGCTGGTATCTTACAAGGTCTTCAAATTAAAAACATAGGGGTTTTCTGAACCTTGTACATGAACAATGAAGTGTAATGCTTGCTGTTAATCTTGTGAGAATTGGCCTTTTTTAAAATTAATCTGTCCTTAAAGTTTTCAATAGTTTATGGAAATTAAGGCTATTGTGGATACCATAGTATCAGTACATATTGTCAATTTCTGTTGTGATTGCTGTGTGTCTCTATGCTGAATACTTAAAGTACTTCTTATTGGTTAATTTATACTATATGCATTTGAGAAGTACAGTCTCTTCTACTGAAGAAATGAAAATCAAGCTCAAAAACTTGCAACTTTCCAAATCCAAATAACAACTAAGGTTTGCAAACCAGGTTTTACTATTCATAGGCAGTAAAACTAGGAGGCTTTCCATACACTATATGAGTATTCAATTATTGTCAATAGGCTGTGTTCACTTAACAGATTACCTTACAGTGGCATGCAATTAATTTTCATTGCTCCATATTTCTGATGCATAGACAGACTTGGGCAAGGTTTGTTTGACCTCTTAACATCTTTTTCCTAAGATGTTAAGAGAGATATGGCTTTATTGTTCTTGTTATTTACTTTATTTAACTATTAGTGCAATAACCTTATGAGTTCACAACATTTGGAACATTTTATTATCACAACACTTAATGTTAAAACAAAATTCATTAGTACCTGTGACTTCTAGTTGAAAATTGCTCCATTGCCTCAAGTAGATGTGAGCTATGAGATTTTAATAATAGAAACATAGAAACATAGAAGTCTGACGGCAGAAAAAGACCTCATGGTCCATCTAGTCTGCCCTTATACTATTTTCTGTATTTTATCTTAGGATGGATATATGTTTATCCCAGGCATGTTTAAATTCAGTTACTGTGGATTTATCTACCACGTCTGCTGGAAGTTTGTTCCAAGGATCTACTACTCTTTCAGTAAAATAATATTTTCTCATGTTGCTTTTGATCTTTCCCCCAACTAACTTCAGATTGTGTCCCCTTGTTCTTGTGTTCACTTTCCTATTAAAAACACTTCCCTCCTGGACCTTATTTAACCCTTTAATATATTTAAATGTTTCGATCATGTCCCCCCTTTTCCTTCTGTCCTCCAGACTATACAGATTGAGTTCATTAAGTCTTTCCTGATACGTTTTATGCTTAAGACCTTCCACCATTCTTGTAGCCCGTCTTTGGACCCGTTCAATTTTGTCAATATCTTTTTGTAGGTGAGGTCTCCAGAACTGAACACAGTATTCCAAATGTGGTCTCACCAGCATTCTATATAGTGGGATCATAATCTCCCTCTTCCTGCTTGTTATACCTCTAGCTATGCAGCTAAGCATCCTACTTGCTTTCCCTACCGCCTGACTGCACTGTTCACCCATTTTGAGACTGTCAGAAATCACTACCCCTAAATCCTTTTCTTTTGAAGTATTTGCCAACACAGAACTGCCAATACAATACTCAGATTGAGGATTCCTTTTCCCCAAGTGCATTATTTTACATTTGGAAACATTAAACTGCAGTTTCCATTGCTTAGAGACCATTTATCTAGTAAAGCTAAATCATTTACCATATTACAGACGCCTCCAGGAATATCAACCCTATTGCACACTTTAGAGTCATCGGCAAATAGGCAAACCTTCCCTACCAAACCTTCCCCTATGTCACTCACAAATATATTAAAAAGAATAGGACCCAGAACAGACCCTTGTGGCACGCCGCTTGTAACCTGACTCTGCTCAGAATACTCGCCATTAACAATAACTCTCTGATGTCTACGCTTCAGCCAGCTGCAAATCCATTGAACTATCCAGGGATTAAGTCCAATCTTCACTAATTTATCTATCAGCTCTTTATGTGGAACCGTATCAAAGGCTTTGCTGAAGTCCAGGTAGGCAATATCCACAGCACCACCTTCATCCAACACCTTTGTGACATAGTCAAAGAAATCAATGAGATTAGTCTGACATGATTTGCCTTCAGTAAAGCCATGCTGATTTGGGTCCAATAAGTTATTGTTTTTTAGGTGCTGATTTATCCTCTTTTTGAGTAGAGTCTCCATCATTTTAACTACAACTGATGTCAAGCTAACTGGCCTGTAGTTACCAGCTTCTTCTCTACTGCCCTTCTTGTGAATAGGCACAACACTGGCCATTCTCCAATCCTCAGGAACTTCTCCTGTTAACAAGGATTGGTTAAACAAATCAGTCAGGGGGGTAGTAATGACAGATCTGAGTTCTTTAAGAACTCTGGGGTGGATGCCATCTGGACCCATTGCCTTATTTATCTTTAATCGTTCAAGTTCTTCTAAGACATCGGCTTCTAAGATCACTGGAGCTGAATCCGTACAGCTGGAAGCAATGCTATATCCCTCTATAGTATTATTTTGTAAGGTGTCTTTTGAGAAAACTGAACAGAAGTAGCTATTGAAATGGTCAGCGATCTCCTTATTCCCATTAATGCATGTATTATTCCCGGTACTAAGCTTCGTGATGCCGCAGTTTTTCTTCTTCTTATCATTAATATATCTGAAGAAGGTTTTATCCCCCTTCTTTACAGATTTGGCAATTTCTTCCTCTTTTGAGGCTTTAGCAGCGTATATTATCTGTTTCGCCTCCTTCTGTCTCATTTTATATACCTCCCTATCAGCTATACTTCCAGACTCTTTATACCTCCTATAGGCAGCCTTTTTTTCATTGACTATAGCCCTTACATCATTGCTAAACCATAGCGGTTTCTTCTTCCTTTTACCTTTAGTTATTTGTCTTACATACAGTCCAGTGGCTTTTAAGATGGCCTTTTTTAATACAGTCCACTGGATGCTCGCTCCTGCCATTTTATCCCTCCCCTTTAATTCATTATCTAAATATTCTCCCATTGCATTAAAATTTGTTTTTCTGAAATCCAATACTTTGGTTGCATTATAGGATTGCTCACAATGAGTTTTTACATCAAACCACAAACATAGATGGTCACTGCAACCTAAATTTTCTCCCACCTTGACATCTGAAACCCAATTCCCATTCGTAAAAACTAAATCTAGAATATTCTCCCCTCTAGTTGGTGTCTTAACCAGCTGTGCCAGAGCTGCTCCTGTAAAGGCCTCTACTATATTCTTACTTTTGCATGTAAGGGCACTGGGGATATTCCAGTCAACATCAGGCATGTTGAAATCACCCATAACCACAGTATCTCCCTTTACTGCCATTTGGGTAATTTCATCCACCATCTTGTTGTCATATTCCTCGGATTGCCCTGGAGGCCTATAGATCACCTCAATTCTAATGACAGAACCTTCTTTATTTTGCATGCAAATCCAGAGAGTCTCTAGATCTTGACACGTATTTTGAATTAGTGTTGTTTTTAGACTTTCTTTAATATAAATGGCTACTCCACCTCCCCTTCTCTCTATTCTATCCTTCCTATACAGTGTATATCCTGGTATGGATATTTCCCATTCATTAGAATCATTAAACCATGTCTCAGTTATGGCAACCAGGTCCAAATTATCTCTAGATATTATGGCCATTAATTCACAGAGCTTGTTGCTCAAGCTTCGAGCATTTGTGCACATTACCCGAAGAACATTATTTTCGTTATTAGTTTGCCCCTTATCATCAACAACTACATCTATATTATTTGCAGCTCCCTTTTCATAAGCTTCCAAAAACTGCTTTATCCTCATTGGTCGGGGACAGAAATCACCCACATCAGTTACATCTCTGTCCCCTTTACCTAGTTTAAATGCCTGTCCAAAAAAGTTCTGAATTCCTCACCGAGCACCTGGGTACCTCTGTATGATGGATGCAAACCATCCCTCTTAAACAACTCCCTATTAGACCACCTACTGACATCATGACTTACATAGCCAAAACCTTCAGCTTTACACCACTGCCTTAACCACACATTAAACTCTCTGATACACGTTGTTTTATCCTCTTGGCCACAAACCGGTAACACCTCTGAGAAAGTCACTGAATCAGTTATTTTACCCAGCTCCACACTTAGACATTGAAAATCTCTTTTTACTACATTAACATTTCTCTGGGACAAATCATTTGTGCCAAGATGCACCACCACATCAATGTTATTACCTTTACTCACAGTCTTAACAATGTTTGTAATCCGCCTCCTGTCCCTGCTGGCAGTGGCCCCTGGGAGACACCTCAGCACCTTCACCACATCCTTGCTCTGTCCTAAATCAACACCTCTAACGGTTGAATCACCCACAAGAAAATGTGTCCTCTTTTTATTTCTACTAACTGTACTTGATGGTTTGGTGACATTTACGACAACTTCCCCTTTGAACATCCCCTCATTCTCTGCCTGAGGGACCTTGCTAATATCTCCAACATCCTTACTATTTAAATCCGCAAGAACACTATAGGAATTCGATACAGAGAGACCAAAATTGCTATGTTTTTGCTCAACTGCACGCAATCTTCCTGAACCGACAGTTGTCCACACAGCCCTCCTCCTCGGGGGGCGCTGTGGAAGTGGAGGCTGGACACATGGCTGCATTACAGCAGGTGGCTGGGACAATCTTTCCACATCTGACTGCAAGCTACAAACTAAGGACTGCAATCTAGAGATCTCGCCATCTAACCTAGATGTCCTTATGCAAAGAGGGCAGTACCCCAAGTTCCACAAGGTACTACGGAAGACAACAGCCAAACAACTGTTACACTGCACCAAGCCAGTCATCTTAACAATGTATTGAAATACAAGTACTTAGCAGGAAAATCAACAACCCCTATTGCTACCAAACTTTGCTGATTTTGGTTTATAGTTATATGCCCCTTCTCCTTGAATTCAAAAAATGCAAATGCAAAAAGTAAACAGCACTACCTTCCTCTCCTTCTCTGTGATCTGAAGTGCAAATTAAAATGGCTTTTTCCTGCCTTTTATACTTCCCAGTCTAATCCTGCCCCAGCTTAATCTGATTGGTCTGTGTTTGAAAACAAACTGCTAATAAAATTGTCTGTAACAGCCAGTTATAAATGCCCCTTCTCCTTGAATTCAAAAAATGCAAATGCAAAAAGTAAACAGCACTACCTTCCTCTCCTTCTCTGTGATCTTTTTTTTTATGTTCTTGTGCTAGGAAAAGATGAAAATTTTGCAAAGATTTTAGCTGTGAGAGAAATTCTAAAAGAGGGAAATGAATGATATATAATTAAAAAAACAACTAAATATTCCATGATACCTTAAAGCTACAATGCAAAAATTATGACTTCATTGATGGCTACTAGCATCAGTTCTATGGTCCCAGAATAGATAGGGACAAAAATTGGCTCTTGGGGGGGAAACTGAAAATGTGAGGGGAAATGAGCAGATATGTAAGACAATCATTTCTCCCTTTATAAATTTTCAACACCTCACCTAAATAGGCTTTGTTCCTGTGCATTTTTGTAGTATAATACTAAGGAACATACTATGCAAAGTTTGGTATATGCCCTAAAGATAACAGAACTTGCATAATCCATTTTAAAATTTAACATATTTTTGATGGTTTGAAGTTGTCTAAAGCTATATAAAGTTGTAAATGAATGGTTTTGTCTACAACTTGCTAATCAAATTGTTATTAGTTACTTTTCCATTCTTGATCTGAGAGATAAAAACATTGGGGAAACATAGGAAGGTAACATTAAAAATAAGATTTGGTACCATAGAACATTTGAAAGCAAAAGCAGGAAGGTTTCAAAATAGAAGTGTGATTTGTGACCTGTACCCGTGAAATATATATATATATGTAGATTTTCACGGGTATATGTATGTAGATTGTTCTGAGTTCGGGTTTTGCCCCGTGTAATATTTTGCATGTCTATGCGACATTTCGGTGAAATCACATTCACCATCATCAGGCTGAAGTTGTAAGCTTCATGCTGCTGTAAATATATATATTCATATAGGCCAGTGGTGGGTTGCTACTTGTTTCGTCCAATTTGGGTAGCGGCAGCAGCGGCGGGAGGCTCTGTCAATCTGCCTGGATGTCATCACGGACTATGTTCACAGTTCCAAACTGGTAGCGAAAGTAACCAAAACCCACTACTGATACAGACATATATTTTTGCTTTTCAGTATTGTTATTAGAGGCATGTGTGGACAGGGCTCAGTGGCTTTCATTTGCAACTTATTAATGAAAATTGTATATGTGTGTATATGTACCACAAAACATGCCATTTTCCCTATGTGCATGCTATGTGTTTATGTCACATTCCTTACATAGAATACATACACTATGATAGGAACATGTGGATCATTCAGTCACTGTTTGGTCCCCAGGCATGTGTTCCTTGCATCATCTGAAGTGTTCAGAAAGGTGCAGCTCTTTTCCCACCACACTTTATATATTCAATTTATATTGTTCCTTGATAGCTATACCACACCAAAGTTGCTTGCAGTCAGCAGTGGGCTATGAGCGGGAATGCTAAATTGCGCTCGCTGCCACGGCTTGTAAGTTCTTGTGGGACCAGCGCAATTTTGTTGCTCCACCTGTGGAGGTAGCAAAATCATGCACGGAGCCACATGGGTGCAATTTTGCTACCTCCACAGGTGCAGCAGCAAAATCACGCTGGTCCCGCAAGAATTTACAAGCCGTAGCGGCAAGCACAGTTTAGCGGTCCAGCTCGTAGCCCACTCACTTGCAGTGAGACATGATTAAAAAGTAAGAATAAAACAATACAATTAAAATGAAGGGAAAACTAAAAAGTACAATTATAACCAAACCAGTCAACTAATACATAGAAAAAGAAAAAAGGGGGGATGTTGATTATTTCCCCAAACATTGGCAAATTGGGGTCAAACAAACCTTTCTGGTAAGAGCATTCAGTAATCTTGAGAACACACAGGACAAGCCCCACAAGCTTCTGGCAATGAGGGAATCTTTAAAAGGGTCTCTTCTGCTGATCTAAGTAACAGGTTCCTGACGTGGGTGTAATACTGGTGCTGGCTGTTGAACTGATAGATCTATCTCCTCCAGTGCAAAAGAGCTATTAGTCAGACAAGCTACAAAATGTAGCTATGTAAGAGAACTTCTCGCCGCATCATATTTTAAGGCACAATACATCCATTTTGGAAAAGGGATTCTGAGAAAATGCTTGGGAAATATCTGTTATGCCATGGATGCTCTTTGCAAAAGCTATCTCAGATCTAAAACTGTACAGTGTTGGAAACGTTTCTGAACATCCCACACTGTCTTTATATTCGAACTGGAGCTGTCTTGTGTTTTCTGCCAAGGAGGAACAAATGACTCTGCCATAAGCAATCAGAATGAACTTTGGAAACACTTTGGCAGGGCTTGTAGGAAAAAGCCTCCCTCTGTCTCCTGCCAAGCAATAGTTTAAGAACCTATCTTCAACAGTTCTGCTCTGGGCAATTAGGTAGAAACTTTGCTGTTGACATTGAGACTGGAGGCTAATTGCCAGCAGGCATGCAGTATATTGGGAAAAAGAAGGGATATAAAGAGGACAGGTAGCAGATGGAAATGATGCTGCTAGAAGATTGAGCCTGAGTCTCACTGGGGTTGTAAACTTGTACCTGGGATGAGTAATTTCAGATGGCAGGTGGGGCACATAGAACTGATTAATTCAGAGAAAATGAGCAGTTGAGGAGAAGAGTCCCTGTCAAATGTCTTTCCTGGAATCCTGTTTTTGGTGTACTGCTTTTTAAAAAAGGGGTGAACATTGGATTCCATGAGCCCCTGCACCAGCCTTGAATGCCACAGGCGATGTGTTCTTCAATGCCTCACTAGTCCTGACAGCTTGTTTATTTGTTTAAATTATTAACAGCTGCAGGGTGAATAATTTTCATCTTTTCCTCTTCTGATGAAATCCTGAATCCCATGCTGCTTTTAACCTCAGGAAAAAAAGCTGTCACTGAATATTTACCAACCATTCCTTGCAAATGATGTTACTACCTAGGATGTCATGTCAACATTTCATTTTTTTTAATGTCCACTATAGAGTGAACCATGGGATTCTTGTTTATTGATTGTAATTTGCAGTTCAGATTTTACATTGGAAGCAGAGGCCTACACTTAGGAAGTCTTTTTATACATGGAAAAAACTGAATTAGCTGTGCAGATTCTTGCCTTTCTCCTTTCTCTAATTTAAAACATTGAATTGACTCTTGTTTCATAGGTTAATTGGCCAAATTTAGTGTCATTTAAAAATACAGGTGTAAATCATGTTTAATTATAGCTACTTAATTTAGCAAATATCTGGAACTGGTCTTGTCTAAAAAGAATTTTTGGCAAAAGGTCTGCAGTATTTCAGCTATGTTGCAGATTTTTTTTTTTTTGGGTGGGGGGGAGGCAATGAAAAACATCTTCATCCAAAGAAGACAACTTAGAAAAATATGTATTTTGAAAAAAAAAATTAAAGAATGATTTTGTTTTAAGGATTACGGAATGATTTGGGAAAAAATAAACCTATTCAATGAATGGCACAAAAGGGAGCTGAACATTATTAATTGAACAATCGAGCTCCACCTATATAGAAAATTCTTCAGGATAGGTAAATGCTTTTTGCTTGATATTAAATATTTTCATAAACTTGTTAGCACTTCAATGAGATATCAGCAGCCTGTTCATAACTTAAGCTGAAAGTGGTCATATAACTAAACTTCTCTGCATTCTGGTTGTGGTCTTGCTTCTTGCACATGGCTTTAAAGCTACTTAGTCTTCCATCCTGTCTCCCACAGTGACTAAACAAATAGGTCTGATGGATCCTACAAGAACATCAGATCGATAACTTCTCTGCTGTGGTTTTCTGGGAAGTGGTATTTAGAGGCTTTTTGTCTCTGAAGCTGATGGGCTAGGATCAGATTCCCAGAATTCCCAGGCGCATGACTAATACTGCATCTTCATTGTGACCAAAACATGAGTTTATTAAGTCTTTTGAGGGCAATTAAAACAGTTCTCTTTTCTTTGCCGAGCAGTAGTCTTTTTAGTCTGTAATACCAAAAACAAACAAACAAATGAACAAACAAAAACTCCAACAACAACCCCAAAATCCAATTCTGTTTCTACATAGAAGAAAGTAAGGCTGGTAAAGCAGGGGGAAAGAATCTGAAGATTTTATTCACAATCTTTTAATCACCAGTTTCAAGGTGATGTGAAGATGGTGTAAATCACAAACTAAGAGGGTTTTTAAAATTGTTTTCATTGAGTTTCAAAAGAAAACTGGAATTGACTCACATTAAAGTAAACAAGTTTAATGCATAAGAACATTTTCCACGGCACATTTTCTCTGGAGGTTTTATCTATGTTCCACAATCTGCAGGGCTGCTTCACTTCACTTGTATGCTTCCGTTTTTAGTAATTATTTGAAGAAAAAAAGATGACGAAAGTCTAAAGTGAAAAAACAGCCCAATGGGCAAACTGGAAATTGGGAAAAATGGACATCCGGTTTGCCCTTGTGCTCTTTTTTCCACTCTGGAGGTTTCAGGGAAGTTCCCTGAAGCCTCAGAGTGCAAAAAACAGCACAACAGGAAAACTAGATGTCCATTTTTCTGAACTTCCAGTTTGCCCTTTGTGCCATTTTTCGCATTCCAGGACTTTAGGGAAGCTTCCCAGTGGGCAGTCCCCAGAGGGCAAAATGGCCTTTCCTAGGGCTGAATATTATTTGGTCAGTACATGCACGCTGGAGCTGACATAGGACAACGCCTTGCATGCCCTCCGATATGGCTCTCTGTGCCACCTGTGGCATGCACGCCATAGGCTAACCATCACTGTTCTATGCCATTTCCATTATTTTAATACCTGAGTAGTTGCACCGACAAACCTTCATTGACTAGCTAAGGTTAAATCAGGATATTCCAGAAACAATTTTTCCAGTAATTTTGGCAATAAAAATAGTTTGGGCAATAGTGTTGGGTGATTTATTGTCATTATGTGCAGCTTAATTAAGTTGTTTGATATGAACTACCATTCCTTCAGAAGTAGAGCTTTTTTAATGTTTCTTATTTCATGAATAGATCACTGTTATACTTCTCTCTTGTGTTTTATTGCAAGTAGCTTCCTCATTTTCATTTTCATAACACTAAATGCAGGGTAGAGTATTTCTTGAAGGTATTATTTACAATGGCAGAAAAATTCTAAAGAAGGAAGGATCAAGATATAAATGGGAAGGAAAAATTTAAATGAGAACAGCTATCTTGGGCAACTTCCATTAAGTCACTGCTGGGTTTATAAAAGTTTAGGAAATAAATTGCAGTCATTTTGTGGGCTAGTTAATGTTTCTTTCCCTCCTCCTTTTTTTAATGGGAGGGGAAAAAAAGTTCACACCGACAGAGCTGTCTCGAAGGATATATGTACTGTATCTCATGTATTGAGTTATTGAACTGTGACACACAAACAAAGCAGTTCTTTCTATCTGACATTACATTTATTCCATTGGATACATACTATACTACCTATTTGTCTTGCCACTATTATATCTATGGTTTGATATCACAATATTTTACTGGTTTGATCAAGAGGGAACAGATTTTAAAGTTGTTCCGTCTCTATATAATGCTGTTCCATTTTTCGCTTGTGGGTTGACGCTGTTAAAAACAGCTTTTTGACACTTTCCACCATGAAAACCAATTTTCTACTGGAATTTCTCATATACACATCCCAATGCTCATTTTTGTAGGGGACTAAAATCTAATCAAATGGGAATGAATGGTTAAGAGAAAGTTCTGCCAAAAGTTTGGTTGCTGGAAGGGAATGATTGGTTCTGGTTCATCTGGATCAAGTCAGAACTGCTCTAACCTCCAGCATCGTATGTTCGGTTGAGCCTGCAATTCCTCTGTACATTTGATGCTACATCTGTTGAATAAGCCTCTGAATTTTGGCCTTGGCAGGCTATGAAATTGTAGGAAGTTGTTGAAGGTTAATTGTTGAGTGCCTGCTTTTTGGAAGGGTGCAGAGATAAGCATCTGTGGGATTCCTATAGATTAGCTTGTTAATGTGTTCGTTTTTAACTTTATTTTATATATTTTAGAAAAAAATACATGGCTGTCCTTCTTACATATGAATTCTGGGCAGCTATGAACAAAAACAATATTTAAAAATCTCTATAAATCAGACAAAAACAATTAAAACAATCATAATGCTATGACCAAGTAGTATATAACACATTCAATTACACAGATCACATCTATAATTTAGTGTTTTTAATTAGACAGTTATATTATTGTAAAAGAGCTAAAAGGGAATACGAACTGTGAGCCTTAAAAATGCTTCATTACAG
This sequence comes from Erythrolamprus reginae, assembly GCF_031021105.1. Taxonomy (NCBI): domain Eukaryota; kingdom Metazoa; phylum Chordata; class Lepidosauria; order Squamata; family Dipsadidae; genus Erythrolamprus; species Erythrolamprus reginae. The sequence continues at coordinate 153,624,900 of NC_091952.1, read as the reverse complement.
TCTGCAATTTCTATCCTTCACATGTACATGTTTTCCTCCTATGACAGCTTATTGCTCTTCTTTTGGTAAATCATGCCAAGATGTGTTTCATTATCAGTTCCCCTACCATTCCCCTCCCTCGTTTAAATAACACAGAGAGAGAAATAAATGTGCATTGTAAATACAAAAGTATACTAGTTACAATTGAAGGTGCCTTCTGAGTTTGAAAAAAAAATGAAGAGTTCTTTGTCTATAACTATGCAATTCTCTTTTCCCTAGAATATATTTCTAAATGTACAATAAAAAGGAAAAAATGCCATCCTGAATAATTGTCTCTCTCTCTCTTTCTCTCTCTCTCTCTGTCTCTGTCTATCTCTCTCTCTGTCTCCAGATAATGGCTCTGGATCAGGAGAAGGAGGTAAGTATTGATTCTTTTGTTCATTTATATGAATGCTGAAATCTAGCTTGAAATGTTTGAGCATTTATTGGGAACAATACAAGTTTATTTTCCTTTGCATAAATTTCCTAGAATCTCATTTTTCTAAAATCTCTCACTTTCTTGGGAAAGAATGGTTAAAAGAGAACACTTTTAAATAAGGGATTAAGTGTATGTTTAAAGCATTCTGGTTTAAAATTTATAATTGCTTCTTATAAACATATTTTACTTGGGTCCTTTCTATATTTGTCAGAGATAGATTTTAATAGTAGAGATATATATAGCTCAGGCTTGAATTGTTGAGCTCTTAGTGTTCTCTAAGCTTAGAAAACTTCAAGAAACCTAACAGGTTAGAGATACTTGGATAGCTTGATTTGGATAATGTAGTCTTTTTATTTCCATATGCAATTTGAGTGAAGGTTTTTACTAGAAATTTGATTTATATTTATTGTTCCTGTCTTGGTGCATGTTAAAGACTACTAGAGTCTTGTGATAGAAAGTATTCAAAAGGGTATATTAAATCAATATCTGGTGTAAGTTAACTTGGCAATGCATTAACTTCAAAATTGTATAGATAGAATTTATACTTCATTTGCATGATGAATATTTTGGGGGGATGGAACATTCAAAGAGACTGAAATTTAGTAGAAATTTGAGCTCTAGCATCCTCATTTCAAATACTTCTTAGATAGTAGGGCTGGAAAATACATTTGTAAAAGGAAAAAAAATGCCTAAAAACTTTATCTAACAAAGATAAACAAATATTTCAAATTACTAAGCAATTATTTCTCAACTATGGTTCTTTTCCAATCATTCTTCCTGGAGTAATGGAGTAGAAATCAAAGTCAGTTGGACCAGGTTGGGGAAAGTTCATTGAAAAAGTTGAATGCTTAATTATATACATATTTGTAGGTTATGTATCTTTTATCTCGGAATGTCAAATTTTCCCTTAATTATTTGAAAGACAAATTTACATTTGGTCAACAATCCCCTACATTCTTCTCTGACATTAAAACTCAATGAACTTAATGGTTTTTGTTTTCTAAATAAAGTAATCCAAACTGAACGAACAGTTTATGTATAAGATGATCAACAAATCTAGGTATATAATTGAAGGATCATAGGACAACAGCAACATAGATCATTCTAGGACAGGTGATGTCAAACTTGCAGCCCATGGACCAGGTGCGTAATGCACTGGCCACACCCACTCTGTCCCCAGTTTAGCGATATGTTATGTGATGACATGTCATCACTAATTTCAAACCCCTGGTCTAGGAGAAAGGAATGTTTATCATTATATTTTTCTTAGATCACATGAAAGAAAGCAAAATGTCCCTGACCTTTTGCTTTGTTTCTGCTATTTTAATTTGCAGTCAGCTTTTTTTCTTTAATTGGCATTGCTTTGAGAACATACAGAGTAAAGTGACGCCACCATAAAATAGTTAGGATAATTATTTTGAGCTTTCTAGATATGTTGGACAACATCACTGTAGCCAAAAACCTTGTTGGCTAGGAAAGATATGGCTAGTGGTCTAGCACATCTGAAAGGCTACGAAGAATTGAAATGAGTTTCATGGATGGAAGAGCTTTTTTGTGGCCAGATGGTTGGCCTAAGAGTTCATAGATTATTCTAGTTTTTGATAATTTGGCTATACAGAGTATAGAGAAATATTCTGGGTACATTATGGTTAGGGCAAAATGTAGATGTCTGAGTATATCTGAATGAAGCTTAAAACTTGCTGCAATTCCTGGGTAAATTCAGCAGAGCTTAATTTTCTTTTAGTAAAAATAAAAAAAATAGAAATCCCAGGGAAGAATTATGTTCATATAAGCTTACAATGAACTTTCCATTCTGCTGCCTTTATTCTGATCTACAAAAGTAGTCTAAATTATTTTACCAGCCATGTAGTAAGAGGAGAGAAGCAATCTACAGATTTGACCCCAGTCTTGTTCTCACCAGCAGTCCTTTGAAACAGGTGGAGAAGGGGAGCATTGTCCATATAATGATGCTTGGTGCTAATTCTCTTTACTCTTCTTTGTGTTTTGTGCTATGTGAAACAGCAAGATGAGCCTGCTTAAATCATAGCCCAAAGATGAGACAAAATTAGAATCATAGGTGGGGGGAGGAAGGCTGCTAAACTGATCTAAATAGCAAATAAAGTCAGGTTCATGTTCACTTTAGACTATCAGCATAATACATTACATATGAAGCAGTCTTCCACAGACTCACATCTTTGTAAAAAATGACAGCATGGCTTCCTTCAGTTTTATTTTTCACCCATCTTGTCTTTTTTCCATCTCTCGGCAGACAGCTAAGAAACATATATGATCAGGCCATCAAGAATTATTGTAACAAATAGCTAGGATGTGACCCAGCCACTCCTATTCTGTGTTTCTTAAGTAATGTTTCATTGCCAGCAGTTTAATTCTTTATTCTTTTTATGTAATATATGTGTGTGCCTATTTATCTAAATAAACTTTAAATTAGATACTTAAGTACTATCCCAGATTTAATTGAGGACAGATGGTAATTGATTAGGCTAAGCTTTTTTACTAGTGAAATGTTATACTTGCAATAGAGATAGTCATGTTAATTATTATTAAAATACCGGTAATTTGTTTTGTGGCGCAGTTGCTGCTGTCTGAGTGTGGGTTTTTGCTTGCAGATGTTTCATTACCCAACGTAGTGACATCATCAGTGCTACTGAGTTTTGTTTTACTCCCTATTTATATACCCTGCCAATTTTGGTGGGGGGGGTGTAGTTTTCTCTTTGATAGTTCTTTGATTAGGGTGTTGTTTTCTGCTTGATTGTCTTCTGTTGATCCATGCTTATTTGTGTGTAGGCTGATAGAATATGTTCTTGTTTCTTTCTTAGCTTTTTTATAGTTTATAAATGTGGTTTATCTTTATTGATTGCTGATTTGTTGCCATCAGCTTCCAAAAATTCCCTTGCATTTTTGGATTTAGTTTGAATTTAGATTTGGGACAAATATCAACACTCCCAGGGCTAATAGGCCATGAGGCAATGGCTAAGAAATGTCTATGGAGATTCTCAGTCATCCAGGTCATTATTGTCCCAAGGTTGCTTTTTCAAGAGACAACTGGACTTTCTGGTTTTCCTCAGGAAGTTTCTTGGATGAGAAGTTAAACGTCTTCATAGAAAAACTAGAGTGCTTTTGCCTCTGGAAAAAGCACATTTGGGACTACTATTGGATAATTTGTTTTGAATTCCTCATTTCTAAAATCTAGTCATTGTAGAGAAGCTGTGGCAGATTGCTTTTACTGATTATTAAATTGATAAACATCATGTCCTACCCTGCCATCTGTCACACTTTGCAGAACATTTCCTCATGATTATTAGTGGATTAGATTTACATATTTCTATGTGCATATGTGTGTGTGTCATATAGTGAAACAAATATGTTTTTAGACATTTTAGACATTTGTAAAGATACATTTTGAAGTGATTTTCTAATTAGAAATAGGACATTATGATCCTCCCAAGTGAAATGTTGCACAATCCGTTAGGAATTTATATAGCATAAGGCTTGAAAGTCTGGATTAAAACCGAAAAGCTTCAGTTCAGATTTTGCCATTGCTATTCAACATAATTCTCTTACTAGTCCCAGCCCAGGGGGAACATGATGCAAGGAATACTAGAATGAATAATTGAATGAATGAGTACACACACATAGGCACAAAAGCAAAGTGTAATATTTGTTAATAATAATAAATACTAAAGCATCAGATTTTTTCATTCAATCTCACTTTGTGGGATTGGAGAGGACCATAAGAATAATCTAATGTAATTCTACAATGTGCAGGGAAACTAATCCATGAGAAATGTCTGACTAGTCTCAACCAGAGATGGAAAACTCATAACCTTCAATTTTTCTGCTATTGTCCAGACATTTTAGTTAGAGAGTTTTTATTTATATATTTTTAAATATTTTAATGAACTCTAGAAAGCTGCAATTTATACCTCTTATTCCTCATCTTTATGTCTGTAGGCATTAAAAACAATTCTTTTGCCCTCTTGGCTGTAGCTTCTTTTTCTGAAGATGTCTGTCATGCCTTCTTTAAAAAACTTCCTTTTCTTCAGATTGATCACCAGAAGTTTGTGCGGTGAATTCCCCTAGGACATTTCTTCAAGTTCCTATGTCTTATTCTGGCTATTCTCTAAACTCCTCTAACATATTAATAACATTTCGGAAAGACAATACTGTACTCAGAATTGTTAGCTATGATTGACTACACCAGTGTTGAATAGAGAGAGGAATATACTGATTTCATGTATCTTTAATGTGGTGCTTGTAATGCAGCTTACAATTGTTTTAGCTCTTCTAGAATTTGTCCCATTCTGTAATTTAGCTTCCTGCCAATCCTTCTCAGATGTTTTCTTTTCAAACCACATTTTCCCCATCTTGTATAAGTGCCCTACATTTCTTTCTAATATTCAACCTGCATTGTTATTTTCAGTCCAGTTTTCAAAGTTATTTAAATCAATTACATTTTCTTTCAGTTACCTAGATCTTGGCTAGGCCTCCCACTTTGTATAATTTGCAAATTGATATGCAATCAATTAATCTCATAATCCAGGTCATTAATAAATGTGTGGAATAATTCTGGCTCCAAGACTGATTCTCACAGGTTGCACCAGTGACTGCTCTCAAACTTGATGTAGAGCCATTCATGCTGAATGCAATTAATTTTGGATGTAGTTTCCAGCCAGCTGTTGATCCACCTTACTGTATTGTTATCCAAATCAGCAGCTTGTTAATGAGAACACCATGTGAATCTTTGTGGAAAGCTCTGTTGAAATCAAGGAAGATTATATAGTAGTTCCCTTGCCTATTAGATTAGTTACTCTATCCAAGGGGAAAACAAAATTTGTCACATATGATTTGTTCTTCTTACAAAACACGATGGGTCCTAGCAATCACAGCATTAATTTACAGAAGATTACATACAGCTTAAGTATGCACATAGTATATTCTCTACCCGCCTCCAAAAATAACCCTTAGTGAAGGGGGTGGTCATGGCCACCACAGGAGGCAAAGAGCACACAGGCCAATGGTACCCAGCAGCCGCCACAACCTGCACAGTGCAGATGAGTTGATTATCTCTCTAAGCAGCAGGCAGAGGCAGAGGCAGGAAGAGGCACGCAAACTGAATGAGCTGTGCGGGCCTCGGGAAGAGGGCCTAGAGTCAGTGAGCCGGACAGCGTGCGGCTGCAGGAGACAGCGTGCGGCTTCACGTTTCTCGACTTGCCTGCAGCCCATGTGCATTGGGATTGCCTCCCTTCTCCCCACCCCGTGCTTCTGCCTCTGCTGCTAGTGCCCCCTCACCTGTGGCTGCCCTCCCGCCAGCCCACCGACTCCCAGCTTTCCTGCGGCCTGCATGGCACATCCGAATCACCTGCCTGCCACCCTTGTGCCTCTGGCTCCATCTACTGCTTGGCAGGGAATCAACTCACCTGTGCTGTGTGGTCTGCAGAGCCGCAGAGCGCACCAACCAAGGGATTGGTGAGCTGCAGCTGCTGCCGGATACTGTTGGTTCTTGTGCGCTTGCCACCACTTGTGTATGCACTGGGGGAAACGGAGGCCCCAGTTGGGCTGATCACCCTGAAATCATGTTTCCTTGAAAATAAACCTTAGTATTTATTTTGGAGCAAAAAAAAATATAAGACCAGGTCTTATTTTCAGGGAAACGTGGTAAAATATAGAATCATATATTGATGTTATATTATAAATTCTTAGTGAAATAAATCAGAGACAGAATTTATCATGGGGGGGGGGTTGCCATCTACTGACATAACATTCTGTTTTTCTAGTTTAACAAGCTTGTGTGGAGGAAAAAACCCTGTCATGATGAAATCTTATTAATGAATTAATGGCACGGGGGGGGGGGGGGAAACAGATTAGCAATCCATTTTTAATTCTTATCCATGTTATGATTACGTCTAATATAATTTTGCTATAGCTACTGTTGTGTCACAATAGTTTAAAGGTTACTTGTTATGTGTACATTTAAATGCATCTCCCTGTTTAAAGAAAAGAAGTTTGAACACTTAACTCTCCCAGTGAAACCTGTGACATTTAAAATAGTTTAGCTTCAGCTCAGTTATATGCAATATTATTATTACTAGAATAAGGAATTAAGTTAAAGGGCTTTATATAATTCTAAAAAAAATAGGTCTGCTGTTATTTCAAGGTAATAACCTGACATTCATTATATGTCTAGACATTTCAGCTGTACTGGATACACTTCAGTAAAACATTTTACAGCTATACATCCCTAGGCCTTTATGCTTTTATGAATTGTTCTATCCAGACCAGTGATGGCAAACCTTTTTTTCCTTGGGTGCCGAAAGAGCGGGTGTGTGCATGCTATTGCATATGCATGAGTGTTCGCACCCATAACTCAATGCCGGAAACAGTCCCGAGGAGGCCCTCTGGAGACTGAAAACGGCCTGTTTCCCAACTTCTGATGGGCCCAGTGGGCTCATGTTTCGCCCTCCCCAGGCTCTAAAAGGCTTCCCTGGAGCCATGGGAGGATAAAAACACCTTCCCACATACCCCCCAGAGGCGCTCTGGAAGTCAAAAATGCCCTCCAGAGCCTCTGTGCCAGCCTAAAATCAGCTGGCCAGCATACACATGCACGTTGGAGCTGAACTAGGGCAATGGCTCATGTGCCAGCAGATATGGCTCCGCGTGCCACCTGGGGGCACCTGTGCTATAGGTTTGCCATCACTGATCTAGACTCTTGCTATTTTAGATATTTAGATTCTGTCAGGCAGGACCATAGAATATACAGCAAGCATATTTTCTATCTATTGAGCGACTTCTGAATAGGACTTTTAAATAATTTTTTTTTATCCCACCTTCAATATTTTCCAAGTAATTCAAGGTGGCAAACTTACATAACTCCTTCCTCCTCCTATTTTTCCCATAACAAGCACTCTTGTCAGGTGGATTTGATTGAGAGAGGCTGACTGGACCAAAGCCAAATAATCAGGTTAGCTTTCATGCCTAAATTGGGACCAGAATTTATTATAATGATGAGAATAAGTGATAGAATGCAGGTAGGATGATTAATGTTATCTAATCTATCTCTATAGAGAAGTATAATATGTATTTGAAAAAAATATTTTTCACTCTTTTAGAAATGTTGTTAGATAAATAGTCTGTTGATGTGCCTTTGTTTTAGAGTACGAAGGATCTGGAACAGACATTCATAGAAAACATTCCAAATGTGGAGTTTGCAAGTACCGAGCTGAGTGTGATGAAGATGCAGAAAATGTTGGGTAAGCGACTTTCCCCAAGGTACAAGCTACCTTCTCCCAGTGATTAAGATGGCCACTGAGATGAACTGGTCCTCACTTAGCACAGCGCTTTCTTTTGAATAATTCAGCCTATTTTGAGCTCTGCAAAGCAATGTGTTTCTAGTTTAATAGCAACAATTGTAAGAATGTAGATTTGATGTATTTCTTGATGAAGGCACATTCAGTCTACATTACCTTAATTTAATAATATATCACATTATTTAAAAAATTAGATTAATTTTAAAATCACGGAATGATGAAATCAGGAAAATTTAGAATCCACCACTGATACACATACAACCTTTTAAAGTGCTATTTGAAAAATGGCAACGTTCTCAATCTGTTACTTTGAAGCTGAAAGTTAAAAGGGATAGTATTCCTTATGTTATCTATTTTCCTGGGATAAAAATCACAAGTGAAATCCGGATTAAGGATGTTTCATGTAAATGTATTTTCTGTCATAAGGTTGGTGCTAATGGTGATGGTTATGGCATGTTATTCTCTCGGTTTAAGTGTTATGGATTTATGCATTAATGCTGTATATTTTAGCAACACAGCCCTTGTCTGGGTTCTCATACTGGAAATAAAGGATGAAATTTGATCCTTCTAATAATTACTTCTTGAAAGGCCTTGTGCGTCTAGAAAGGTTTCTCTCGAGATTTCAGGCTTTCTGGAGCAGCCTGAAGGGGGGAAAAGGAATCAGTAGTGAGCGTCTAGCCTCTTGGAGATCTCTGTGAATAGAATAATTCATGGAATGGCCATATACACATACACTTACGCACATCCACACATACGCACACACATATACGAACACAAAGATCTGCATATCCATGGGTGTATAGATGTGGAAGAAGTGAAGTTTAAAGATAATTGCTTGCTGTGCCAGGCCCCAGTGATTTTTTAAAAAAAAACAAACACGAAATTGATGAAAAACTCTGAGAATTAAAGGATGAAGAATTTTATTCCAATTGTCTGCCTATCAACGCAGAACACCCTAAAATCTGTTGAAGCATTCAGGCATTATGAGGGAGTCACCTCAAGCTGCATTCTGGGAAGTATTATTCATAGTGCAAACTTGCATTTTTCATTCCTAGCAGTAGTCTGCAATTAGACTGTCGGCTATACCAGAACTCATTACATTCAGCACAGAGATACAAACAATCACACTTATTATCATTTCCCCTCCTTTCCTTTAACTTATATTGGGCTTATTAAGGGAAAGAAGTGACTTTTGAGCAGGTGGTTGTCAGGAGCTGCACAGCACAGTTGGAAAATTAACATTTGGATCGATTCAGATGAATACAGTGTGTGACATTACTGTGCATAAATATGTGAACGAATCATAGGGAGAAAATATCACGAACATATCATTCTTCCTTGGTTTCAATTTCAGGTATAAATAAACAGATAATATAACTTCTGGGAGAAACAAATGAGGTTATATAAAACATCCCCAAATACGCGGAAGTCTTATAGATTGCATAAATCCTCTCGAGTTACAATATCTTAATGTGTATCTCTTAACAGCAAATCTTCTGCTTGGCGTAATTCACTATGTTGAGTGATGCTGAGAATCTGATTAGGGGGAGAGAGAACTAGCTCTAAAAGAGGCACAAATAGTTCTTGCACTGGTTACTTAATCAGAAAGAAAAAGAAGCTGGTTAGTTTAGTTCCTTTCATAGTTAAACAACAACACACTTTCCATACAGCTACACAATTACACTCTCAACAATGGTTGAGCACACAAAGTGGGACAAATTATATGTTGGCTTCATTGACTACCTACTCTCAATCACCTAGAGGTTCAATTACTGCAATGCCTTCTGCATTGGGCTATCTTTAAAGAACGTTCGGAGACTGCAGTTAGTGCAAAATGCAGCCGCGCAAGCCATCATGGGACTGCAATCCCTGCAGCCTGAAACAACTGATAAGCGGTATTCCGGGAGGCAGATCCAACTGCCAATCAGTTGCTCATGCTATATCAGGCTATGCTGAAGTTCGCCAGGCTGTTTGCTGCAAAAAGACAAATTGCTGGTAGGCAGAGGCAGATTTTTAAAAACTGTTTTCCTCCCCAAAAGCTAGATGCATCTTATAGTCGGAAAAATATAGTAATTCGTTTTAGTCCTATTGTTTTAAAACATTAACTGCAACTAAAATCTGGATATATTTTTGAAAGTTGTGAAATCATGCTAAGTCACTTTTTTTGATTCGGCAATACAGCTTTGGAATGAAAACCAATTGACAACAGAGAAGTTATAAGGTACAAGGTAGTGTTTAAGGAACTAGAACTGGAGCAATCTAGATTCAACATTTGCTCTGAGCCATGGAATATCAATAGGTAACAAAATCTCTCTCAGTCAATCTATCTTGCAGAATTATCATTGTGGAATTTTTAAAAAAAACTTCCATATAAACCTTTTTAAGAATCTGGAGGAAGCCTTGTGATACAAGTAGTAAATGAACAAGTAAATAAGTTAATAAATAAGTAAGTAAGAAAACAAGTAGGTAAGTAAAGAATAAACAAACAAACAAAAAAGATTTAAATATGCCAGGTGATAAAAATTGATGTACATGCCCTTTTAAAAAAATTTAAATGTTCCTTGGAGAAGTGTGACTGCTTCCATAGTTGCTTTGCTAACAATTGCAAGAGCTAAATGCTTGGCTCCTCACTTTACATTCTATTTCCTTCAAATGTCTAAAAGCTGCAATGTCCTCCTTATTTTCCGTCAAGAAAAAAAATGATTTTGGGGACAAGCCTTGCCACCAGAATCAGAAGTGACTGCGGTATTAAGGGCAGCGCTTTTAAATGTGAATAAAATGTGAGCAGAGATGCAGCCATTGTCCATGCAGATTAAGGAACAAGTTACTTGACAAGTACTTTCCCGTTATCCTATTTACACATACAAATGTCAGGTGCAACTAAAATGTGTCAGTTATATTTGGTTATTTTCCAAGAGCAAGGAGGATTCTTTAAATATAATTATCTTCCTGTTCTAATGTTAACTGAATTTTTATTGCTGAACTAAATACTTTTTGATAGAAATTTGCTGAAACATTATTATAACTTAAGGCCTGCTGGGATTTGCTTTCCTCTTTGTATCCATATTTCAAAAGCCAGCTGTGTCAACGATAATTTGATTCATCTTTTCAAATGTGGCTTTTTAAAAATAATTATTTAAGAAACTTTAAGAATTGGCATCATCTTCCCCTAGTACATGGACAAGTGAACATGCAATACTAATTTGTGATGTGCTTCAGGGATGGGAGTCTACTGGTTTGGACCAGTTCGGGTGAACTGGATGTTCTGACGATCAGCTGGGAGTGAACTGATTCGCTCCGATGTTCAGCTGGGCCGTTCAGCCCATCCCTGCGCTTTACTGAACTATATCTTAGTTGATTTGCATGGCAGAGTGGATTGCCATGCCTCGGCTGTATTTCTCCCCTGCAGTAATGCTGAAGTAAATTTTTATAAAACTATGCACATGTATATCAGGCACATGCACGGGTAAAATGCCCGATCACTGAACGAGTTGTTAAATTGGCAGGATCTCACCACTGATGTGCTATTATTATTATTATTATTATTATTATTATTATTATTATTATTAATTAGATTTATATGCCGCCCCATTCCGTAGACTCGGGGCGGCTCATAGCAATGATAAAAACAATATACAATGACAAATCTAATAGTTAGAATCTAAAATAACAATAATACATTTAAAAAGTCTAAAAAACAAGAAACCCCAATATATAAAAAACATACATACAGTCATATCATATACACAAAAAAAACCCCTACATAGGCAGGGGGAGATGTTTAAGTTCCCCCACGCTTGACAACAGAGGTGGGTTTTAAGGCAGTTCTAATCTCTGAAGGGAGCTGACTCCAGAGGGTTAGAGCCGCCACAGAGAAGGCTCTTCCTCTGGGTCCCGCCAAATGACATTGTTTAGTTGACAGGACCAACACTGTGGGACCTAACCAGTCGCTGGGATTCGTGCGGCAGAAGGCAGTCTCGTAGATAACCTGGTCCGGTGCCATGAAGGGCTTTATAGGTGATGACCTATAGCTTTGTAGATACTTTGCGCATTTTCATGGAACATTGAGTTGCCAATCCCAAAACATTGCAAAACTTAAAAAGTACAATATCTGATCAGATTTACCATTCTAGGATTTGGCTTTCAGGACAGTATACTGTATACAGAATGTATACTTGTAGACATGGAAGTAGATATCATAGGCTACTTTGCCCTTGGTGTTCTTAGGTGACAGCACCTCATTACGCCTAACAAAGTCATGTGTTATACTAAGGATAGTTTCAAAAGTCCTGTGTGATATGCGGATCAGTCTGTGAGGTAAAAATACCTGGGCCGGGGTGGCGCAGCAGGTAGAGTGCTGTACTGCAGCCACTGAAGCTGACTTGTAGATCTGAAGGTCAGCGGTTCAAATCTCATCACCGGCTCAAGGTTGACTCAGCCTTCCATCCTTCCGAGGTGGGTAAAATGAGGACCCGGATTGTGGGGGCAATAGCCTAGCTCTGTTAAAAAAGTGCTATTGCTAACATGTTGTAAACCGCCCTGAGTCTAAGGAGAAGGGCAGCATAAAAATCGAATAAATAAATAAATAAATAAATAAATAATACATAAATAAATAAATAAATATAAAACTGCTACAGTATTGGTTTCAATTATGTTTGGGATGGAATAGAACAACTTGCCATGGCCCACTTGCTGTGGCTAACTCACCATTCCTGTTTTGCCATGGCAACTGGCTGTGGTCAATTTGCCATAGGACAACTTGCTGCAGGACAATTCAACAATTTTATTTAATTATTTAAAATAATTAAAAATTATTTTATTTTTTGTCATTCCCTTTTCATTTTGTCCCTTCTTTTGCATCCTTTATATAGTGATTCTATTGTTCATCATTTCTTCGATATTATGTAACTTTTCTTCTGCAACAAGTTGTCCCGTGGCTAATTGGCTGCAGTGAGTTGGCCAGAGTAAATTGGTTATGATGAATTGTCCTATTTAGACCCTGTTTGGGAAGCAAGTAAGAATCAGTCTCATGGATGGCTTGGTGAAGTCTTCATTTGTCTTATCACTTTTTACACCTGTTTTTGGCTTTTACCTTTGTGAATTAATCTTTCTATAGATCTATATAATGATTTGCAGAATCTTTCTAAAAGTCAGTATAATTATATACATGTTACTGTCAATATGTGAAATTAGGCTTTATTTAAAATGATGAGGAAATCTATAGAATGCCAAAAATGGGATGACAAAGTATGAAACATTTAATATTTCACACATTTCCTGGCCATGCAAAGGGCAAACCAGTACGGTATTGGTATTCCTTGACTTATAGCAGTGCATTTAATGACTGCTCAAAGTTACAACAGCAGTGAAAAAAGTGACATGACCATTTTTCACACTTACTTATGACCATTGCACCATGCCCATTGTCACATGAACAAAATTCAGACACCTAGCAACTGACTTACATTTATGATAGTGGCAGTGTCCCACAATCACCTTTTGCAGCCTTATAGGAAACAAAAATCAATGTGGAAACCAGATTCACTTAACAACTGAGTTACTAATTTAAGAACTGCAATGATTCACAAATGTGATGAGAAAAGTTGTAAAACTGACTTAACAAATTTCTCACTTAGGAACAGAAATTTTGGGCTCAATTGTAGTCGTAAGTACAAAATGTATTTTATACATGTATAAAATACTCCTGTTAAAATGCCATTTTAGCTTGCTTTGTTGTTTATTTTCAGTAAGAAAGTCCTGTATTCTATTTTGCATTTCTTCTTTCATTGTCAATTACTTTAAATAAAGGGTTACAGTTAGATATAATCCTGACCCTAACCCTTTTTCTAACTCTCTTTTTATAATTTGTCTAAATTGTTCTTGTCATTCCAAACAATGCCTAGGTATTATATACAATTAGAGGTGTTGGGAAATATTTGTATCTCGGGTGTTGTTGATGGTGGTTTGTTTTCTGAAGTTCCTCTGTAGATGTTACCTAACCTAGTGATGAAACATTCAGAAGCCAAACAGCAAACCTGGAGAGCAAACCACCAATAGCATGTTGCACACAATGCCTAGAGAAAATACATAGCATATTAATTTCACAGACATTTCATACTTTGCCAAAAACATCACAGATTCCCTAGGCATTATATTCTTCAGTTCAATTTATTACAGTCATAGACCAGAAACCAGAACTAACAAAAACATTCAGCAAATATACAATCAAAAGTTATAAAATAAAATAATAAATAACAGATAAAGTCTATGATAAAATCCAGTCTGTCAATTACGATCTACAATACTAAAATTACAATCCATTATCTGTGAGGACTTGTAGTCAGTTTAATACTAAAAGGGAAAGGAATAAGCAGGGTTTACCACATTTGCTGTATAAATAAGCTATGGTGGACTAGACACTTGTTTTTTAAAGGTTCTAAACAGTTTACCTAAAAACATCACAGATTTCCTAGGCATTCTATACAATGCCAGCTTTTTACACATTGGTGGTAACACATATTTGCCGAATAGTCAATAATAGTGCCTAACTAGTTAATGCCTTAGAACTTCTTCAGTAACCTTGTTGGCACCTCATGCTAAACCTAAAACAAGTAAGAGTCACTGTGGTTTAATGTTATATTTGAACCTAGCTGCAAAATTCCAGGCAACTTTTACCCAGCCTTAGCAAAATCTATCTCAGAAGATTGTTGAGCTGGATATTGCCTTGAATTCCTGGGATGTAAAAGGCAGGTTTGCACGTATCACAAAGAAATCCACATTTTGTTCAAGGGAAATATTTGTCTAAGCAGATCCTGTTCTGTGAAGGTCCAAGTGACGAGCTTTGCCGCATCCTTCTTTGTTTAGTTAGGGTGACCCTTTCTGAGTGGGCATTTGAACAAATATATGCAGTCTGCTTAGTGACCTGTTGTTTCCAATTACCCTTCAATGACACTGACAGGGTTGAATGGCACAGCTGGGAGCTTATGACTGGACGTATCCATGGCAACCCTTGGGATGGAACATCACCTCTCTCAAGGCCGCTTTGGTTGCTCACTGAGAAAAAGAAACCAATATTTCATCACAAGTGAATTTGTTTTTAAAATAGTTAACTGTAGAACTTCCCACTGCTGCTGAACAAAAGTTTTAGTTGTTGTAGGGAAGAAATGCTCTCATCAAATGTATTGTCCAAGTCCCAAGCTCACTAAGTCCTAGGTGAAATGCTCTTTAATTTCTTCTTCATTATTGTGGGTAATTTCCAGAGTAATTTGCACCCAGCACACTTCCAGTCAGTCTCTGTGTCTCAATTACCATGTTGCCCTGAAAATAAGACGAGGTCTTGTATTTTTTGGGAGGCTATAAAATAAGCACTAGGGCTTATTTTCAGGAAAATGTGAAAATAAGACCAGTGTGATCAGCCTGACTGAGGCAGCAAGCATATGGGGATCGATGGTATCCGGCAGGGGCTGCAGCTCGCCAGTCGCTTGTCAGCACACTCTGGGGCTGCGCAGTTCACGCAGTGCAGGTAAGTTGATTCCCTGTCCAAGCAGCAGACAGAAGCAGATGTGTATGGGGGGAGGCAGGTGATCCGTGGGAAACCTGAGAGTCAGTGGGTTGGAGCACTAGAAGCAGATGGACGCAGAGATGCAGGGCAGAGTGGAAGGTAGGTGATCCTGGCATCCTGTGCAGGCCACAGGCAAGCCGAGAGATGCGAAGATGAGCCTCCCATGGGCTTTCAGCTGTTCTGGCCCACCAACTTTCAACTTTCCTGTGGCACATCCAGATCGCCTGTCTTCCCCCCCATCCCCGTGCCTCTACCTCCGTCTGCTGCTGGTACCACCGCATGAAGAGGAGCCACTTGCAGTCACATGCCACTCCACCCACTGACTTTCAGCTTTCCTGTGATCTGCATCACCTGTCCAGATTGCATGCTTGTCCTCGCCTCTGCCTGTTGCTTGGACAGGTAATCAACTCACCTGTGCTGTGCAGGCTGCGGCTACTGCTAGACACCATTGACCCACACATTTTTGCTTCCTCCTGCACTGGGCACACTCACCCCCTTTAATGGAGTTTATTTTTGGGGTAAGGTTCTATGTTTAAAAAGCAGACTAGGCCCTATTTTGGGGGAAACACAATAGAGCAGCAACGTACACTATTCAGTAGAGCTTACAAGACAGCACCACTCAGTTCAACTTTAAAAAAAAAAGGTATAAGCAATCAGTCAATCAAAGGCATCTTAGAACTTTCAATAGCCACTTGGAAACAGTGAATTGGCATGGATGTTCTCAAAGCCTTTGGATGATCTATCTTTAACCCTTTAACAGCAAAATAATGATGAAAATAGGATACCAGGTGATCCCTTCTCTATTCTGCATCAGTAAACTGTGTGGTTGATGAGGATAATATATCCAACAACTCCCTCTTACCTACAAATAGCAAATAAGAAAAAGTGACTGAAATTGCTAAAAACATTGAGTATGTATGTTTCCTCAAAACTAATTTGGTAATTTAAAACATATTCCCTCATATGGAAAATTAAAATAGTATAGCATTTCAGTAATTTGTATGGTGTTGCTTGCCCCTTCTATTTAAAATTGACGAACTGATCCAGTATTCTGCATTTGAGACTTAAAAAGATGCTAAATTGTAAAAAGGTGTCAAAATTATTTCTGGCACACAATTTTCATAATGTGTGAAAATGAAAGCAAACAAAGAAGTTTAAAGATTTAAGATCTAAAAAGTGTAATACAAGTATTAAAACTGTTCGATGAAGTTTATTTACATACACATCTATTTTGATTTCAAATTCATATGTATGAATAAAGACCCATTGCAGCCCAAAATAATTGTAGTATTAGAAGTTAATAGTTGAGTAATTGTTGAACAACATGCATACAACTTACAGTAAAACAAAGTTTAAGAGAATTGAATGACTGCACTGAAAAGGCTGTTTTTCACTTGATTTGAAGCCTCACCACTTTACCTATAATACTCATTTATATAATCAAATTATCACTTTATCATAGCAATAACCATATATTGAATAAGAATGAGCTGAATTTGTACTCATTTTAAAGTTTCTGCTTTACGTCTTTTTCTAATGATATTGTGGAGCAAACGTCCCAACCCATTATTTCTTTTCTCTTATGGCTTTTTTCTGTACTATTTAAGTTATAAATTCACCAAGAGCACAAATGAATTATAACATATATTATGAAGAGCATTCACCCAGACGAATGAATTCTAAACTGATCATTCGACCTCCAACTAGCAGTCTACTAGCTGAACAAGTCCCAGAGCAATTATACAAACTCTTTACTGTGGCTGACCTAAAATGTTGTCAAGTTATATTAAAATAGGGATTGCACTTAATACTACATCTCCCTCTTGGTATTTGTGTGTGTGTGTGTGTGTGTCTAATCCAGTAGTGGGTTTTAAAACCCTTTACTATCGGTTTACGCATGTGCAGAAGCATTCCGGACAGATGGGCAAAGCGTCCCGCCCAGGTTGGTGAAGCGTCCCAACCAGGTGGGTGAAAAGTTCCAGATGGGTGGGCAGAGCCTCCCACCACCCACACTACTGGTTCTAAGAACCGGTTCGAACTGGGAGGAACCGCCCTAACAAGTAAAATGAAACATTGCTGTTGAAAAGGCCACTATCATTTTAAATTAATACAACAGAAAATAATTCAGGTTATATAATCCTCTTTCAAGACTTCATAACCAATCCCTGTATGGGAAGGATTTTGAAATTAATTAATTAGATCATGTACTGTCTTTTTAATGTTTATACATTTAATAATTCTTTTTCTAAATAAAATAAAATTTTAATTATTAATTAATTGATTAAAAGGAAATAAACAAAGTTAGTTACATTAATTAAGGAATTAATAGGTCATTTTTACCGGAGATTCCTTTTTCCCCACACCAGTAAGACTTTAAAATACAAATAACACAATACTGACTTTGTCTTGATTTATAGGAAGAAACATAACTGAATTCTATTTTATCTTTGTCACAGTATTTTGCAGCAAAGCCAATATCCGACATATTTTATAGCCTTTAGAGAAATATTTTGCCATGGAAGTAGAGATGGCCAAAGATTTAGAGACTAAGGCATAACTTCAAAAATACACATTATAAAAAGGAATACAGGAAAAGACTGAAGTGATTAGAATAATAAATCAACGGAGCAACTGGTTCTTACTAAACTTTCACACTGATTTCAAAATATTATTATTAACTTAAAGTGGTTTCAACTATATTTATGTGCCACATATGTAATGAAGCTGCATCATAAATGATTTCCTTGTGGTCTTTAATCCACATAGTGCTCAGAAGCAGGATTCTTTAGCTTCAGCGGTTGAATTACATTGTTTGTCCTCAGGCTATACCTTAAATGTGGTAAACATTCAGACTGGAATAATGTGTTTTATTTATAAGCATTTAAAGGCCAAATTGGTTGCTGTTAGAAGTTGAAGATATATAAAATGAAACCAAAGATATGGAGAAGAGTAGTAGGGAAGTGCTGAGAAATATATTGGTGGGTTATCACTTTGAGGGATGCAACTGGTAATCTCTATCAGGAGAGATGTTTGACCATCAGAGAGAAAATGCACTTGTCTTCTGTGCAACTATATTGGAGTGACTTCATGGATAAACCTTAAGATCAGTGATGGCAAACCTATGGCACACAAGGCATTACCCTATGTCAGTTCCAATGTGTGTGGGTGCACTGGCCAGCTGATTTTTGGCTTTTTTGGGGAGGCCATTTCACTCCCCAGGTTTCAGAAAAGCTTCCTGAACCCTGGGGATGGTGAAAAACAGCCCAGCAGGCCTACCGGAAGTCCGGAGGCTTCAGTGAGGCCTGTGTGCATGCATGGAGGGGGGAGTGCAGGGGGTTTGTGTGCATGCACATGGGGGGAGTGCACTGCATTACGGGTGTGGGCGTACACACATGTACCCTTTTGGTACCCAAGCCAAAAAAGGTTTGCCATCACTGCCTTAGATTGCCTTCTGTCTTAGATTGCTTTCTCCCATTTATAAACTGAACTATGTATTTATGTTAAGTAATGTGATTTCATTTCACATATTCCTTGCAAATAAAACATTTATTTTGAGAGGAATACTCATGATTTAATTCATGTTTGTTTAAATAGGTGTGTATGCAACATAGACTGTAGTGGCTACAGTTTCAACCCTGTCTGTGCATCTGATGGAAGTTCCTATAATAATCCATGCTTTGTGCGAGAGGCATCTTGCCTGAGGCAGGAACAGATTGACATCAGACACCTTGGACATTGCTCAGGTACCTTTAACTTCACTTTTCAATAGTGATTATTTCATTAGATGATTGACCAGAAATAACGTTGCTTATATCCAAGATAAGGCTTTCTTTGTGGTTCTGCTTTCATAAAATCACAGAACGTAGGCAAAATGTTGGCATTCGTGGAGAATTAAAATGTTTTGTTTTGTTCTCAATGAAAAACACGTACCCACCTATCGTACTTTTTAGAGTATAAGACACACTTCCCCCCACCCTAAAAGAGGGTGAAAATTTGAGTGCTTATACACTAAATGTAATCCTGTCTACCGGCCCCCACCCTTTGGCCTCTGCCTTCCATCAATTTGCTTTCTTGCAGCAAACAGCGCAAAGCCAGGTTTGGCTTCAGCACAGCCTGATTAGCACAAGCAAGTGATTGTTGGTTCAGCCCTCCGACCATCAGGATGCTGGGAGGCGTAGACAGATTTCTTTTTTCTTGTGCTAATCAGGCTGTGCTGAAACTGAAAGAGAAACTAAAACAAGCCGTTTTCTATGTGCTGCAAGGAGGCAAATTGCTGGGAGACAGAGGCAGATTTTTTTTCTTGTTTTCCTCCCCAAAAAAGGTAGGTGCGTCTAGCCTCTTATACTCTGAAAAATATGGTATATATCTAAATGTTTTTGTTTGGTTGTGGTTTTCTTTTAAACTTTAAATGAAATACAAGATGTTATGTTTGAAAGATTTGTGATCCAAGAAGCAAAATAAACTGTATAACTAATTAAAATATAGAGTATCTGTTCTATGAAGGAAAGAAAATTACATACTTATGTTTCATGTATTTTTATTAAAAATTATAATTACAGTAGTAATCAGAAGCACTACATTCATTATGTGAGGTTTGATAAAGTTATTTATTTTAAAGAATTCTTCAATATCATCAGCACACTTGTTTTTCAATAATTTCATACATAGCAAGGCTACTTCTTCCTTTTCCCCTGCCCTCTGCCGTATAATTTCTTGATGATTCATTGCTTACTCAAGGATCCAATGCTACTGGGCACATTTCAATGCCAACATAAACAGGCTCTATGGGTTGTTGTTTTTTTTGTTTTGTTTTTTACAATCAAGTAAATTTACTTAGCACATGGCTTTCATGTATTGGTAATGAATGAAGGTTATCTGAAGCATTCCTGACGGCTGTCAGATGTAGCCAAAAGTTTAAAAGAGTGAAAAGAGCTTGGAAGATCAAGCTGGTGAACTGACTGGTTGAATAACCACACTTCAAATGGTTGTTTGATGTTATGAACAGCATGAATACAGAATGGAAAATGCTGGGAAAATTGGTGGGCAAAATGGAATTCAGGCCTTGTGGAAGAACAGAGAGAAGATACTCAAATCCATCATCCTTACTCTACTAAATAGGGTGTCTTCAAACTCTATCTCGTTCTGGATCAAGAAAATCTGGGACAATTGGAATAGCGTTTTTGAGACATAATATACAGTGGTACCTCTACTTAAGAATGCCTCTACTTAAGAACTTTTCTAGATAAGAATCGAGTGTTCAAGATTTTTTTGCCTCTTCTTAAGAACCATTTTCTACTTAAGAACCCGAGCCTGGAAAAATTTCCTAGGAAATTTGAGAGTGGCACGAAGGCCTGGCCAGTTTCCTGCCATCCCCCCTGGGTTTTTCTCTCTCTGGCGCAGTGTATGGGAGGCAGCCTCATGCCGGATGTTTGGGAGGGGCGTGCTCCTAGCCGCCTGAGAGTCTCTCTTTTTTTTTAAGCCTTAAAATTTTGGATTTTTTTGATTCCCCTCACCTCACCTTCTTCCTTTGGCAGCGACTGTCTTCCTCCTCTTCTTCCTCTTCCTCCTCCCATCCAAATTCTGAGCTTTTATTTCTGTCCTAATGGGTTTGCACACATTATTTGCTTTTACATTGATTCCTATGGGAAAAATTGCTTCTACTTACAAACTTTTCTACTTAAGAACCTGGTCACAGAACGAATTAAATTCTTAAGTAGAGGTGTTAAATCCAGAAGTTTCTGTTACCAGGGAAATTAGTTAAAGAGTTATTGTTAAGCAAAAGTCATTAGAGTCAAACAGGACTGTTTACTTACCTCTGATTGGCCGCTGGGCTTTGGGCGCCAAACTAAAGAGCTGTCAGGCGTCGCTTGTTGCCGGGCGAAAGTTTTCCTGTGCTACCGGGCTTACGCGTCTCCTGTCAGATTGCATTCGGCAGTGAAAGTAAGCCGCGGCTGTTGTTTCTCTGTGAAAGAATAAAGCGTTTTAACTCCAAGCCGTTTACTTGGATCATTTCATTGGCGACGAGGGTCTTGAGGACTGCTTTTTCTCCTTAAATCATTATGTCTACCCCGTCAATCATTCAGCCGCCAGAGCTTTTTGACCCTGAACGGTCAACCTGGACTGCCTATATGGCAAAATTTGAAATTTTTTTGGAAGCAGCCGGCATGCAAGATGCCACTGACAGCCGCAAAAGAGCTTTATTCCTAAACTATTGCGGCACTCAAATTTTTGAGCTGGCGGGCACCCTGACAGACCCAGAGCCTGCCAATTCCGTCTCGTGGCAAATTCTGAAAGAGAAATTAGCCTCTCATTTCAAACCAACTAAGCCCGCTAGGGTTTACCGACACCAGTTTTCCCGCACGGCCCAAGCCGAAGGGGAAACAATTAACCAGTTCGCAACTCGCCTCAGGACCATATTGGCAAAATGTCAATTTGATAACCCTGAGGCGAGGTTGACAGATGCCATTATCTTCGGAATGAAGAATGTCTCCATCCGAAATAAGCTATTAGCAACGGAAGATTCTACCCTGCAAGATGTGATCAAAGCTGCCCAGACGGCTGAAGTGGCAGAGTCTGCTGCCGCTGAATTGAAATCGAATGACAAGCTGTCAACGGTATGCAAACTCACTGCACATCCTCGCGCACAAGTCAACTCTTCGTTGGACTACTACACCGCTGATTTTGATGCCCAGGACGACGAGTGCTGCCTGATTCGGGGACCCCCTAACCGGCAACTCCGCCAAAACTTCCCTGCTTGTGCTGGCTGCCGAGGTCAACATGCACGTTCCAGATGTCCCTTCAAGGACGCCTTCTGCCGCCGCTGCGACAAAAGAGGCCACATCGCTGCTGTATGCCGTGCCGCCCTGCCTGATGACAACTCAGGGAACCAAGACCTGCTGCCAACGTTCCCTGCCCAGCGTTCCTACCGGCCATTCCGACAACAAGGACGGGGAAATAGGAGACCATGGTCCAACAGAGGTAACCTTGCAAGCCCTGCTTCTGCAGCTACTCCTTCTCCCCTTAATAAAATCGTTGTCCCTCTCCTATTAAATCAACATCCCTGCCACATGGAGCTGGATACGGGCTCCAAATATACTTTGATGCCGTGGCACAAACTAAGACTTTATTTACCTGATGTGTCTCGAGACTCTTTGCTGCCATCAGATATTGTTATCAAAGACTTTCAGGGACACCCAATTAGGGTGTTGGGTACTACTAGCGTCCCTATCACTTTTAAAAATGTGCACCATAGGTTGCCCCTATTAATCGTGGACGGGGCCAATCATTCTTTGTTGGGTTTGAATTGGATGGCTCCCCTAGGATTAGCCATCACCGGTGTCCACAAAATTTTTGCACCTAACACACCTGATTTTGTGAAGGAATTTCCAGATGTCTTTAAACCAGGGTTGGGAACATATAAGGGACCCCCAATCTCCTTCTCCTTAGACCCAGCCATTCCCCCCTTGAGATTGAAGCCTCGGAGGGTACCTCTGCCCTTGCTTGACAAATTAGATGCCCAATTGGACAAACTCCAATCCCAAGGCATTCTGGTTCCTATTGAGCACGCTCCCTGGGAGACACCTATTGTAACCCCCCTTAAACCTGATGGATCTCTGCGTGTGTGTGCTGATTACAAATCCACTTTGAATAAGGCATTACAGCACAACTCTTATCCAATTCCAGTTGTGCAGCACTTGCTGCACACTTTAGGGTCTGGGAAGGTCTTTGCAAGGCTGGACCTTGCCCAGGCATACCTACAGCTTCCTGTAGATGAAGCCACTTCTTTAGCCCAGACAATAGTTACCCACAGAGGTGCCTTCAGGTGCACACGCCTGCAATTTGGCATTAGTGTAGCCCCAGGTATTTTCCAGAGACTAATGGAACGCTTGTTATGGGGGCTTAAAGGGGTGGTCCCTTACTTCGATCATATTCTAATTTGTGGGGACACAAGGGACCAATTACACTCTAGAATCCGACAGGTGTTGACCAGGTTACAATCAAAAGGGCTGAGGCTGAACCCTGACAAGTGTGTATGGGGAACTCCATCTGTAGATTTCCTAGGATTCAAAATCGATGCAGCAGGAATTCATCCCACAGATGACAAAATTAGGGCCATTAGAGATGCACCTGCCCCCACTTGTAAAGCAGAGCTGCAAGCCTTTTTAGGGTTATTGAATTTCTACTCAGTTTTTCTGAAGCATAAAGCCTCTGCAGCTGAGCCGCTTCATAGACTTCTCCACAAGGGGGCGCAATGGCAATGGGGAGATACTGAACAGGCATCTTTCACTGCTGTCAAACAACTCCTGACTTCCCAAAGTGTAGTCGTGCAATATAGCCCCACATTACCCCTCAGACTCACATGCGACGCTTCGCCATACGGGGTGGGATCTGTCCTAGCCCATTTATTACCAAATGGTCAGGAGGCACCTATAGCTTACTTTTCAAGAACCTTATCCCAGGCTGAACGGAATTATGCCCAAATTGATAGAGAAGCTTTAGCTTTGGTTGCCGGCGTTAAAAAATTCCATAATTATTTGTTGGGCCGGCCTTTCCAATTGATTACTGACCACAAACCGTTGCTGGGATTATTAGCCACTGGGAAACCTACTCCTCCATTCATGTCCCCCCGCATGTCCAGGTGGGCTATATTTTTAGCTGGCTATGATTATATTCTAGTGCATAAAGGTGGCTCTCAAATTAATCATGCCGATGCCTTGAGCCGATGCCCATTGGGTCAGCAGGTGGTAGACCCAGCCCCTGCTGGAGATGTCCTCTTAATAGACATAGGCACTCCATCTCTCGTGACAGCAGAAGAGGTAGCCAAGGAAACAAAACTTGACCCTGTCTTAGGAAGAGTCCTTCACTATATTTTAAAAGGATGGCCAGCCAATGGGGATGACCCAATAGTAGGTGAGTATAAGACAAAACGGCTAGAACTGTCGGTTATGCATGAATGTGTGTTGTGGGGTGATAGGGTAGTCATCCCCCATTCCCTAAGGCCTCAAGTGATTCAGCTGCTGCATCAAGGACACCCCGGGGTGGTCAGGATGAAGGCCTTGGCTAGGGGGTATTTATGGTGGCCAGGGCTGGACAGGGCTATAGAGGACTGGGTTGCTACATGTAAGTCCTGTCAGGAGACCAGACCAAATCCTCCCAAAACCACCCCTGCACAGTGGGACACCCCTAGGGGCCCTTGGTCAAGAATACATATCGACCTAGCGGGGCCAGTGAACAATAACATGTTCTTAATAGTGGTGGATGCATACTCCAAGTGGTTGGAGATACTGTTACTAGGGTCCACTACAACAACATCAGTGTCAAAGGTGTTACGGAAATTGTTTGCGACACATGGGTGCCCAGATGTTCTGGTATCGGATAATGGGCCCCAATTTACTTCCAAGGAGTTTGAAATGTTCCTCGCAGGGTTGGGGGTGAAACATGCTTTGGTCTCAGTCCACGCAGCGTGGGCTAATGGGATGGCTGAAAGGTATGTCCGAGTGGCCAAAGAGGCCATCAAAAGATCATCCCCAGGGGAAATTCAAGGCAGACTGGACACTTTCCTTCTAATGCAACATATCACACCAAGTATGACTACAAATAGAAGCCCGGCTGAATTACTGATGGGGAGGAAGTTAAGGTCACCTTTGGATAGGCTGCACCCAGCCTATGTCCAGTTAAAAACGGTAAATGTCACCACTCCGGAACGCTCGGTATGTATCGGTCAAAATGTGTATGTTAAAAATTTTGATAAGGGCACATTGTGGGAGAGTGGAATAGTCACAGAGCAAACAGGTCCAAAAACATATACAATTGCCCTAAGTGATGGCCGCCTCTGGAAGAGGCACATAGATCACATTAGAGGGAGATTGGCATCTGCCAGTATAAGGGACAATATGGCTGCCATAAGTAATGGGGCCTCTCCTCCTTCACACCCCACAGGAAATTACTCAAGACCTACTAGGAACCAGGAACAAATAGACTGGGACTTACCTGGATTTCCTAGTCAAGCCAGCGCAGCTGCAGCTCCGCAAGGCTCCAGCCATGGGGGTGCTGGACAGTCTCATCCGGAAGAGCCATCTTCATCGGTGGATACCCAGGTCCTCCAAGATCCACGAAGGTCTGAGCGGGCACCCAGGAGACCAGCCCGTTTGGACGAATTTATTACATATTTATCGGAGTGAACATCTGTAATAAATCAACCAGAAGGGGGAGGGATGTTAAATCCAGAAGTTTCTGTTACCAGGGAAATTAGTTAAAGAGTTATTGTTAAGCAAAAGTCATTAGAGTCAAACAGGACTGTTTACTTACCTCTGATTGGCCGCTGGGCTTTGGGCGCCAAACTAAAGAGCTGTCAGGCGTCGCTTGTTGCCGGGCGAAAGTTTTCCTGTGCTACTGGGCTTACGCGTCTCCTGTCAGATTGCATTCGGCAGTGAAAGTAAGCCGCGGCTGTTGTTTCTCTGTGAAAGAATAAAGCGTTTTAACTCCAAGCCGTTTACTTGGATCATTTCAAGAGGTACCACTGTATTTGTTTCAGTTTTGTACATACCTCCATTTATTTTTTAGGAAAGACTTCTCGATTTTAATCTAGAATTTGTATGACTATGGCCAGGTTAATGGAAGAAATGTCTCATTGCTAGAAAGTTAACTTCACTAAAGATGCTTTGAATCAGCTTATTATTCAAAATATAGTCAGGTCACTGCACTTCCTTTGGTTCACCTTACCTCAAATTCCTCCCTGATTTCAGGAATAACCTTTTCATAAAATTCTACCCATAATTATTGTTTCCCTGGAAGATACACAAACGCACACTTCAACTTTCAGATTGCAGAATTCGTTTCTGAACTCCAAAATATAAACTCCAGAGACTTCCTCTTATTGTGGGGAGTTCAAAGTATGAAAACAACATGAAGGAGACAGCAACACTTTGATTCTTCTGCTTGATGCTAAAGCTGTTCCACATCTTCACTGAATGACAAGCATCTGAGGGCTTCAGATGTGTTAATAACTTCTTGTGTTGTATTGTATATCAGAATTCGCTTTGCCTTTGTACATCTTCAGTGATGGAAATGCTTTTATGAAACATTTATGCAGGTTTTCATTTCCAAAGCAAAACAGGAAAACAGGTTGCTCCCAGTTGTGACAGCCAGGCTACTACTAATAGTAATATTATTAACATTTAATATGGTTAGATGGTATATATACTATCCTGTTAATTTGATAAATGGTTATTATAAACATAAAAATAAAATACAGTGGTACCTCGTGATACGAACCCCTTGTGATACGAACCCCTCGTGATATGAACCCGGGGTTTCGAAATTCTTTGCCTCTTCTTACGAACTTTTTTCGGCTTATGAACCCACTGCAGATCGCAAAATGGCACTCCGCTGGGCGCCACCGTCCGGTTGTCACCTTTTAAAACAGCTGGGGGGCTTCTCGCCGTTCTCCCGAACCCTAACCCGAACTTTTCAGAAGGTGACAGACGGGCGGCGGCACTTCTCGGTGGCCTCCCGAACCCAAAAAGTTCGGGTTCAGGTTCAGGAGAACACTGAGAAGCCCCCCGGCTGTTTTAAAATCCGGTTCCGGTTGAGTAGCAGGAGGGAGGGAAGAGATCCGGTTCCGGTTGAGTAGCAGGAGGGAGGGAAGAGACTGCTGCTCCGCTGGACTACGGCATTAAGATCAAATATAGGGAAATTTTTCAGTTAATTTTGAAAAACAACAGATAGTTCAGAAGGATTAGACTCCCCCGTTTCGGAGGATCATGTTACCTTGTGTCTCGGCAGTGCTTTTCTCTTTATTTCCTGCTGTGAGAAAGCTGGGAGCCCCGATCAGCTGGGGCTCGGAAAATGGCGATTGTGACCGAGCTGGTTTGATTCTGCCCTGAATCCACACTTTTTAAGAGCATTCTGCAGTGGGGTGAGCTGTATTGTTGCAATTACATTGAGGCTCAACCCGGGGGCTGGCAGAGATAAGAAGAGTGGGGGTTGCCGCCCAGCATTGACTCATACTGACACGGACAGAGGCGGAAAAGGAGAGGTGGAGAGGGACTGAGAAGGAGCGAGCGAGTGTGTGAATGTTCAGGGCAAGCATGCTGGGCCGACTGTGCACGGGCCGAGGAGGAAAGTAGATGGAGGAAAACGTCCCCCACAACAGCAGGACGTTCCCAAAAACAACGGGATCTACCGGATAGACGCTGGACGTCGAGTGGTTACATGGTGGGCACGCTTGACGTCGGAGGGCTTTGCGGTGGACATACTCGGTGCTGGAGTGCCTGGAAGAAGGAGGGTCTGCCATTATAGTGAACAAGGAGATTGTGAGAAAGAAACTGCCAGATTGAAATTGACAGTATGAAAACCTTGTGGCTGCTGGATGCTATAACTGAAGACCAGGGGATACAGAGATACCTCTCAAATAACAGCAGAGGTACTGGTAGACATTTGGGGCGACCCATGAGAGACCGGGGGTGTCGTGGAGGTGAGAAAGCTGATAACAACGACAGTGGCAAAGAGAAAACCTGGGACGACAGAGGACAGAGTTTATACTCAGGACTGTTTGTCCTACTAATAACATCATACATCCCTCAGACTCACCTTTTTGGACTGGATGATATCTATATGAACTTGGCTTAATTGATTAATTAACTGACCAGTTGAAATATCTTCTACCTATATATTTATTTTTATTACTTATATTTATCTATATTTTTAATAATTAATATTTTAATAATATGAACTATTAGTTTTATATTAACTCTTTTTAATTAAATTATTGTGGGGATTTTTAAGTGGATGGGAGGATGGTAGTGATGGCATGAATGAATGGGACTATTTTAGTAATTATTGGAATGAATGGAATACTGTGAATGAAAATGAATGGGAGGGGAGTGATAGATGGAATGGAGTGGGTGGGAGGGATTATAATATGTATGGAATGAATGAATATGACATGAATGGAATTTTTGGCACACCTGACGCTGGAGGGGCAGGAGGGGAGGGGACACTTATCTCTGGGGTGGCAGAGGGTCAAAATATCCCAGTCTTGCTGGGGAGAGGCAGGTATGGCGGAAGCCATGGAGCTAGCCGTTCCAGGGGAAGGAGGAATCGCTGCTTAGTAGCGATCCCTTCTTCAGGCTCCATGAGCTTAACTCAAAGCACTGGTGATGAGTGTAATTCTGGCCCTGGGCTCAAGTTGTTGCTACTCAATGCCAGGTCGGTGGTAAATAAAGCTCTCCTCATCCGGGATCTGATCCTGGATGAGGAGGCCGACCTGGCTTGTGTGACCGAAACCTGGCTGGGCCCGGAGGGAGGAGTTCCTCTCTCTGAAATTTGCCCAGCTGGGTTTCGGGTATGGCACCAACCTCGACCCCAGGGAAGGGGGGGAGGAGTGGCTATTATAGCCAGGGAGAGTCTTGGCCTGCGTAGGCTCATTGCTCCAGAGGTTGCGGGTTGCGAGTCCCTCCTGGTGAAGTTGGACTTAGGGGTTCAGGTGGGCTTGTTACTCACGTACCTGCCTCCCAGCTGCGTGTCAACAGCCCTGCCTGTGCTGCTCGAGGAGGTGGCCGGGCTGGCGGTGGAGTTCCCCGGACTTATCGTCCTGGGGGACTTCAATCTGCCGTCGCTCGGCGGTTCCTCTGGACTGGCACAGGAGTTCATGGCCACCATGACAGCCATGGACCTGACTCAAGTAGTTCAGGGTCCGACTCACGAGGGTGGGCACGCACCCGATATGATATTCCTCTCTGAGCAACTGAGTAATGATCTGAGATTAAGGGGCTTAGAAGTGCTGCCTTTGTCATGGTCAGATCATTTCCTACTGCGGCTTAACTTCCTGGCTCCAATCCTTCCCCGCAGGGAGGCGGAACCAATTAGGAGGTTCCGCCCCAGACGCCTGATGGATCCAGAAGGCTTCCAGATGGCGCTTGGGGTTATTCCAGATACACTTGTCCACAGTTCGGCAGAGTCTCTTGCTGAGGCCTGGAACAAGGCTGCAGGGGAGGCTCTTGACCGGATTGCGCCGTTGCGACCTCTCCGCGGCACTAGACCCCGTAGAGCTCCATGGTTCAACGAGGAGCTCCGGGTGTTGAAGCGCCAGAAGAGACGTCTGGAGAAGCGATGGAGGAAGAGTAAGTCCGAATCCGATCGAACACTTGTAAGAGCTCATATTAAGACTTACAAAGTGGCGCTCAAGGCGGCAAGATGCGCGTATCATGCCGCCTTGATTGCATCAGCGGAATCCCGCCCGGCCGCTCTGTTTAGGGTAACCCGCTCCCTTCTTAATCAGAGGGGAGTTGGGGAGCCCTTGCAGAGTAGTGCCGAGGATTTTAACACGTTTTTCGCTGATAAAATCGCCCGGATCCGAGCGGACCTCGACTCCAATTGTGAAACAGAGTCGACTGACAATGAGTCAGTCGAGGTGACTGGGGCTAAACGTCTTTGTCCATCTGTCTGGGAGGGGTTTGACTTGGTGACACCTGATGAAGTGGACAAGGCCATTGGAGCTGTGAGTTCCGCCACCTGTTTACTGGATCCGTGTCCCTCTTGGCTGGTTTCGGCCAGTCGAGGGGTGACACGGAGCTGGGTCCAGGAGATTGTCAACGCCTCCTTGGGGAGGGGGTCCTTTCCGCCACTTTATAAGGAGGCGGTTGTGCGCCCCCTCCTCAAGAAGCCTTCCCTGGACCCAGCCGTGCTTAATAACTACCGTCCAGTCTCCAACCTTCCCTTCATGGGGAAGGTTGTCGAGAAGGTGGTGGCACTTCAACTCCAGCGGTCCTTGGATGAAGCCGATTATCTAGGTCCTCAGCAGTCTGGATTCAGGCCCGGCTACAGCACGGAAACTGCTTTGGTCGCGTTGATGGATGATCTCTGGCGGGCCCGGGACAGGGGCTTGTCCTCTGTCCTGGTGCTCCTTGACCTCTCAGCGGCTTTCGATACCATCGACCATGGTATCCTTCTGCGCCGGCTGGAGGGGTTGGGAGTGGGAGGCACTGTTCTTCAGTGGTTCTTCTCCTACCTCTCCGGTCGGTCGCAGTCGGTGTTAGTGGGGGGTCAGAGGTCGACCCCGAGGTTTCTCCCTTGTGGGGTGCCTCAGGGGTCGGTCCTCTCCCCCCTGCTATTTAATATCTACATGAAACTGCTGGGTGAGATCATCCAAGGGCATGGGGTGAGGTATCATCAATATGCCGATGATACCCAGTTGTACATCTCCACCCCATGTCCAGTCAACGAAGCAGTGGAAGTGATGTGCCGGTGCCTGGAGGCTGTTGGGGCCGGGATGGGTGTCAACAAACTCAAACTCAACCCAGACAAGACGGAGTGGCTGTGGGTCTTGCCTCCCAAGGACAATTCTATCTGTCCGTCCATTACCCTGGGGGGGGAATTATTGACCCCCTCAGAGAGGGTCCGCAACTTGGGCGTCCTCCTCGATCCACAGCTCACATTAGAAAAACACCTTTCAGCTGTGGCGAGGGGGGCGTTTGCCCAGGTTCGCCTGGTGCGCCAGTTGCGGCCCTATTTGGACCGTGAGTCATTGCTCACAGTCACTCATGCCCTCATCACCTCGAGGCTCGACTACTGTAACGCTCTCTACATGGGGCTACCTTTGAAAAGTGTTCGGAAACTTCAGATCGTGCAGAATGCAGCTGCGAGAGCAATTATGGGCTTCTCCAAGTATGCCCATATCACTCCAACACTCCGCAGTCTGCATTGGCTGCCGATCAGTTTCCGGTCACAATTCAAAGTGTTGGTTATGACCTATAAAGCCCTTCATGGCACCGGACCAGAATATCTTCGGGACCGCCTCCTGCCGCACGAATCCCAGCGACCGGTTAGGTCCCACAGAGTTGGCCTTCTCCGGTTCCCGTCGACTAAACAATGTCGTCTGGCGGGACCCAGGGGAAGAGCCTTCTCTGTGGGGGCCCCGACCCTCTGGAACCAGCTCCCCCCTGAGATTAGGATTGCCCCCACCCTCCCTGCCTTTCGTAAACTCCTTAAGACCCACCTTTGCCGTCAGGCATGGGGGAACTAAAACACCTCCCCCTTGCCCATGTTGTTTTGTTGATTGATTGACTGTGTGCCTGTTTTTTATATATACTGCTTTTTATGAGATTATTAATTTCAATTGGAACTGGATGGGTGGGCATTGGATTTGGTATTGTGTACTGTACTGTTTTTTATTATTGTTGTGAGCCGCCCCGAGTTTGCGGAGAGGGGCGGCATATAAATCCAATAAACCTAAACCTAAACCTAAAAGGTGACAGCCGGGCGGCGTCGTCCAGCGGAGCGCCATTTTGCAATTCCCCCCCCCCTTTGTACGCATTAAGCGCTTTTACATTGTTTCCTAGGGGAAACAATGTTTCGTCTTACAAACTTTTCGCCTTATGGACCTACTTCCGGAACCAATTCAGTTCATAAGACTAGGTATTACTGTATATGCTGTAGGTTTTTGTCTTTTACAGATTACAGAAATGGTTAGCTGTGTTTCTTGCTCTGTATGATTTATTAAGTTCCAGCTGTCCTTGATGACCTACAGTCTTATCCAACCAACTTTATCAAACATTGTCATACACTTAAAAAAAACATTTTTGCAACCATAGGATTGATTTGGGATGCTCTTCTGTGCTTGTTGAGAACTGCGGAGCATGTATATTGTAGGTCTGATTGAACAGGCCTTATGATTACATCTGTGATAAACAATATCAGGATGTTAGGACATTTTTAAAAACCATAAATAATAAAAGAGGTGAAGTTCACATATCCTTCAAGCAGCATTAGTCTGCTGGATGTTAAGATTAGTTTGAAATGGACAATTCTAAGATAAAATACAGTATGATTATACCTGGGGGGGGGGAGTTGAGGTGCCTTCAAGTCAAAACTGATTCCTAGAAAGTCCCTGCAGTTTTCTTGGCAAGCTTTCCTAGACTCTCCTTAGTCAGCTAGCTGGATTTCTGCCTAGGGTAGGACTAGAACTCACAGTCTCCTGGTTTCTAGCCTTGTGCCATAAACCAAACTGGCTGTCATGATTACACATTACATGCCTAAATGTTTCTATGTGTTTCACTGTTATGCAGTAGGGGATGTTTTTTCTGGTTTTTGTAACTGTTTAAGAAATTAAGCCTTAATTGATTGGGACAGTAAAAGCAATCTGGACAATCTAATTGTTTTAGCCATGCGAGAAGAATATAATGCATGCCATCTTTTATTAAACTGTTTCCTTTGATAATTGTATGTTAATTGTATGCTTTTTTCTTTTCCTCCCAATAGACTCTGATGATTCCAACTTATTGGGGAAGAAGGATGATGGAATGCAGTATCGGCCAGATGTGAAAGGTGGGGTTTTAAGGCTTATGTTAGCTTATATGTTGGTATAGCAACTGAATCTTGCAAGTCTGCCTCCTCCTCGTCCTCCTCCTCGTCCTCCTTCTATTCCAATGAATCAGGGAGGTATTGGCCTGAACCACTACTTTTCCAGGACTTGTAGTATGCTTTAGACCTCTTTGCTTGGGTAACAATTCTTGCATATTTTTGTCAAGGTCACCTCTCCTACTCTCTACCCCAAAGCCCTTTAGTTGCTCTGCAGTTTCTTAATTCTCACTAGGACTGAGGGAAGCCAAAGAACAGGTTGAAAAACTATGGGGAATGCAGCTTTTGGGAAGACCAGGATAAGTAGAAGGGTAGTGTTTTTCAATCTACCATTTTACCAGAGGTGAAATGCTTCCGGTTCGGACTGGATTGGGCGTACCTGTAGTGACAGATGGTTCAGTGGTGGGTGGATGGCCACACCCCTGAACAGGTCAGCAGGTTGCCGCTCACTCGCCCTGCAAGCGGATGTCCTGGGACTGCTCATGCAGTTGGATGCGAGTCTGCACTGGAAGAGGGCTGTGGGAGATGCGGTGTGCAATGTGCAGCAGTCTTGGGTAATCTGCTTTCCATTTCTTGCCTTTTGGCCTAGCGTGCTTTGCTTCCGCGGGGCCTTTGGTCAACTGCCGCCACTCTAAGACTCAACCCCATAGCTAAGGCTGATGCTGGCGAGGGTGAGGGGGTAAGGAAAACCCACTGCACTTTGGGTCCCAAAGGGCAGGGTGTGCTTTTGCCTGGGGTCTCCATCATTCTGAACTGCACCGCGCCAGGGAAATTCGCCACACAGCCACAGTGGATACAGAGCCGCCTGGCAGGGCTTTGTTTGAACGCAGGTCGGTGTGAGGTATGGAGCTTCGAGGCTGGGAAGTGCTAAGAGCAGCAAGAGGGAAGGAAAGGTGACCGTGACTTTCTCCTCCTTCTCCTTGCAAGGTTCATTGAGTTTATTTTGCAAGCTCACCTGAAGTTTGCACGGCCTTTGAAGCTTTTGTGTAGCAAACCCCCCTCTTCCTTCTCCTCCTGCACATCTCTAACATGTGCAAAAGCAGGGAGAACTGTTGGGCTGCCCCGCCACCCCCTATCCCCATCTAAGAATCTGCGAGCCTGGATTTTTAATTCACGAGGAAGGAAGAGAAACCCTGCCCATCCCACCTGAGGACCGATTAGATTTTCTTGTTGCTTGTGATGGGAATCCAGCCTTTGTGTCAGAGAGAGTTACTTCCCACTAGCCCGGCAGGCCTTGCAGGAAGCACTGAGAGGGGCCACTTACTTTCTTCCTTCTTCCCCCACCAATGCTGCTGAGACCAGGAGTGTGTGATTGTGATGGAGTGATAAAATATTTAGTGTGATGGGGTTTTAATACTTGAATAATTTAGTGCAATAGAAATTATGAAAAAAAGTGTTAAAATAAGTTGCTGTACCCAATTCATTTCAGAGTAATCCATTTATGCTCAAACACAATTTTACAAGTACCTCTGTTGGCCTTGGCAGTTCTTCACAGTAACATACTTTGAATAATGAACCCATTTTTATTTATTCAGGAAAATTTAGCATATCAATAGTTTCAAATAAACTGATCTTGTATTTCTTTTGCTTTTTTCCCCCCTTATCAAATTGAAGAATAGAGCTATGAATTGTCTAAGCCCTACATGTATTCCCTATATTAATGCTACACATAATCCTGCCGTTAAGGGTTGGAAAGGAAGCTTTCATACATTGTTCTGAGCAATGACTGACTCTGAATAAAATAGATTTCCTGTATTCTGCACTTGAGTTTTAAAGGTGACTTTTAAAACTGGAGGAAATGGGAAAAAGAAGTTATTTCTGCAGAAAAGCAATTTCTTCCTCCTGTCACTTTCTCTTCTCACACTTTTATTGTTTATTGGAAAAATTATTGTAGAAGAAAAGAGAAAAATAGGGAAGCTGTGAAATATTTCTGGGGCATAAAGTGGATTTTTAAGGGGATTTATAATAGCAGCTTATTTTTTCATTAATCAAATTGTTATTAACTCTTTGAAGATGCACCAGGAATATTAGACTATTTTTAATCTTTTGGTATATGCTCATAAATTCATCAGAATTGGAAAATTAATCTGACAGATAGCTTATCTGTGCTAGGTTTTTAAACTAAGGAGGCTCTCCTTAATGTATACAGAATAGAATTTTATCAATGTTGGCATTTTGTTTCTGGCTCTTTCTGGTTTGCCTGACAATTAAATTGTTTAGTTTGCTCCTCTGAATTGCTTTATTAAATGCATATTTATATTTACATTTCATAATGTTGTGCATACATGTGTATATTAATACGTTTAAGAAAATGCTTGCCTTTAAATTTTCTTTCCACTGGCCTACTCTTAAGCTGATGAAGTCTTTTTAAATATATATATTTTTTAAAAAAATGTATTCCTATGAATAATTTCATAATGACAGCAATAGGTGATAACTTGGAGGTGTAAAGAGACTGCATGAAGACTGACAATCTTGCATAAATTAATATTTATACCATCAACATACTTTCGGATGCATTCGCACATTCAAGAGCTAGGGATCAAGGAAAAGAGATTCCACACAGTCTGCTGCTTTCTGGGTGGCTTGGGTACAGATATGTTGCTATTAGTATAGTATATTTGGAAGAGGTTGGAAAAGTTTGATACGGAGAAATCAAGAACAGTGGTGAATGTGTTTTTAACTATATAATATGCTTCTTTATCTGTGAAATCAAGACATCTTAGAAATTAAAGGTTTCCTTGTACACAGCAACATCTACAAGATGTACATGTTGTGATATTAAAAAGTTAATATGGCTAAACAGCCACAATGCATGTCAAAAGCGGGCAGAGCGTCAAACATGTTATCATAATTATGTTCTGTGCACAACCTCTCGGAGCGAAACCACCAACCCAAAAGTCCACTATTTCATGGTAAAATCACAATCTTTATTGGCAAAAGCAGCACAATGTGAAAAGCAGATTGAATGGCAAGAAGAAGGGAGTAAATTTTCTCTCCGATTCGGCCCCATTGCATTCCTTAGTGATAACAGAGGCAATTTATCATTCAAGAGAATAAAACAGCTC
Source organism: Erythrolamprus reginae (assembly GCF_031021105.1). NCBI lineage: Eukaryota > Metazoa > Chordata > Lepidosauria > Squamata > Dipsadidae > Erythrolamprus > Erythrolamprus reginae. The sequence continues at coordinate 153,589,131 of NC_091952.1, read as the reverse complement.
ACCAGAATCTAAGACAAACATCATCCAGCAAAGAAGGTATTTTAGTAAGGCAGGAATCATGTTTTGGAGCCTTTTTCAGGCACCCCTCCCACTTGAACACCTCTTCCATGAACAGCGTTGAAACTTCACACCCAATTGCCCAAAATCCTTTGCTTTTATACTGCCTGGAAGTGACATCACACCCCAAAGAGGTAAAGCTGTAAGCTTATTTCCTTTCACTATGCAAATCCTCTTGCCTTCTCAGAAATCTCCTATATCTAGCATCTAATAACAGATTGTCCACTCTAATGTCTTCCTCATCCTCCGACTGAGACCACTCCCTCATTATTATATCAGCACCCTCTAGGTCAATTTCCCCCTCACTCTCACTCTCTGCATCAGCTGGCAACCCCACTGGCCCAGGGTATCTAGAAGGGCCTGGCTCATCCTACTCAGAATCTGACATGATCTGAGGTGGATAAAGAGCGCTCACAACAGATTACAATCTTTTTTAAAAAACCTTGCTTGCAGATATCATGGCTTCTTCCTCTGCTTTGTCCTATTTAACATAGACCATCCTATAAAAAGAATAAATGGAAAGAATACACAATTCATTTTTTCTAAAATTTGCAAATCTTTACTTACAGGCTATTTTGCTTTTAAGTAAACATTTGCAAATTTTAGAAAAAGAAGCCATGATGTTGACCCAAAACAGGCTGTCCCTTCAGGCACAGAAACTTGAAACTTTATTTCAGAGCCTTTTTAATTGATTGATTATGGTATGTTTCATAAAGTCAGTGTTGTCTTTTCAACCACATAAATACATTTTCTCCAGGAGGCTCTCTTCCCAACTTGCTTCTTTAGATGTTCCAAATAATTCACCCATTGCCATCATATTTGAGTCTTTCCACTTTTCTGCTGGTCTTCTGCTTTAAAAGCAAGAGGGATGGGGCATCCTTATTTTCTTTGCTAATTTAATTTATCAGAATTATGAAGACTCCTTCCTCATACCCCCTCAAGCTTTCATAATGCTATCTCTATGAAAGATTGGCCCATATGAAGGGGAAAAAATCAAAACAACCCAAATCTATTTAAAGTCAATTAAAACAGGGAAAAATGGCACAAAAAGAGTACAATATCTTTGGAGCTTTCAAGTACTCTTTATCAAAGCAAAGTTTTAACAAAAGCAGGTTAAGGAGAAAAGAAAATCCCAAAAATCAGACTAAGTGTTTCCGACATGTTAAAGTCAGATGAAATTTGAAGGCAGGATATAATGACAGTGATGCAATTCTTGACTAAAGGATGATTGCGCCCACTGCAGTTTTATAAACAGAAAGATTTTCACATTGGTTTCATTCTGAATAAAAATGAACATTGCGGTAAACTTTCCTCTATCAAAAACTGTCCCATAACTGAAGTGATACACTTTTCCACAAGGCAATGAAATTTATTTTCTGTATAGCTAAATAGAACTGTTATTTTCAAATAATGAGATTTGTAACTATTTAGATCTATAAATCCTTTAAACATTATTACTTTTTGTAGTAAAGGTACAAAATGGATCAAGCCAATTTAACCCACATTTATGTTCAACATATTTTTATTTAAATCTGCATCTAAGTAAATTATTATTGTTTTTTTAATATGAATATCAGTTGTTTTTAACACTGGATTAACATTATTAGATTTTAGAACTAATATTATTATTTAAAATGTGCAAATATTCATCTGAGACTTTAAGACTAAAATTCAAACAAATGTACTTTCACAATACCTTAACTGTGTGTCCTTTAGGAATATTTAAATTTAAAAAAGAATATTCCCACCCACCCAAAAAATTAATTTGTTTAGTTGAAAATTTAAAAAAAGATTTTTTCTTCGTTTTGGTGATAAAAAAATAAATTTATTTTAAAAACCTTATGTTTAAATATTGCTAAAATAAGAGGTAATATGACAACTTTATTCCTGAGATATGGTATTGCTGCTGAGGAAATACAGCATTTTAGTTTTAAAATATTGAGTGATTGTCTTATAATGGTTTCAACTATATTTGTAAACCAATAAACTACTCTGCCTTATATTTTTGTTTCTTCCGTAGATGCAAGTGATCAAAGGGAAGACATCTATATTGGAAACCATATTCCTTGCTCGGATAGTTTTAATACCTACTGCATCCATGGGAAATGTGAATTCATTTATTCAACCCAGAAAGCTTCCTGCCGGTAAGTCAGTTACACTAATAAAAGCACCATCTGAAAACCTACATTTCCTGTATATTATTAAATATGGGCAATAGCCCTAGATAGTTTGAAAAGAGGTTCTACTCTCTCATATTTCGATGATTTTAGTTAAATCCAATGTTGTGTTTTTGTTATTTCAAATTTATAGTATTCTATTATTTTCTACCTCTTTTTACTCCTGCCTGCTGCTATGTAAACAGATTCCTTATAAAATAGTTTGAGCAATACTGTTTGTTGGGCCATTGACATACTGTACTTTATAGTCACCACAGCTTTCTCTTTCCCCCAAATTCAGGCACAAGGATGGTCAGCAACCTGATGTTTTCACTAAAATTGAGCGGCTTTTTGTTTTTTGAAATTACCAAGGCCTGACTGATGGCAGCTGTCAATTACTGGCAGGGAAAGTGACAGAAGATCTATTATCCTTCAGTGAAGTTATAGATGATATAGACATAGACAGGGTACAAGGATGAATCTCTTGAACTCTTAGTAGATACAAACCAAGGTAGACAAAAATGTTCTCTGGCAACAGCACTTCCTGTTAATCTTTTTAGTCCAGCCTGCTTAAAGCTACCAAAAGTTTATTAATTTTTGCCTGTCTTCTTTCAATCTGCTAAAGAAGGAGAGCAAATATTAAAAGATTTGGGTGCAAGGAATTATTATGGATGGTCTTCATCTTAGAATAGAATAGAATAGAACAGAATTTTATTGGCCACGTATGAGTGGATATACAAGAAATTTGTCTTGGTGCATATTTTGAACCTTGATTCAGTTTGCTGCAGTTCAAGTAGGGTTACTTGCATAAGTGTTCCCCACCACCACCCTGGTTCACATAGTTCTCCCCACTCCAATTAGGAGTACATATGCATTTCCGTATGCCTTTCCAATCTTCTCTTTGCCTGAGGAAACCTTAGTAGCATTGCAGTTGATACTTTCAAATGGCATAAAGAGATGATAAAAGGTGGTGCTGAAATGTGTCCGAAAGGATAAAGGTATCAGTTGAAGGCTTTGGCTCGTTTCTCAAGCATAAATAGACATGGATTGCAGTTTGTTTGGTTTGTGTTTTAAGAAAAGGAAGGGGGAAATCCTTGTCACTGTTGTATTCATGTTATCTGAAATGTCATTGTTCTTTTTATTGACTAACCTTAAATTAAAGTTGTAACTATGCCTGCAAAGGTTTTAAAAGCAATTGTGATTTAGTATTTGGATTAGCTTGTATTGAAAATGCTCAGATTAAATTATAGTCATGTTGATTTAACAATAATTCATTTCCCAGAAAACCAAGAACTGGAACAATATATACAGAGACCCATACACATTCATCTAGAACAGTGTTTCCCAACCTTGGCAACTTGAAGATATTTTGACTTCAACTCCCAGAATTCCTCAGCTAGCATGCGCTGGCTGGGGAATTCTGGGAGTTGAAGTCCAAATATCTTCAAGTTGCCAAGGTTGGGAAATACTGATCTAAAAGACAGTTTTAGGATGAAAAAAAACATTAAGGGAGAAGAAATAAATAAGTCTACCAGTTAGTCTAACGCAGGAGTATCAAACTTGCTGTGTCAGAGCAGTGTCACATGATGCCTTGGGACTTTCCCCCCCTTTGTTAATAATAATAATAATAATAACAACAACAACAATAATAACAATAATAACAATAATAATAACAATAACAACAACAATAATAACAATGATAATAATTATAATAATGACAATAATAATAATAACAATAATAATAATTTATTAGATTTGTTTGCCGCCCGTCTCAAGGGACTCGGAGCGGCTCACAACAGACAATACAAAATACAAATCCAATATTAAAACAATATTTAAAACCCTTATTTAAGAAACAATCATACAATCCAAACAAATCAAGCATAAAGCGAAACAACTGAGGGGTATGTCAATTTCCCCATGCCTGGCGATATAGGTGGGTTTTCAGGAGTTTACGAAAGGCAAGGAGGGTGGGGGCAGTCCTAATCTCTGGGGGGAGTTGATTCCAGAGGGTCGGGGCCGCCACAGAGAAGATTCTTCTCCTAGGTCCCGCCAGATGACATTGTTTTGTTGACGGAACCCAGAGAAGGCCAACTCTGTGGGACCTAATCGGTCACTGGGATTCGTGCGGCAGATGGTGGTCCTGAAGGACTGGGCGAGACCAGCACATGATGCATCCAGTCTGCGGTCCGCGAGTTTAATATCCCTAACATGTATACAAATACTATAGTGATAGATACACTCTAAAAATAGATGCTTCTAATCTTTTGCACTTTTATCAGTCTAGGACAGTGATGGTGAACCTTTTTCCCCTCAGGTGCCGCAAGACCGTGCATGTGCACTATTGAGCATGCGTGAGTGCCCACATCCATAATTCGATGCCTGGGGAGGGCAAAAATAGCTTTCCCCACCACCCAGGGACCCTCTGGAGGCTGTGAATGTTCTTTTTCCAACTTCTGGTGAGCCCAGTAGGCTCATGTGTTGCCCTCCCCAGGCTCCAAAGGCTTCCCTCCCCCATCCCATTGGAGGCTCTCTGGAAGCCAAAAATGCTTTCCCAGAACCTCTGTGCAAGCCAAAAATCAGCTGGTCAGCACACATATGCATGTGGGAGCAGAGCTAGGGCAACGGCTTGTGTGCCACCAGATATGGCTCCACATGCTACCTGTGGCACTTGTGCCAAAGGTTCACCATCATTGGTCTTCTTTGGACATTTTAAATTTTATAAATTTCTATACAACCTATATAGTATATTTCTACAAATCTTAGTGGAGCTTTGTTAATAAAAAGGCTCGTGGCTTTGAATTTTTTTCATTTGTATGCTGCAATCTACAAAATAATGTGAATGTTAAAATACTCCTTCAATCTTATGTTCTTTTATTTTTTAATTTGAGCTGGTAAAAATTTTATTAGGTACAATCTCAGGAAACATACTTGAAATATGTCATAATTTGCTGGAATATACAGCATGCTGAGTTTTCTGACAGTTTGCAAGAAGAAATTCAACAAATCATTTGAAAAGAGAAACAGCGATGGGTTATATATCCTCAACACAAATTTAGGCAGGAATGACCTCATGTACGACACATTATTTAACACAGCATATTTAGACAGTTGTAATATGGTTTGTAGGGAAAACATTATGGAACTAATTTAAAAAACAGACAAAAGGTTTGAAAAAAATATTAGCAATAATCTTCAGTGTTCAATGTAAAGTATTAATAAATTGCAGTCAACAATTGAGAAAAGAACCAGAAAGGGAGAAGATATTTCTACAAGTTTTCCATAATATTTTTGTTTATGCTTAATAGTTGTTTCTATTGTCTATTGTTATTATATCATGTAGAGCTTTTTTACTATTTTACTATTCTAACAATAATGTGTGTTTGTGTGTATACAGAGTATATATTAGTATATATATAATATTTCAAGGACTTTTACTCTTCTTTTTTAGGTGTGAATCTGGATACACAGGACAACATTGTGAAAAAACAGACTTTAGCATACTTTATGTTGTCCCCAGTAGACAAAAGTTCACTCACGTGCTTATTGCAGCAATAATTGGAGCTGTCCAGATTGCTATTATAGTTGCAATTGTTATGTGTATAACTCGGTAAGTTCAGAAGCACACTCTCTCAAGTGGTATCTTATATTGTTTTCTTAGTTTTTATTTTGTTAGGGGCATGATTTATACTTTCCCACCTATTTTCTTAATGGATTGAGATAATAAGTACTTTTGTTACTTGAAACGTGCTCTCTTTCACTCTCTTTCCATGGAAGTAGGTGTATATGTGTGAAACACTTATACACATTCTGAGTCCATATATAGTACACACATGTGTTCTATTATTATCAAGGTAAAATATTTAGGTAAGTATTCTTGATGTAAATGTCACAAGATGTCACAGTCCTATAATCAAACTTATACATACATAATATGTTTGAATTAAAGCTCGGTGCAGAAAGTCTTTCAAAATTATGTACTAAATGTAATGGGCAGAGGAAGAAAAGGGACAGAGAAATTTTTTCCAGCAATTTGTCAAAACTGGGACGTCCCCTTAGCAATGACAGTTGCATTGCTATTGAAAAAAGCCCAAAGAAGGAATTCTCTCCCTAAGTTTTCTTGGCATTTAATTGAAGCATAGGACGCAAATCATTGGAGATATAATTATATAATGACAGGTAAAGAAAAATGAGCATGTATCCTTGGCCTGCTTCTAATTAAATAAGTGCAAGAATGACATAGTCTGCTCTTGAGAATTTCTTATTTCAAATAATTTTGAAAACAAATGTTCTTTCATTGAAATGAATGAAAACTGAGGGAGTAAATTGAAAATTTCTCACTTTGGCACTAACTTGCATCTCCAGTAATATAGAGACCTGAATAAATCAATACTGTATTGGAATCAACCTATTTCCTATCTGTTCATCATCCTATTCGCCTGTCCCCCTTTCTATATCATTGATTTCAAACTCTGCTAAAATGTTTTACAAGGAGGAATGTTGGCTTCATTCATCTCAGATATTTCTAGGGGTGGAATAAGTACAGCAAAGAAATAGAAGGGAAATCAGGCTGTGGAATATGATATACATACCAGCCCTTCTTGTTCCTTTAATCCATGCGATGGCTTAAAATACCTCTACAGGATTGCTGCTTGCTCATCCACGCCCATGTCAAAGATAGATTCTCTGTGGCCCTATTTACACTCCCAGGATTAATTCCAATTCCTCATGGTGAAGCAACAATTTGAATCTCTCCTCTATCTGTGTGAGTCATACTATGTGCTTGGATCTCTATGTCTTTTAAAACAAGAAAATATTAAAGCGTACTGGGCTATCAAAAACATTTTCTCACATATGAAGTTATAGATGCCTTCTCTCCTGACTGTGTTGGGCACCTATAGAAACTTGAAGAAATAAATCCATAATAAATAAATGCGTCAGCTCAATTGCATGGTGTGCAGGAGTGAAGGAGAAGGCTTGTTTGCTGTCAAGCAAAGTAGTGACAATTTTAATAGGTTTAAAAACTGGTTTTTTGTACCGTTGAGTGCCAGTTTGATGCAGTGGTTAAAGCACAAGACTAGAAACCAGGAAATGGAGCTCTGGTCCTGCGTAAAGCACAAACCCAGATGGGTTACTTTGGGCCAGCCCTTCTCTCTCAGCCCTAGGAAACAAACAATGGCAAACTACTTTTGTAAAAAAACCTTTTCAAGAAACCTACAGAGACTTGTTCAAGCAGATAGTAAGAGTCTCAGACTGATCTGAAGGCACACCCACCCACCTGTTTTTATTTTAAAATTCTACATTTTATCTGATCTATAATGTTGCACTTATTGCTTCCTCATGTAGCTTGCATTGTTTTTCAAAAAAACTGGTCTCATACATCAGTCGACTTGCTGTATATATAACTTGCAATAACTGTGCTCAAAATAGTTTTCTGCTTTGTATCCCCAAAGCTTTATCCTACAGCATTAACAAAATATAATTCAAAGGTCAGCACTTGCTTGCTTGGCTGGATGACATATCATGGCCAACATAAGCAATAAATTACCCAATACAGACTGCCCCTAGTTGCTGAAATTAATCCAGAATTAGTGAGTATGAGAAGTCTCCTACAGCTAGAATGGGCTTCATATTATTTTAGAATTCTCTTAACTTCTCTTATTTGATAGCAGATAATGAATAGCCTGTGTTCTAGCAAAAACTCAGACTGGCCTTATAAGAAAGAAAGGAATTAAAATAATTTTGAAGTTGTTCAAATAGGCAAAATAAAAGTATCTTTCATTTTTCATTCTGCTGATACACTTAAACTCAGATCAAGCAGTTTTATAAGCTATTCAGCAATAAGGCTTTCCAGGAAAACAGTAAAAGGATCAGATTTGCAATATGCAGAAAATATATGTATTTGCCCATAACCTTAAATTTAGGGCATATTTATTCAGAAGTAAATCCCACCAAGTTTTTTGAGCTTAATCTCAAGTAAATGCATATAGGATTGCAGCCTTTGATAATAAGATTTAGGTCTTACTTTCTCATCCTGGCACTGTTTGAAACATTGTTCTAGCCAAACAAGGTTATCAAGAGAGAGGGAGAAAGAGGGTATCCAGCAAAGCTAGTGAGCCTTAACTATGGTTAATGATGCCAAGCATGATTCATAGTGGCTTCTTGATTAAATGACTCTTAATTTTCTTCCTGGAATGTCTGTTTTTCTCATTCTGCATACCAATTGACAACTCCCCCAGATAATTCCAAGCAAAAGGGAAAGAGAGCCTCACTAGTTTCTGACATTAAAGGATTCAAGAAACTGAGCTTTGACAAGTGTGCAATACAGAAATTCCAAATATTAGGAGCTGGTAACAGGTTCTACATTATCCCTGCATCGGCTACTCCGTTCAAATGTATTCTTTGTAGAGGTTTTACATTAATTGTACATACCAAAGAAATTTATTTATTTATTTATTAGATTTGTATGCCGCCCCTCTCCGAAGACTCGGGGCAGCTCACAGCAACAGAACAATACAAATCCAATAGTTAAAAACAATTTTAAACCCTTAATATAAAAAACAATCATATGTCTCATACAAACCATACGTAAAGCGGGAACGGCCCAGGGGAATCAATTTCCCCATGCCTGACGGCAGAGGTGGCTTTTAAGGAGTTTGCGAAAGGCAAGGAGGGTAGGGGCAATCCTAATCTCTGAGGGGAGTTGGTTCCAGAGGGTCGGGGCTGCCACAGAGAAGGCTCTTCCCCTGGGTCCCGCCAGATGACATTGTTTCGTCGACAGGATCCAGAGAAGGCCAACTCTGTGGGACCTAACAGGTCGCTGGGATTTGTGCGGCAGAAGGTGGTCTCGGAGATATTCTGGTCCGGTGCCATGAAGGGCTTTATAGGTCATAACCAACACTTTGAATTGTGACCGGAAACTGATTGGCAACCAATGCAAACTGCGGAGTGTTGGTGTGACATGGGCATACCTGGGGAAGCCCATGATTGCTCTGAAGTTTCCGAACACTCTTCAAAGATAGCCCCATGTAGATAATACTAATTATCTTCCCTCCACAATAATTAATGTTTAAAAATATTGTTGTCATCTATTAAAGGCCATAAGGGGTATGATAGTGACCTAAGTGGAAGAGATAGGGTGGCATTCTTAGCTGTAGTATTGGGTGTATTTGTTCATTCATTCAGTTATAATTAACACTGTACCTTCCTTTCTCTCTATTTGGATACTAAAGCATTCAAATTAGGGGGGTTCCTGATTGGAAGAAGAGTAAAATATCTTGGGGATATCTGGAGCTATAAAAAAGAGGTGGGGCTGGTGGGTGTATATGGAGGATGGTTACATTCTCCTTCTTAAATAGATACCAGAGAACATCTGTTCTTTTTTTAAAAATAATTTATTTGCTGGTGGAAGCGGCTGCAAACTTTTCCCCTGCGATGTTCCTGAGGCTCCCAATAGAACGACTTGTTGCAATGGCTTTTTTTTTTTTGCAGTGTCTGTTAGAAACAGTTTTTTACTCTTATGAATGGCCAAGGTATCTAAGCTACTCACTTGTTGATTAGAACAGCAGAGAAAGCTACTAAACACACACACACACACACACACACATGCAGACCTGTGTTAATGATTACCCTGTTGTGCAATGATTCAAAGTTAAGACTGCACTGATCGAGTAATTTTATGACTAAAATTTGTATTTAAGATCATTGGAGATAATTGATCTTTATAGTCAAGGTGGTCAACAGTGGGGTGCTTTGCATCAGGCAGGTGTATAAAACTATAACAGTGTCCCAGTGTCATATGATCGATATTTAGTTGTTTTGCAACCAGCTTCTAACAAGCCAAGTCAATGGAGGAGCCAGCATTATAAATGCAAGGGATGTTCATGTAATATCTTATTTAGCAACTCACTTGTTTAACAACTCACTTAATGACCCAATGAAAAGTGACATCATATATCTGTCAGAGTCACATGATATTTTCATCAGGGACTGCACCACTTAGCAACAGAAATTGCTGGTCCCAATTGTGTTACTAAGTCAGGACTATCTCTAATCGTTAAAAAAAACCCTTTTAAATTACTTGGTTTATTGACTCATTTTTCTCTCCTGCTTGCTTCTGATAACAGGAAATGTCCCCAAAACAACAGAGGACGGCGGCAGAAGCAAAATCTAGGCCACTTTACTTCAGATACTTCATCCAGAATGGTTTAGCAGTGTTTTTTATACCTACATTGACCATGTGATGTACAATTTTATTAACTTTTTTTAAAACAATGGAAATATTTATTTCAGAGGCCTTATTTTTGGACATTTTAATTATTATTATTATTATTATTTTTAGTGTAGCTCTGTCTTGTTTTATTCCAGGAAGCAGCTAACAGCTATGGACTGCTCTAGTAACTTCTCATTTCATGGTTTGAGGAAGATGTTAGTTTATTTCTTGTATGGTTATATTGATAAGACTTTGCTTTAATCATGGAATGTAAGAATTTTGAAAAGCGAGACATTTCACCGGTGGTTATTCAACAAATGAAAATGGAGCCCATCATGTTTCCTAGAAAAAAGGATAAAGATGTTTACAACATACTTTTCTTACAAGGAACTAGAAGACACTGTGTTTAAATACCGTAGATATTTAAATGTTTTTAAAACTTAGTAATTGATTTTTTTAGACACTGCCAATCGCATGAAATGTGGAAATGTGTTTTTGTGTGTAGTTGTAACATTTAGAATGGGCTGAATCCAGACTAAATTAGCTCTGCCTAGTGCTCATAAGAATCAATGAATGAGTTAATCTAAATTCCCATTGTTTTCAATGAAAACAAATTGTGCAATTGATTTAGAATGCAATCCTATACGTCTCTACTCAGAAATAAGTCCCATTCAGTTTAATGGAAATTATTCCCAGGTAAGTATGTAAAGGACTGCCTCTTTAGTCTGGATCCAATCCAAGATATATGGCCCAGGTTTCAGTGCCATCTTCTTCATAAATAGCTGACACTTTATTTTTAAATTGTAAAATAATTATTATAATATATGGTTCATTATTCAAAAAACTGCTCAGCTGAGTAGAGCACATTTGTCCTGGAGAGACAAATATATTGCTTTTTTTGTTAAGAATTATGTTAATAATCCACATACCTGATTGGGATATAGCTGTGTTAGCCACTGTTTAAACAATTTTCATATTTACTACAGTTTTCTAAAGAAGATACCTGTTTTCACATCAGCAAACACAATTGTATAGTCTTTGTGATTAAAATGCAAAAAACAAAAATAGTGTAAAAGATTTTGTGCTCTTGTCAAGAATAATTTCAAGAGCTAAGAATGTGTCTCCAAATAAAGTCTGCTGGTTGTATTTATTATATTAATAGGATGTTAGTAATTGTTTGGAAGATTCAGAGCTAAAATGTAACTAGGGTGTGTTCCAACTGTTTAACATGTAGTTTTAGGCTTTCCAATTCTGCATGGAGGAATAAATAATTTGTTCAATAAAAAGGCTTTGAATATTTCAACTGGAAAGGTATGCCAATGCAATGTTTTCTTTTCTTAGTTAATCTGTCCTGAATGTGTTTATTCATTATTGTAAGAACCTGTGTATTTGGAACAAAATTGGAAAATGTCACTTCAATTGTCAAAGGTCTGTTAGAAAGCATTGATTCCCCTCCCTACCACCTGAATGCAAGAAAAAAACAATTTAAATTTAAAATAGGAGCAACATGGATTTTAACAGACTGTGGGTTAGTTTTTTGCTATGTTCATTACTGTTTCTAGATTAACTCAGATAAGTTTATTGGTTATAGGTGCTGCTTTCAGTGTGTGTCCCTTTCCCAGTGTGCTGCTTCCTAATTTTAGAGGGTTCATATTACAGGAGGCACTTGAACAATCAGGCGTGGCTATTTTGTGGGTATAAATATTTGACAAGTGTCTTGGGGTGGAGTTTCAGAAGCTGCTTTTGAACATTCCCTTAAAGACAGCTGTCCAGCAGCCTTCTGGCATCAGTGCCAGGATTGGCCCACTGAGGTTTGAACGGCTGTTATATTTCAACTCCCGTAGACTGATCCGAAGACGGGCAGTATGGATCATCGCGCAGCCCTGGAAATGGATAAAATCCACTCCAATCGCCAGTCGAGCATCACAGATGATGAAGAAGAACAAGACGCTGCGTTTACCATTGTCAGAGTCCTGGACAAGGTAGCCACCATAGTAGACAGTGTGCAGGCCAGTCAAAAACGGATTGAGCAGCGCCACAGAGAAATGGAAGACGCCATCAAGACCATTCAGATTGACATTCTAAAGCTGGCTCAGGCCCATGGCAACACAGGATACACAGTTAACAAGCTGTTGGAGAAAACACGCAAAGTTAGTGCTCGGGTCAAAGAAGTAAGAGCCCGAGTAGAGAAACAGAACGTTAATGTGCAGAAGGTGGAGACCAAACAGGAAGAAATGCTGAGGAAAAACAAGTTTCGTGTTGTCATTTACCAGGTAAAACTCTTTTTAAAAAACCAAATCCAACGACACCTGTTGTTACCTGCTATTGCGACTTCACACTTTCTGGTTTGCTTAACAATCCAAAGAATGTTTTTTTTTAAAGCGTTCTGCATCTCAAAATGTGTTAATGCTTTGTGGTTTTCCAGCATTGATTTTTTTGCTTCTGAATGTGCTGGAGCTTGAATTCACTGGTGGCAAAGCAGGCAGTCTATTATTAGTCCGGGAAGTCTCTCAGGCAGCCAACATAAGATTAAGTGTAGATCAGCAAGACTATGTGTTGCATCTGTGAAAGGCAATCTGAGGCAGGCAGTTGGGTATCATGACTAGTATTCCAGGCGTGACTGTCGTCCCTGTTATTTTTTCAGGGGGTTAAGTAGAGAATTCAGCCTCAGCAATTCTTTGCAAGAGTGTAGTGCTTCCATTAATTATGTGGTATTCCCCCCCTTTAAGATCTGAGTTGTATTTTCTTTGCTAACCAATTGCCTTTAATATAAGTATACTATCTTTCTACTGTTTTTCCACGCAACAGTTTGCTTCCAAATTCTCCTTCCCCTCCAAAGAAATATATTTTTGTATACAAAAATAAAATAAAAACAAAATCCTGGACATCTCAAAATAAGGTAGGAAAATAAAGGTAAAAATACAAAGTGTCTACTTGGAAAAGAAGTGAATGGTTGTTGTTTTAAATTATGGTGATCTACTATTCAGATTAATTCTGTCCTAACCAAAGTATTTTTGTGCATAACACTGATTTTGTATGCTCTGTCCAAATAATTAATATTGTGCTTAGTTGCAGGGCCATTGTAATTGCAAATGCAATACTGTGTTTAAGAATCCCAAATCCTGTTAGAGATTCAGACTCCTTCCTTCTCATTAAGGTCATCAGGTATTACATTCGCTTCACTTTTAGCCATTTAAATATTATATTTCTTTCAAAGAACAACAATTGCAGTGGGAAAATATTGCTGTTTCATTCATCAAAATTCTTGAAAGTATATGAAATGCCTTCATTTGGATATTTTTTTTAATATTCTGAGGAAGTTGACATATCACATTCACTGAAAACTGCACTGAAAACAAATAGTGGGCAGAATCCAATCTAAATAGTTTTCAGCTACAACTCATTTACTGTGATGAGCCCTATTGAGTTGTTTCTTTCAAAATGAGAATTATAGATGCTTGTGTAAACTCTTCCTTAAAAAATAAAAAAATGAATTTAGCAGTCCTTACTTTTGGCCGGATTGTTCCTGTAATAGCACTGAAATAATGAGAATTATTATTTCCATATAAGCCAGTTTATAAAAGACATCAGACTTTGGCTGTCGTTTTGGGGCATGGAAAAAAATTACCTGCATTACTATTTGCTTTTATTTTTATTGTGGATGGTATAGTTTACTTATGAAAGCAATAAATTATAGTCTTAGATACATTTACCGTATATGCCTCTCGCACGTATGGGCGTTGATGCTGTAACAGCGGAACTCAATAAATTATGTATATGTATATTCTTTCTCTGAATTATGCTAGCATGTGTTGATTATGAAATTTAGAAATGTCATCTCTAGTTATGTCTGTTCTTCACAGAGCAAGATCCAATATTCAGGAAGCAGAATTAATCATCGCTAGATAGGGTATAAATAGCCAAGTGGCTGAATGGTCCATGGGCTTAGCTAGGCTTAGCAATATGTTTGCATTTTCCATGATGCTTAGCAGATGCCAAAACTCAACAACGAACAAAATTGTACCAAAACACAGAATAATAGTGGACAGAAAGTTGATTAATATTGAAAGCACTTTCACCAAAAGTGATTGATCATCATTAAGTATGAGTTTGGTGGAAACCAGCAAACATTGTCCTTAGTTGTCAATTAATTGATTATTCTCTCTTTCCCCCTTAGTTGGACAATTGGTCAACAATCTTACTTCATTGACAAGAATATTGAATGTCACATTGACTTAAATATTATTTAGATTTTTGTATGTTGTGCAAGAGTTCAGACTCTTCAGACTAACATTTGCTTTGTTCTGATTTTGACAGGCTTGAAAGAAGTTGCTTAGTATCATTGGAGGAAACAGCAGTTGAGCTATTAGTTGAGCTATGGTTAATAGCTTCCAAATAAACCAGGATTTAAAAGCCAGTTTTAATCAATATTTCTATATTCTGCTCTATTTGGGAGACATTGCTCTTATAGATAATTGGAAATTGACTGGAAATTATGTTTCCAAGCATAATTTTTTTGAGTAAAGAAAGGAATAAACTGATTGCATATACAGTATATGAATTAAGTTCATATGATTTGCTTAACTGAAAGCAGCCATTTTTGGGGATTTTGTGGAGGATGGAGATTTGCAGCAAAGCCATGTTTAGTGGCAACAAGAAACTACAGCATCTCATGTTTGTTCTTTCCCAGAAGTTGGGAGGGAAGGTTATGTTTTCAAATCTGGGTTGGAGAAACATGTTTCTTATTTAAATTTCAAATCTGGTTAATCTTAACATTGTTTTGTTTTAAGAAACCCTACTTCAAACTTAAAATCAGTAACAGAACAAATTAATGAATGTCAACTCATGTTCAGGTTGGTGCATAGGTTAGGTCTATATACTTTCTTTTAATTTTGAAAAAAGAAAAAACCCATTACATTACTCTGTTATATCATGTACTTTATACTTTTGTCAGAAACAAATGAATTCTGGCTTGCTTGTTTATCATGTAATGGTTCAAGGATCAACATAGTTATATTTTCTCTGGAAGAACTGAGCATGCTGAACTAAGCAAATTACATTTTTTCCTCAGAGTTTTGGGTGAAAAGTTAGACAATATCTCTAAATCTTTCAGAACTGAAATTATATGCTGACCTTTCTTGAACTTCTCTTGCTGTATGTTCCATTAAAGAGCAAAATGCCTTCTAAGAAATACTGGGGATATGTGATGCACAAACACAAGGACCCAGGTTCATTCTCTAACATTTTCAGATGATGGAAGATATAGTGATTAATCTCCAGAACATCCTTGTGCCCAGGCTGTAGTCAGTGACTCTTTGCAGGGGGCAGAATCTAGCAGCCTTGAATGAGGCTTACTTTAAATAGTATGGGATTTATCTTCAATCTCTTTGGGGGAAGATTATTGGGATCTTCAACAGTCAGGTTTTAGACAATATTATGAGCTCTAAATCATATTGGCTAGCCTCATGGATGACCTGTGGCAGAGCTTGAACAGGAGTAGTAATGATAATCCTTATTCTACTAGATTTCTCAATAGCATCTTTTTGGGTTGTCTGAAATCCCATACTCACGTCCTTGAGTGAGTGGTTGTAACTGAGGTGGATGAGGAGAAGCTGGGTCTTAGAGCACGCCAGTAGAAGCTGTTATAGTAGTGTCCCTGTCCTATTAAAATCTTTGAGATGCCCCTGAAAAGAAGTAAACTGCTAGTTGGAGGTGAGGTACCAGTGAGGTGATACTCATTTGGGAATCAGCAGGTTGAATGGAGAATGCAATGGAAGTTCTAAATTGCTGGCAGGAGAATAGCAGGGTCTGGATGGAGATAAAGAGGCTGAGTTACACCCTGAACAAGATAAGGTGGCTACTGGTTCTTTTAGTCTCACTATAGTCTAGTTCAAAAAATCAACTCCACAGAAGGCTAAAAGTACCTTTATTGAAACTAAATATAATAACAAAACTTGTGAGTCTGATTTGTGTTGTACAGGTAGTTTTCCACTTGCAGTCTCAGTTAGGACTGAACCTCCACCACTAAAGAATAGAATAGAACAGAACAGAATTCTTTATTGGCCAAGTGTGATTGCACACACAAGGAATTTGTCTTTGGTGCATATGCTCTCAGTGTACATAAAAGAAAAAGATACATCAAGAATCATGAGGTACAACACTTAAAGACTGTCATAAGGGTCAAATAAGCAGTGAGGAAACAATATTAATAAAAATCTTAAGGATACAAGCAACAAGTTACAGTCATACAGTCATAAGTAGAAGGAAATGGCTGATAAGAATGATGAAAAAAAACCTAGTAGTAATAATAGTGCAGACAGTGTTGAGGGAATTATTTGTTTAGCAGAGTAATGGTGTTCAGGGGAAAAACTGTTCTTGTATCTTGTTGTCTTGGTGTGCAGTGCTCTGTAGCGACATTTTGAGGGCAGGAGTTGAAACAGTTTATGCCCAGGATGCGAGGGGTCAGTATATAATTTCACTGTCCTCTTTTTGACTCATGGAAGATACAGGTCCTCAATGGAGGGCAGGTTGGCAGCAATAGTTTTTTCTGCAGTTCTGATTATCCTCTGAAGTCTGTGTCAGTCTTGTTGGGTTAAAGAATCAAACCAGACAGTTTAGAGGTGCAGATGACAGATTCAATTATTCCTCTGTAGCTCCTTGGGCAGTTTGAGCTTCCTGAGTTGGCGCAGAAAGAACATTCTTTGTTGTGCTTTTTTGATGACGTTTTTGATGTTAGGTGACCATTTTAAGTCTTGAGATATGATAGAACCTAGAAATTTGAAGGTCTCCACTGTTGATACTGTGTTGTCTAGTATTGTGAGAGGTGGTAGGATGGGAGGGCTTCTCCTAAAATCTATCACCATTGCTACGGTTTTGAGTGTGTTCAGTTCTAGATTGTTCCGGTCGCACCATGGGGCTAGTTGTTCAACCTCCCATCTGTATGTGGTTTCATCGTTGTCACAAATAAGACAAATAACTGTTGTATTGTCTGCAAACTTCAGTACTTTAACAGATGGATCATTTGAGATTCAGTCATTGATGTATAGAGAGGTGTTGAGAGTACACAGCCTTTGGGGGGGGGGTGTACTAATTGTACAGGTATCTGATGTGATTTTGCCTAACTTCACCTGTTGCTTCCTATCTGTTAGGAAGCTTGTAATCCACTTGCAAGTGTGTTCAGGTACTGCCAGCTGATTTAGTTTAATTAAAAGAATGTCCGGTATGATGGTGTTGAATGCTGAACTAAAGTCTAGAAAAAGGACCCTAGTGTAGGTCTTTGGAGATTCAAGATGTTGTAGGATGTAATACAGAGCCATATTAACAGCATCATCTGTCAATCTATTTGTTCGGTATGCAAATTGCAGGGGTTCTAACAGTGGATCCGTGATGGTTTTCAAGTGGGACATTACTAGCCTTTCAAAGGTTTTCATAACTACAGATGTTAGAGCAACTGGTCTGTAGTCATTCAGTTCCTTGATGGATGGCTTCTTTGGCACTGGGATGATAGTAGAGCATTTGAAGCAGGAAGGAACATAACACATCTCTAGTGATTTGTTGAAGATTTGGGTGAAGATAGGGGCCAGTTGGTCAGCACAGACTTTTAAGCAAGACATAGTTATCTTGTCTAGGCCTAGTGTTTTTCCAGGCTTCTGTCTGTGAAATAGACCTTGCACTTCTATCCTAAAGAAGTTTGTCACTAAGTAGGTTATGCTGATTTTACAATTATTTTTTGCCAGAATGGTTAAAAGAGCCGGCGTGGCACAGCAGGTAAAGTGCTGTACTGCAGGCCACTGAAGCTGATTGTAGAGCAGGTCAGTGGTTCAAATCTCATCACCGGCTCAAGGTTGACTCAGCCTTCCATCCTTCTGAGGTAGGTAAAATGAGGACCTGGATTGTGGGGCCAATATGCTGGCTCTGTAAAAAGTGCTATTGCTAACATGTTGTAAGCCACCCTGAGTCTAAGGACAAAGGCGGCAGAAAAATCGAATGAATGAATGAATCAATCAGTCAATCACATGGTCATTAAGCGAATCCAGTTTTCCCCATTGACTTTGCTGGAGACCCTCTGGAAAAGTTGTTAATGGCAATTCTTTGACATGTAGGTTGCCAAGCACCCATTTTGCTCATATGACCATGGGGATGCCGCAACAATCCTATGTGTGAGGACTTGTTATAAGCCACTTTTTTCAATAATGTTGAACTTTGAATGGTCGTTAAACAAATGGTCACAAATCAAGGACTTACTTCTTTTAGTTCTGTGACTTTGGGAACTATTTGCCTGAACCATTTCAAAACGTTAACTCGAAGTTCTGGACTTAAACCATATTTACTCCTTATCACCTTGGCAACAAAGCTCACATATTTCTATCAATATCATCTTCCTTAGCCTCTACATTTGAGAGCCCTAATGATTCTGGAATAATGCCAACTTTGTCTTTCAGTTGACTTGTGGTCCCAAGCAGAATCCAGGGTGATACGTTGTGATGCTCATGGACTCAAAGTCCACCAAGAAGAGCAATTGGAAACCATAGTCTCAGCTCTGGCTGATGTACTAGGAGCAGCCTTATCAACTATCTTATTGTAATTCAGGCTACTGTCTTTCTCAAACACAATCTACCGGTACTTGCCTAGTATGAGCAAATTTCTATGCCACCTTCCCCACAATTGATGGGAGCAGTCACAGAAGCAAGCATTCTCTGTGGGAGCTTCCATCCTTTCGGATATCTTATTTCTTCTCCCTGATGTAAGGAAGTTCCCAAATCTCAGAGCCAGATGCATGAGAATATTGAAAAATGCAAAGCTCTGAATTTAAGCAGGAAAGACCAGTTGCACAGGTAAAAGTTAAGCAGCTTCTGGGTTAGCAGCAGTATTTATGAGCAGGATCTGGGTGCCTCAGTAGAGTGCAAATTACAAATGAAGGAACTGTATATCACAGCTGCCAAGAGAGCCAATGCAATCTTGAGTGGCATCAATTGAAGTATGGTGTCAGGATCTTAGCAAGTGATAGTGCATTCTCTGTTTGGTTGGTCAAACCACACCCGGTAAGCTCAGCATTTCTGCTCACCACAATAATGCTGAAGAATTGGGAAAGGTGAAAGGAACAACCACAAGAATGGTAAGGGGCTTGGAATTTTGAATAATTGAAAATCTGGTATGTTCAGCTTAAAGAAAAGAAGACTAAGGGGGGACATGATAGCACTCTTTCAATACCTGGAGGGATATTAGTGGGAAGAGACTGAACTGACTCCCTCTGCACCTGAGGGTAAGAAAAATATCAGTGAGTGTAAGTTTTGTAGAGATCCACTTGAAATAAAGAAGAATTGCCTGACTGTGAGAACCATTAAGGAATGGAGCAACCTTCTTCCTGGAGTTGTAATGCTACATCAGCATAAGACTTTTAAAAATGGACAGCTGCTTTTCTGGTGTGATGTGACGATCAGGGTAAGGGATTGGACTAGAAGTTTATTCTAGGTATAAAGGTAAAAGTGTCCCGGTACATGTGTGCTAGTGGCTTCTGGCTCTAGGGGCAGTGGACATTTCCATTTCTAAGCCAAAGAGCCAGCACTCTCTGAAGACATCTCCATTGTCATGTGGCCAGCAAAGGAGCATGGAACACTTTTACCTTCCCACCAAACTAGCCCCAATTTTTCTATTTGCATTTTTTAATGCATTTCAAACTGGCAGCTGAGACAAGTAATGGGAGCTCATTCTGTTATCTGCCAACCTTCTGATCAACAAGCTCAGCATCTTAGTCACTGAGACACCATCCATTCTAGGTATAGACCAGGCTGTTTTGGAAGGCCACAAGAGGCTATTGGTGTCAGTATGATATTTAGTAGGTTGTCGGTAGGATATGTTAATTTTTACATTACAGCAAGGGTGGGTTCTAATTACTTCCTTGCTGGTTTGCTTCCTCCCGCATCATATTCGTACATCAAAAAATTATTTATTTTTTTTAAAAAGCTGAAAATAGATGGCAACCGCATGCACAGTATCGGCAACTCGGCTTCTGCAGATACTCAGAAGATTTTTTTAAAAAAAACCAAAAAAAAATGATGGCGCCCATGGACCAACACCAACCAAACCGGTTCCGTGACATCATCATGATGTCACAAGTGAGTTCACTACTGTTTCAGGTGAACTGATCCAAACCTGGAGGAACCCACCTCTGTATTACAGTAACTGTAATGTTTACTTGTTTACCTGCATACAGTATTATAACTGCTCTTTATGTGCACAATATATTCATTTTGTAAATACATTAAAAATTTCTCCAAGTCTTTCTACTGCCACATTTACATCTCTCTGAGATCTGGAACTGTACAACATTCTCCTGGTTGGGAAAAATGATTCTCTTTCAAATGGAGAAACCAAAGAGTATATTTTCAAGACATATTGCTCTTTTATAAATAAATCTGCAACCTTTTGATGATCTGGACACTGCTAGAATGTCACTTGCAGAATTCCAAGCCTTGCTGCTCTGTTTTTCTCCACAGGTACAATCCCCATTAGGTTTGTTTTTGGTTTTGATTGTGATTACTTGCTCATCTTTACTCTTCATATATTCTTGAATGTACTTACCATATTTTTTGGCATATAAGACGCACCTTTTTACCCACCAAAAGAGGGCGAAAACTTGGGTGCATCTTATACACTAAATGTAGCCCCCCGTCTCCCCATTCTTTGATCTCTGCCTACCTCCTTGTAGCAAACAGCAGCAGAGCCTGATTAGCACAAGCTACTGATTATCAGCCTCCCAACACTCAGCTGATTGATTGAAGTTGTTGGTAAGCTCAGGTGCTAAAGTGAAAGTGAAACTAAAGCTGCAAGACTGCTGACCCTGGCTGTTTGTCTTTTGCTGCAAGGAAGTAAGTCAATAACTATAAAGGACTATAGAATGTGCAAATTACTACTTATTTTTAAAGACTGCTTTATTATTGTTCTAGACAACAAAATGAAGCTTTTAAAAATAAATGCATGATCTGAAGAGGCCCGGTGCTATTGTATCTTTTTTTAAATAGCAGAGAATACTTTCAGAAAGCCAGATCAATTTTAAATATCCATAAAGGTATAATCTGAAATGTAACTGTGTCCTGTTTTGGTATTAAGATAAGGCAACTGAGTTAAACCCTGGCTTAGTTATATTTGGAGTAAATCTATTTAAATAATTGGGAGGAGTTAGTGTGACTACATTTAAGAAAAAAAATTGGGATTAATATACTGCCATAATGTACATTTCTCCAATTCATTCCTATTTCTATGGGTCAGACACACATATACAGAAATACACACCAAACAGTGTATATCACCTGTGCTGTTTGCTGTTTGGCAAATTGCTGGGAGGCAGAGGCCTTTTTTCCTTGTTTTCCTCCCCTCAAACTAAGATGCATCTTATACTCCGGAAAATACGTTAATCATCAATGGCCTATTGAAAATATATTCCCCATGTTTGTGTGTATATATGTGACTAACATTTAAAGATTTGTTAGGATTTCTTCTTGACTGTGGTTTAAAACTGGCCTCAAATCTGGGTGGTTATTGTGCTAATAAGAATAGAGTGGAATGGAATAGAATAGAATTTTTTACTGGCCAAGTGTGATTGGAAACACAAGGAATCTGTCTTGGTGCATATGCTCTCAATCTACATAAAAGAAAATATACATTCATCAAGAATCATATTAACAGTAATTAACACTGTTAATGAGGAAAGAGCAATAAAGTTTGAGAATATGATTCTGTGGTTAATTTCTCATTAATGATATGGTCTGCACTAACCCCTAACATGAACAATTAGAAAGTTGTTTGGACAGGGACAGAACAACAATAATGATTGGCCCTAAAGCTACTGAATCTTTGTGAATGTTTAGAATAAAATAGAATGAATGAAGCAGTAAATATCTGGACTTTTCTAGATTCACTTTGAGACATTTTTGAGAAGTGTGATAGAGACATAACATTGTGTTCTTACTTGTAGGAAGACATTCAGTGTCCATCTTCTCTGACTGTTGTCAAAGACCGGACACAAGGGGAAAGCACAGAAGATGCCTTCTGCCCACCCGATGATCTCTCTTCTGATGAGGAGTATTACATAGAAGAAAGCCGAACAGCCCGTTTTAAGAAACTGGGGATGAGGCGCATCAACAACATCAAAAAAGCATTTTCAAGAGAGAACCTTCAGAAAACAAGGCAAAATTTTGGCAATAAGGTGGATAGGCTTCGTACTCGAATAGTAACACCCGAGAGAAGGGAACGAATAAGGCAATCGGGAGAGAGGCTGAGACAGACTGGGATACGGTTCAAGAAAAACATTGCCAACGTAGCACCAATTAAGGAGAATTTGAAAAAGTATAGGAAAACTAAGGAGCAACCAGCGGCTGAAGGCCAACAAGGAACCCAAGAATCTGGGACTGAAACAGCAACAGAAAATAGGGAAGCTGAACCAGCCACTGAAGAAATTTCCTACACTGAAGTGATAATGAAAGTGAAGAAGGACAAAGAGGATGGATCCAAACACCTTTCTCAAGCAGATGAGAAAGCAATGATTCCTTCTGAGAAGAACCTAATCAAGTCAGAGACAAAAGAGGATGCCCTTCTCTTGGATCTAAAGCAGCCAGCTTAAAATGTCAAACATCTGCTGGTGAGGTGGTGTCACTATGGCAGGGAAAGAGCAATTCCTTTCATGTTGGAGATGTAGAATGGTGGTTCCATACTGAAGGTACCTTGAAGAATTGTATTTTGCAGAAAGTTTGGGGTCCAGCCCAAGGTTTGGTTTCTATTTGGACATGCCAAATTAATCAGTTGGATTTATCTGCCAACCCACCAAAGCAAGCAGCATGTGTTAAGACATTCTTTTCCTACCTTCCGTTATTCAAATGTATTTTTTTTCTAAAACTCCCATTATCCCCATTCTTACTATGTATTATGGTAGTGGTACTTTGTAGGGTGCCTGGTTGGAGAAAGTTGTTGTAGGACTCAGCATTTACCAATATTTTACAGGAAAGTCAGTCATGACAGACTTCTGCTATCCTACACTTGCTATCCTACAGAGTTTGCCTGATGATTGATAAACTCTTCTGGACAATCTGCAATCCCAAGGGGAAAATGTAATCTATATGTGAAGAGATGTGCTTTGATTAAATTACAGAAGAATATGAATATATACTGCTCAAAAAAATAAAGGGAACACTCAAATAACACATCCTAGATCTGAATGAATGAATGAAATATTCTCATTGAATACTTGGAGTTATATTCTGTTTAAGTGTTCCCTTTATTTTTTTTTGGAGCAGTGTATTTTTATATATATATTCTGTTCTTTTACTTACAGTGGGTGCATCCTTATCATCTGATCCTCTGCTAATAATATGTATTCAAATTGACATTTACCTTAACAGGTGCTACATTTCAACATTAAAAGATGATAGAAACACCATCTCCCCAATTTAATTACATTAATTTCTCAACAGGTTTGTTCTGTTTTTATTTTTATGTACATTGACAACTACAAAATGTAAATCTCATTATTTGACTTATAAGAGATATCCGGTTGTTGCATGAAGTAGGTGAATTGTGGGCATGAACAAATCCATCAGCAGATAATCGTTAATTGTTTTTCCTCCTATCACTATACTTTTATCCAAACAGGTTTCTCCTCCCCCCCCCCCCCGGTGATCCCTTTCATCCAGGTAGGTTTGTTGGAAAAATTGATTATCATAAACTGCAGAGAATCAGATATTTCTTTGCAAGACAAAATATGGAGACAACTCTAGGTAGGAATGTGGCAGAGCTTCAGGGAATTCACCTTTGCCCCACCTAGAAAAGATCATTAGGCTCTTACTCATAAATAGTGACTAGCTTGTAGACTGGCCCTTCTGTGGATGAAAGGGGTACTTTCATTTAGGAATACAGTAGGATTCAGCATAAATGTGTCTCTGGAAGGAGAACACACAGGAGTCATGGTATCCTAAGCCACCAATCGTTTGAGATACTTATTGTTGGTTTATTCAACCAATGCATGTTCTATTCTGTTTCAGAGGCTTATAATCAGATAGTATTGTGGTGAGATCCTTTGAATGAAAATAAAAATAAATCTGTAAAGGGCCTGTTTGTAAATGTATTCTTTTAGCTGCATCAGTTTAATAAGAGAACTTGCTTCAACTTTAGAATGTTCATTGCAATGTAAAATAATAATAATAATCCAGAATTGGTGCTTTCACGCAGAGCTGCTGCAGATGCTCATTAATGACCTGAGTTAATGACCTTTAAATAAGATATTGTTTTCTGTCAACTCTCAAAAGACTTTGCTTTAGAATAACCCATTATGATGCAGTTTCTTAATCTGCTTCCGTTTTTTAGTTCTAACACTGATGACTTAGTGTAATCCAAGTATACACATTTTGTATCAATATATGCAGTGTTCCATGACTATATCAATTATGCAAAAAAATTCCCTAAAATTTGCTATATTCTAGATTGTAATGTTGTTGAGCTTTGCCAATTGCTCATGCTGTTTGATTATCAAAACTCTGAGACTCATCTACCTCGGTATAGACATGAGATATTCTTTTTTGAGCGTTATAAAATTTATTTTTTTCAATCATATTTAATAGAAAAAATATGCTCCTTCTGCTCTTTCTCCTACACCCTGCCCAAGATTGTTCAGACACTTTTTCCCATGACCAACATGTTTTTGGCTGAAAGTTCTGGTGTTTTTTAGTTTCTCAGGTACCCGATAATAGCATTTAACTTTCAGAGCCAAGGAGTAGTAGTTGTAAGGAGGTAATGCTACACTTCACATTCAGTGGTTCAACAATTTCAAAGTGGATTAGTGTTTCCATATTGATATGGGTGACTTAACTGCAGTGGAAGGCAGAAGAGACAGACTGTATAAGGAGAAAGCAGTTTCATATGTACTGTATGTTTCTACACACTGTAAAAATAAGAATGGTACCAAATAAAAAAGAATGTGTAACTATGTTAGACAGAATGTGTGGTAATTATTTCCCAAATGGCTGATACACAGATTTTGTGGGGAGTTTAAGTTTCATTAAGGATCAAAGATATCCCAGGATATTTTGGTCTTTGCATTTGTTACTTTTGCTTAAGAGAATAGAATGAACTACAAAATGAAAAAGGACAAAAAACAACTCCTTAACATACATATTTCAAGTCACAGGAGAAGCAATTTTCATCGTTCCTGTCAATGTTGCAGAAATTAATTGCAGCGCACTGATAATTTTCTAATTCAGTAAACATCAGGATATGTTTATGGATTCTCTTCAATAACCTATTACATCTGAGTTCTGTAGTGTGTGGTGTGTTTTTTTAAAGTCCTACTTGTACATGTGTAATTTAGGATGTTCTGGGGCAGTGATGGCAAACCTTTTTGGTTCATGTGCCAAAAGAGCTACATGTGGGTGTGCTAGCATGCATGCACGTGCCTACACCCCTTCCATCTCCCCCCTGCGCATGTATACAGGTCTTTCTGAAACCTAGTAGGTGAAAAAAATGCCCAAACAGGCAAACTGGAAGTTTGGGAAAATGCACTTCTGGTTTACCATTGTGCTATTTTTTGCACTCTGAAGTACAAAAAACAACACAACAGACAAACCGGCAGTTTGGAAAATGCACTTCCCTTTGTCCATTGTGCTAGTTTTTGCACTCAGTGGCTTCAGGAAGCTTCCCTGAACCCTCTGGAGTGCAAAAAAGCCAGCACAATGGCAAACTAGAAGTGTGTTTTTCCTAACTTCCGGTTTGTCTGTTGGGGATTTTTTTGCCTCTGGGGCTTCAGGGAAGGCTTAAAATCAGCTGGCCAGTGCACATATGCACACGAGCTGAAACATGGCAAAGTCTTGTGTAGCCTCTGATAGGGTTCCCACAGGTTTGCTATCAAGGTTCTAGGGGAACTTATAGCTTCATAAACAAATATTTCCACTGATGTTGGAGTGCAAAATCTAGGTTCCCCCACCATCTCTAAAATCAGGACAACTTTTCCAAATATTGTTCATCTAGACAGGAGAAAAAGTTATTGGATTATCCTCCTTGTGACTCGTATGCACACTAGTGTGCACTGCTCCCACTGCTCCTCTTTAACTGAAGCAAGGAGGGGATGAATAAAAATAGAAGTGTAGCACAAATTAAGAAAGGTTGAGGGTGACTTGAAAAATCTTTCCCTCTTTCTTTTTTCTAAATAAGAAAGCAGTTCAGGCAAACCCTGTAGCCTCTCAAGAATTAAGTGTGGCTATTTCTGCTGCTGCTTGAAACACTTCAGGAATTTCATAGTTGGCATCCATTATAGCAGTGTTTCCCAACCTTGGATACTTGAAGATATTTGGACTTCAACTCCCAGAATTCCCCAGCCAGCGAATGCTGGCTGGGGAATTCTGGGAGTTGAAGTCCAGATATCTTCAAGTTGCCAAGGTTGGGAAACACTGCATTATAGCATCTCCTTTCCCTGAATATATGCTCAGTTAAACTTTAGGAATCACTTTGCAACTTTTTTTCAGATTATCAGTGCAATAAAGGAAGAACACAAAAATTCTGTTCAGTTATATTTTAAAAGAGTAGAAGGTGAGTCTTAAATCCATAGGAATTGGGCAGCTACTAAATTCAAATTAAATAAAGTCTACTGTATCCTTGTTTTTGGATATTTTAATTCTGCTTTTAAATTACAATTATATTGCATGAGCGGAATTAATTTTCTCATATTAAGCAACAAGATCCAGTTCTAGAGACACTGCCACTGCATATAGAGCAAAATACAGTACAAGGCAATTGGGCCATGAATTTCCTTATTTTTTAGTTCCTTTGAGGCATAAAAAACATCTTTTAAAGATGGGCAAAGAACAGCTTCATATCCATTTGCAATTTAAAAATTGTTCTGTTACCCCAGCTACAAAAAGATTGCTTTCACAAATATGCAAACATTTGGTACAAGCTAACAGCTGCTGGCATATGTATCAGAGCTTGATTTTTATTATATGATTCAAGCTTTAAAATATATATTTGGATTTAGCAATTAGGCCATTTATTTCATTGTGCAAGCATGATGAAAACTGGTCCTTACTAAAGTAAGATATCAATTAAAATGGGTTCTTATCGTGGAGATGTTGCATACTAAGTTAAAACACATAATCACCTCAAAGCAAGATACTTTTTTGTCCTAAATCTGAGGGGCTGATGAGCAAGAGCTGGTAAGTACTGTCACATT
Source organism: Erythrolamprus reginae (assembly GCF_031021105.1). Taxonomy (NCBI): domain Eukaryota; kingdom Metazoa; phylum Chordata; class Lepidosauria; order Squamata; family Dipsadidae; genus Erythrolamprus; species Erythrolamprus reginae. The sequence goes on along the minus strand of NC_091952.1, from coordinate 153,561,497 downwards.
AGAAAATGTGTACATGGTCTGATTCAAAATGTGGCAGTGGATACAGTGATAGGTGGCCCTAGGTTTACCCTTGTAACACCTTTGTTATTCAAGCAGTACTAGCTTCCATATTCCTTCTGGGTACAATTCAAAGTGTTGGTTATTACTTTTAAAACCCTACATCAGGAGATCTCAAACTTGGCAATTTTAAGACTTCTGGATGTCAACTCCCAGAATTCTGGGAGGTGACGTCCACAAGTCTTAAAATTGCTAAGTTTGAGGACCCCATATATAGGGTTTTAAAAGTAATAACCAACACTTTGAATTGTACCCGAAAGGAATATGGAAGCCAGTACTGCTTGAAGTTGCCAAGTTTGAAGACCTCTGCCCTCTTATGGTGCATTGCCAGGTTATCTGTAGGACTGCCTTTCCCTAAGGACAGCCACCCGCCTTATCAGATTAGATTGGGTGGACATGTTCTTAGTCTCTTCCTTTAAACTTCACAACTTATGAGAACTAGAAAATGTGTCTTTTCTGCAGCAGCCCTTGTCCTATGGCACATTTTGTCCTCTGAAATATCTGTCTGGCCTTCTATAAAGTTTTGAACACCTTGCTTTTCCTCCAAGCCCTGGGATGGGATGAGGTGACTATATGTCATAGATTTTTCATTTAGTGCTAGGTTTTTGTTTTTAATGTTCATGATTTTAAGGTGGTTTTATTATTGATATTGTTCCAATTCTTGACTGGAAGCTGCCAGATTTCAGTATAAGATGGGAAACTACCATATTTGTTGAAGTATAAGACGCACCATAGTATAAGATGAATCTTAGTTTTGGAGGAGGAAAATGGGTGGGGGGGAATGTACCTACCAGGTCTGGCTAGCATACTTAGTCTGTTTAGCTTCAGCACATTATTTTATCCCCTGATTACGGCTGAAAAATCCTTTTTCAGAGGGAGTAGGAAGCCGGGAAGATCGTTAGCATCTAGTTAGGGCTGGGGAAAAAGCTTCGAAAAAGCTACATTCTGAGTATAAGATGCACCCAAATTTTCAGCCTCTTTTAGGGAGGAAAAAGGTGTGTCTTATACTCTGAAAAATACAGTATATAAATGTTTAAAATGAAAAATAAATATTTGCTCTACATCAGAATCTTCACAGTGTAGGGATGTTTACTAGGCTTAATAATCACAATATGTTAATTACAAGGCTTAACATCTCATCATAGAATGTTTCTTTTTAATCTAAGTACATTTCACAGTAATAAGAGTTAACACACCTTATATGCATTAAGCAAACTAGCACAGAGAGAGACTGGATTCCAATAAACTACTTCAAAAATCTTTAGAAAAGTTCAAGGTAGGCACTTCTGACAGAAGTATAAATAGAGTTGTCAAGTAAAACTTAACAAGAAGAGTGTAAAAACGTGGAAAAGGTGAAAATGAATATGACTTTTTGTTCACACTAAGTCTACCTAAATAAAACATGTAAAAATTGAGGAGTAAAAGTAAACCCTATTTATTTATATTACATATTTCTGGATCATCCACCTCCTTCAAGAGAGATTTTACAATTTTTAGTAAGATTGCAACATTCTCACACAATGAGAATATTAGGAAAATTAACATACTAAAGGATCTAGAGTTGGAAATTCTAGTGTAATATCATCTAAGACCAGTGTTCCAGTCAGAATAATATCTTTGAAAATGTAGATTATGATCATGCCTTATCCTGTGGTATCAAATCCTGACAACTAAGAGTTAATGCCTCAAAACTGGGCATTCCTAAGTTACCTTAAACCCAAAGACTTGCTAGCACAGTTGAAATAGAAATAGTGCTGTTTGCTCTTTATACATAAGCATTTACTTTTTAATTGCAGAAAATTCTCTGAAGAAAAAATAATCAGCTCAGTCAGAATTCTTGAAATTTTTGCTTCAGCACAATTGATAGATATGGGTGCAAGGATATGCTTCCCCAGAAGGGTGTCAGAACCCATTTGAAAAATCTCTCTGTGTATCCCAAAGAAAAAAGCTCAAGAGAATGAAAACAATATCATTCCACCAATTGGAATGTCTATTGAGCTATGTACATTTGATTCCTCCATCAACAACCCATATTTACCATATTTATGATAAGCCACTAAGATTTTTTTTCTTCTGTCAACTAATTCCAGAGGAAGAATAGCTAACATAGCTTTGAGCATTTTTTCTTTTTTTCATTTTTGGGAACACAGCATACTATTGAGAAGTTGCTAAGTACTGTAAATGTCATCAGTTTTTCAGGCCAACTGTTCTATCCTTAGGAATTACAGTGATACCTCGTCTTTCAAACCCCTCGTCATACAAACTTTTCGAGATATAAACCTGGGGTTTAAGCTTTTTTTGCCTCTTCTTCCAAACTATTTTCACCTTACAAACCCAAGCTGCCGCCACTGGGATGCCCCGCCTCTGGACTTCTGTTGCCAGCGAAGCACCCGCTTTTGCGCTGCTGGGATTTCCCTGAGGCTCCCCTCCATGGGAAACACCATTTCCGGACTTCGGTGTTTTGCGATGCTGCAGGGGAATCCCAGCATCGCAAAAACGAGTGCTTCGCTGGCAACGGAAGTCCGGGGAGGTGGGGTTTTCCAGGGAGGGGAGCCTCGGGAATCCCAGCAGTGCAAAAACGGGCGCTTCGGCTGGCAAAAGGGGTGAGTTTTGGGCTTGCACGTATTAATCGCTTTTCCATTGATTCCTGTGGGAAACATTGTTTCGTCTTACAAACTTTTTACTTTACAAACCTCATCCCGGAACCAATTAAGTTCATAAGACGAGGTATCACTGTATTCCTAAAAGCTCCTCAAAATATTATCAGCTTATTGACCAAGCAAAACATCTCTGCAAAGGTATGATTAATTTCCCCTTTCAGTATGATACTTTCACTGAAATTACAGCTTATCTAGAAGAACTTTCAGGTAGTAATAGAAGTCACCTGCACAGACAAGACATGTAGCGAGTGACAGATAAAACAGATAAAGTCCAACCATTGCCAGCAGAGCAAAGATAACAAGCTATGACATATTAAAATGAGAAACAAGTGGAGTCAAATGAGTATTATCCAGAAGCCCAGGGTTCCCTTTTGACTCCTTTCAAATAAAAAAACATATTCTTTTTTTAAATAGAGAAAACCCCCACCATATTACCAATGATACGAGTCTTCGGAGATGGGTGGCATACAAATCTAATTTTTTTTTAAAATTATTATTATTATTATTATTATTATTATTATTATTATTATTATTATTATTATAATATCAATACAACACAGCAAACAAGATCACTATGCTGGATTTCGTATTTCATCACCAGCCAGGCGCTTCCCAAGCACTTAGGGCTGCGTGATGTAGCGGCGAATTATGTTTGCCAATTTCAGTAAAGTGGCCTTTTGCAATTGACAGATGGAGATTTTGTCAATTCCGATGGTTTTCAAATGTCCGCTGAGATCCTTTGGCACTGTGCCCAGCGTGCCAAGTACCACTGGGACCACTTTCACTGGCTTATGCCAGAGTCGTTGCAGCTCGATTTTTAGATCTTCGTATTTCACTAATTTCTCTAGCTGCTTCTCCTCAATTCTGCTGTCCCCTGGGATTGCGATGTCGATGATCCATACTTTCTTTTTCTCCACAATCAGGATGCCTGGTGTGTTATGCTTCAGAATTCGCTCAGTCTGAAGTCGCAAGTCCCACAGTAGCTTTGCTTGCTCATTTTTGACCACTTTTTCGGGCTTATGATCCCACCAGTTCTTTGCCACTGGTAGATGGTAGTTCTGGCACAAGTTCCAGTGGATCATCTGTGCCACAGCATCGTGATTATTATTATTATTATTATTATTATTATTATTATTATTATTGATAGTGAAGATCTAGATGACAAACATCCAAAGGGGAAAAAGGGAGTGCATATTTTAATGACTCCAATCAAATACCTTCAAGTGGAAAACTGAATTAGAATGTACAGTATTCCCTTTCTAATGGGACTGGTTGTGGAAAAGTTAAGATTTTTCTTTCTCTACCTGGGGATCATGGCAATTAAATCTGGGATTTTCTTCTCACAAAGCATATGTTTTACTATTAGCATATGCTTCTGAACATTTTATTTCTTCAGGCAAACAATTATTCCAAATAACTTTGAAATTCCTTTGCCTTTCCAAAGTGATTAGCCAAACTCGGTGATTCTAAAATGATATACTGTATTTCAAAACAACCTATTAAGGTCATTTGAAAGAGCAATTTTCTAAATGTTTGTGGAGTTACATGGAACACCGTGTAACTATAACCGTGAAATTCATTATGGGCAATCAATAAGTAATTAGATTATCCCTAATGACTGCCCAGCAACTATCAATTTTAAGCTACAAAAATAAACTAGGGAAACAGTGAACAAATTATAGTGAATGAAGCTATTGTTAAGTTTCTCATTACAGTACTTAGTTCTGTGATAAAAAGGTACGAGCCATTACATTTGTGGAAATTGTAATGTAACTTACAGATATTTCCATTTAATAATTCACTAATGTGCAGTAGATATATAAAAGCTATGTCCCCATTTTATATTTTTAAAAATAGTACTGTAATCCTATTGCAGTGGAGTCTTGACAGAAACATTCAACAAACTGAAGTTCACTATAATAGTGGATAAATTAATACCAAGTGAAGGTTAGGAATCATTTGAGTCTTCATCCTTGGAAAGACAGTAACAAAGATAATAGAAAAATGAAGTAGGATGGAAAAATATCTTGAGGAATTCAGAAAAAACCAACTATTCTAAGAAATGGCTCAAAAATGTATGGAACCTTCTTGTGGGAGACAGTTCCAACTGCCAGTAGTCATACTTTAGACCCCTTCAGTGCTCACGGACTGATGTAATATACCAATCCACATGTTTTCATCTTTCCCACTTTGGGAATGTCTGAATCTTGGGTAAGTAGTCTGACCAACAAGGGTAGAATAGAGACTGTGTAGACCCCAACAGATAGTGGTTTGTTGGTTTTTTTTGGCAGGCTAAAACAAATCCCTTTTGGTTGTTTAAGTGGCTGATCTATGTAGGTGCTTTCCACTCCTTGACCTAGTAGGATGTGCTATGCACATTTGTGTATTGGCCAGAATAACCTCCTTTTGTTCTTTTCTAGCAGTTTGCTTAGTTGAGTCATCCAACAGATGGTTGATGCAATTACTGCAACTAAACTTGATTGCTGGAACTTCACATGTGATTTTATTTTACTAATTTTTTTACTGTTCTCTCCTAAAAACATGAGATTATTCAACAAGTGAATATGTATTATAGAATGCAATCTTAATTTGGATCTTTTTAAACCAGCTTTTTAATGAAACAACTTAAGGGTCAATAAATAAAACTCAGAGGTGTCACTTTCAAATAGTTAAATAATTGTGGTGACTAAATTAAATTATTTTTATTAAACTACTTTTTTTCATAAAAATACAGTGCTAGACATTTCACAAATTGATACGTAAATAAACACAAATTGATACGTAAATAAGAGCACAGAACTAAAGAGAAAAGATATGGGGGATAATGTTTGTAACTCAGCAAGGTCAGTAGTGAAATGACAATTGTAGACATTTATAAAACAATTCATGGAGACCCCACCCCACTTTTTTTGTTTATTTCTTCTAACCCATTTAACCCATCATTATTTTTAAAAAATACTAAAACGTGTTCCTATATTTAAAAAAAACAAAAACACTTTTCTGTATATAGGCTCTATGACCATATTCACTGTCCCATCTTCATGTGAAGGACAAAAATAAGTCTCCTGGTTTTCTACATTAACAATATAAAAATATATACATCCCCATTTCTTCAGTAAAAACAAACTTTAAACATCTATGTAATAAACAGGAGAGAGAATAATATTCAACTGTAAATGTTGTATTCTGCACACTAGAAACGTCAGTCTAGGCCAAAAATTTTTACTCCAACATTTGCTAATGTAAAATTACTAGGAGTAAATGGTGATCACTTCACGTCCTCCTCCTCGCACCAGAAGCACTCTGTTCAAGCCTTCTGTCAAAACTTCCAAAAACTCCATGTCTGGTTGTTAAATCAGTCAAGGTTGTAAGGAATGCATGAAATCTATAAGACATTCCATGATATTCTTTCTCATAAAATGCACAATTTGGGTTAAGCAAGAAGAGTCAGACAGAACTTTCAAATCTACATTAAGCCATGAAACTGAGATTCATACAAAGAAGATTCATACTTACTTTTGCTGCTTGAATGTGGAAATAAATTTGAAAGCACCTTGTGCAATTAAAAAAGTAATATTAAAAAGGTCCAAAGCAAAGATAATATTACTCAATTCCTCATGCTTAACAGGTTACAATCAGCTCCAACCCTCATTCTTCCTAAGCTTCACAGGTTACAATCAGCTCCAGTTCTTCCTATTAACTGCCTGCCTATCTATTCAATTACTACAGCAGCCCATGACTCTGGGCAGTTTACAATTCAATTCTATCTCCCTTCCTCTCTCTCCATCTGACTCCGAATTTAATACTAAAACGATATAATATTATATATGTGATATGCTATTTATAATTTGCTTTTAACCTCTCTGAAAACAAGGGAAAAGGAAAACAAATCATGTAATATTGTATGATTACATCAATGCAGCTATGTTATACTTTCCCTGAGACGAGAGGGAAATATTGTAATTTAAAGAGTAAAATAAACCCCACCAATATTTAGCCATAATTATCAAAGTGCCATCTTTAAAACATATTCACGCAGTGAAAAATAAGAGAACCTGCTATTGATGCTGTATATTATTTTCTTTTCTATATTTATACAAACGAGCCTGAGAAGAAATTAATATCTCCTTTATACTTCATAAAAGAAAGTGTATCTGTATTTTGAGGTTATGTTAAAATTATTTGATAAGAAAATATTCAGATGCAAT